>NC_142779.1:35772308-36372308 GCF_988280905.1 Pimephales promelas
GAAAAAAATAATTCAACGTTAATCACGCAGAGGCACTATGGTTTAACCTTGAGTACAATGCCTCAGTCTTCAGTGGTCCTGAATAAATACAGCTCGTACATATGAAAAAATAATCACCTGTAAATGCGTCCACTGTCTCCGTGAACTTGCACAATGTTCATAATCAGAGTAATTGTAGATTTTCAACGGGGTGTGGAAAAAAGGCATTTTTTACACTGGACCACAAGTGTCTGGCCTCCATATGAGAATTAATGATGCGTTTTGGGCCAGTTTTGCACGTCTGCGCTTTTGTTGGAGCGCTTAGCCAAACACCCAGAAGATGTTGCTAAGCAAAGGATTAGACATGGGCCTACTACTAAACTGCAGTGAACTTCACTGAACTCTGTCAAGCTGCTGATACGACTCCCTCAGTTTATGAAACATGAGTTAAAGTCCTCCTTATAAGAACCAAACTGGACTCTGATCACATTTGGGTTCACTTGAGTTGTGACCGGGTCTCAGTCCGTTGTCTTTTACACTTTCACTGTTGTATTTGAGTACAATTAGGGTTGTTGAATTGTTGGACTAAGGCAATGGCAAACTAAGAACTCTGAATATGTTGCTTAACTTACAGTACATACTCTACTAACACACTTTTTTTGTGCTAAATGTTTTCCAGTGATCCTGAAGACATTGATTGTCTCTTCAGGTCTTGGATTAGGATAAACTTGCAGGATAGTGGCCCTCCATAACCGAAGTTGCCCATTCCTGAGGCATATTTAGTCATGATAAACTAGTTATGGCATTAACTATTAATGTCAGAACTAAAGCTGTTATTAGTGCTGAATACATTTCTGTGTTTTCGACAATAATGAAAATCTTCATAGAAATAAAATAAGCGAGTGATCTCTTTCTCTGTACGCCATCATTACCTAACCTGTAACCTGTTTTTGTTTTGTTTTGTTGCCTCTACCTACATTTTTGCAAAACATTAATGAAATAAACCTGAAAATAAACTCTAGTGCCAGTAAAACTTTTATTTCTTTTTGGTAACACTTTATTTAACAGTTACGTGTACGTACTTATAAATGATGCATAATTGCATGCAACTGACCCAAACCCTTTAACCCTGCAGTGAGAACGTGTTGTTAATTGCAAGTTATTAAATACTTAAATATAATTATACTCCAACATAGACACCTTAAAAAAGACACCTTTTTACACAAATAATGATTGCATGGTCAGATAAAAGACTAAAAAAAAAGATTTTCAGCAGTTTCTTGCACAATACTGTTACACATTTACCATAGTGCATGGTTTGTTTTAAAACACTAAAACACACAAAAAAAACCCATCCATGAACAGTCCTGTTCCCATGTACACACTATACTTATTATAGTAATTGCAATAACTACTAACCCTGAACCTGTTCCTAAACCTAACCTGAACCCACGTGATTACCCAGTTCTTTCTTAGTTAAGTACACTGGAAGTACACATGAGTGCATGTACTGTAAAATAAAGTACAACCAGATAATGCTTATGTGCTTATGTTTTGAGAACATTATTAAAGACCCGATCATTTTTGAACTAACAATCTGTTAATGTTAATGGAAGAACGTTCATTCATAACTTGCTAGAATGTTAAGTAAGTTCTGAGAACGTTCCCTGTGAGCTTGGACAATATTTTTAAGCGTGACAGAGCATTAACCTTTTAGTGTCACCTGTCCCTGTTACATACAACAACCAACATAGTAAAAAGGTGCACGTCTATATGTTTTGAATAAAACTGAACCAGCTTTTAGCACCACTGACTGGACATTTCACTTTGAAAATGCTGTAAAACATGCAAAATGTAACCCCTCCACCCGGGTCCTACTCGACCCGCTCCGAGTGGGCCTCGAACTCGGGACTCCGGCATGAGAATCAGGCGCTTTAACAAGGGGGCTAAAGACTAGAGCGCCTATTGAGATCAGAGGAGTGAGGTTTACTTGCACAGCAACTACTAGCTGGCCTCCGTTACACTCACCCCCCTAAACCTCACTCCCATCCGGGTCACGGCACCAACGTAACCCCTCCACCCGGGTCCTACTCGACCCGCTCTGAGCGGGCCTCGAACCCGGGTCTCCGACATGAGACTCAGGGGCTCTAACAAGGATGCTAATGACTGTCCCTAGAGTACCTATTGTGATCAGAGGAGTGAGGTTTACTTGCACAGCAACTACTAGCTGACCTCCGTTATATTCACCCCCTAAACCTCACTCTCATCCGGGTCACGGCACCAACGTAACCCCTCCACCCGGGTCCTACTCGACCCGATCCGAGTGGGCCTCGAACTCGGGACTCCAGCATGAGAATCAGGTGCTCTAACAAGGGGGCTAAAGACTAGAGCACCTATTGAGATCAGGGGAGTGAGGTTTACTTGCACAGCAACTACTAGCTGGCCTCCGTTACACTCACCCCCCTAAACCTCACTCTCATCCGGGTCACGGCACCAACATAACCCCTCCACCCGGGTCCTACTCGACCCACTCCGAGCGGGCCTCGAACTCGGGACTCTGGCATGAGAGTCAGGCTCTCTAACAAGGAGGCTAATGACTGTCCCTGCCTATTGAGATCAGAGGAGTGAGGTTTACTTTCACAGCAACTACTAGCTGGCCTCCGTTACACTCACCCCCCTAAACCTCACTCCCATCCGGGTCACGGCACCAACGTAACCCCTCCACCCGGGTCCTACTCGACCCGCTCTGAGCGGGCCTCGAACCCGGATGGGAGTCAGGCGCTCTAACAAGGATGCTAATGACTGTCCCTAGAGTACCTATTGTGATAAGAGGAGTGAGGTTTACTTGCACAACAACTACTAGCTGGCCTCTGTTACAATCACCCCCTAAATCTCACTCCCATCCGGGTCACAGCACCAACGTAACGCCTCCACCCGGGTCCTACTCGACCCGCTCTGAGCGGGCCTCGAACCCGGGTCTCCGACATGAGAGTCAGGCGCTCTAACAAGGATGCTAATGACTGTCCCTAGAGTACCTATTGAGATCAGAGGAGTGAGGTTTACTTGCACAGCAACTACTAGCTGGCCTCCGTTACATAAGCAACACAACATCATTGTGCAGAAATGTCCACCACAAGTTTTCCCAATGAGCCTGGGTTGGGAAATGGATTTAACGTAGATCACTTTGTGTTTACAATGCATGATTTAAAATTAAATTAAGCAAAGCATTGACCTGCTGTACAGTAAACAGTACGCCCAGGACACAAAACAACCTCTTGCTGTGCTGTCGAGCAGAAATTGACAAAAAAGCAACAACAGCCCCAAATAATTAAGTTACCGTATGGCTTCAGAAGATTTAGAATATAGAGCACAAGCGGTATGGATATTTCAGGACATGGCAAAGAAATGAAATTCACCTTTTTTTTTTGTTCCAAGGGAAGTTTGGAACAACATGTAGGTGTGTTAATGACAGAATTTAGATTTTGGTCTGATCTCCCTCTTTAAATCTGTAGACAGCGTATTCCCCGCTGGAGCAAAGATTGGCAGGTGTGTGATGTATATCGAAGAGTCTTGGGTACTCAGAAGAGCTTCTGAAAACTACAAATTAGAAAGCCAAGCATCTATCCGCCAGCCGCTCTCTTTCTGTTTTAGAAGCATTGCAGATTAAGGTATTACAATGTTTTCCATATGTCGTCCTGACTGTCATGAGAATATTAAAGACGTTTTCCAGCTTCCCAGGCAAAGCCAGATGTCGGGAAGGGGGGTGAATGGGGACGGTATCCAACAGAGCGCTGAAATTAACGCTCCTATCCTGCTTTTGACCTTGATATAGCATCGGTGGACATCAATAAGTTGTTGTATTCCGTTCAGGCCTTTGGGGCATGGCGAGCTGACCAAGAAAATAATAAAAGCTGCTTTCCTTTGCTGAACAATGCTCCCTAATCGCTAGCTTTTCTCAGCAACAAGGCCCTATTTCATAGCTGGGCCGTCTGAGTCGCTAGTAATTGTTGTTTTTGTTGGCGAGAGGAAAGGGACCCATGCCGCTTTGCGCCGTACTTCAGATTTCCAGACACGGGCTTTTGATTTTTTGCGCCAGGGCAAGATATTCTGCAGTAAACACGGAGTGGTAATTTGCTACGTCGCCAGTCCTTTCTGCATGTGTGATGGCAGACCAAAACGTACTCGCTCCAGATTTGCTGAATACTGTGCATGGACATGATGTTCAGCAAACAGCGGTCAGGAACTGCAAATTGATGCCGCTCAATTAGTTTAGCTTGGCTGAAATAATCCCAGCTCATGCCTTGGTGTTGCTCTCGCTCAGACCTGCGTACGGCTGGGAGGAAAGAAGACGAGGAACTTTGGAGGAAGCCAGACACGAACAATGACCACCTCAGTTGACACGTTCTTGCGAGTAGGAATGGGAAGTCTGACAGGCACAATGCAGGACGCTCTGTTTTCTGTGAGTTAACTCTGACATTTCCACAAGAGATTACGTTTGGTGGGAGATCCAGAGTGCCGACAGCTTGCCGGATTTACGCGGTAAATAAAGAAAGCGGTCTCTATGAAACCAAGACACAGCTTTTCCCTGGTAACATATTTCTCAGCAATCTCATAGCAAGACAAAACAGAAAACAAATGACTTATTTTAAAGTGAAGATGGAAATTATATTTCATAGCGGCCTACAGCATGAATGCCCTCTATGGTTTAGGATCACGGTCTCAATGCCAAGGTAAAGAACTTCCCACCTGCATATATGTGACTCATGTAAACACCTCTATGACAATAGTGACAATAGTTTCTTTGTACGATGAGCTTGCATATATCCACATACAGGCCAAGAGAGAGAGTATTTGCCTTTAATGACCCTACAAGTTCAATTAAACCAGCAAAATATGAGGAGGAAAGAACAAAACCCTAAACTTGGTATTGATCTGACAGAATTATTTGGCATAAGAAGGCAAACTACAGCTATAGGTTTTATTTTACTATGCAAAAAAGAAAATGCATAGAAAAGCAAAAAGCTCACAGGATTGACCATAACATAATCAGTTATTAATATTTTGTCGGTTCTCTCTTGTTTTTGCACGTGTTCATCATTTTTTTGTGTGACAATCTAGACAAAAACAAAAACTTGACTTCAAGCACAACTGCAATATGCTTACAAAGTCTTGAAAACATTTTTGATAATATTTGAATAATGGATGAAAATGTCGATTTTCCTAGGTCGGACATCACTTTTGGCCATACTGTTGGAGAGTCCAATTCAATCTATTGGTATTGATAAAAAAAATATATATATATATATATATATATATATATATATATATATATATATATATATATATATATATATATATATATATATAATAAAAAAAGCATAAAAGAAGAATTCAGATAATCTGAAGTCTAAAAGACACTGCAATGTTTGTAAAATAAAATGTTTCTGAAAGTATAGTCTTTATAACTGTAAACTCTAGTGCATTGCTTTAGAGAATTTCCCAGCAGCTTTGGAGAAAAACAATGATTGCTGAATGTGGTTCCATAAACTAGAATATCTTTCAGATTTGTTCATTTTGTTTTGAACTGTCCAGAGAAATGTGTCCCCTCACTGACCAAGGCATTATTGTCCTGACATGACCTTTCACGAGAGAGAGTTGACCTGCCCTCGGGCCTGTGGGGAACGAACATTTCAAGCTCTAGCCAATGACCTCTTGCTATGGGACACGACCTCCACAAGCTTTTGGGACCAACAAAAATTATTTTTATGAAAAATAACATTTTCTTTCCGAAGTCTCATATTTAAAATTTTATAAAACTAAATTTGAATTGTAGTTCCACCATAGTCTATGACATGAAAAAGTCTAATTTGCTCGATCTTTTGACATATTAGAGGTCTTTAAAACTATCTGTGAATTTCATAGCATAAAACATTCTCCTCATTATAAACAAAGCATTTATTTAATCAAGCCTCAAAAATGGCTCGTTTGGATATGATGTGTTCTGGCGCAAACATTCCCTAGTGCTATTTTACAGTTCCGACCAGAAAACAACGCTCTGATTGGTTTATTTCACGTTACGCCCAAACCACACCTATGAATAATGAAGCTACTTTAGACCAACCCCTTTTAAACTTGCGTCGGGTGCAAGAGTCATTTAGACACGCACAAGACCCGCCCACAAACTTACTTGCGTTTCAGATCGTTAAAATAGGGCCCTTACTCACTTCAATAGTTTTTCCACTTATATATATTTGGACGTTTGTGCAAAAAAAAAAAAAACAAAAAAAAACTTGTAAAGTGAATCTCAAGGAACAACTTTTGTGTCTCAAGGAACAACAAAAAAAATAAACTTCTGAGTTTTTTTTAATTTGTAATTGAAAAAAAAAATTCAATTACACATTTATTTATTTCTTTATTATTTATCATTTTTTTTAAAGGTTATCTTTAAATGTTATGTTAAAAGTTATATTTTTCGTTTTTAGTAAGATATAACAAATACACACAATTTTACTTACAATTTAAATAATATATTAATAAATCTTTGCATTAAAGAATAATTTCTTGAATAGAGCAGACATCATTGTATGACCTGGATCTCCAATGCCGTGAGCAGATTCAATTGCATTTAATCAAACAACTTAATAAATAAAAAAAAATGTGCACACAATATTACATAAATGTAGTGTTGGTTTGTCCATAATAATGTAATCTGTGTCACTCACAGCATCATATAAACTAAATGAGCCAGTCTTTGTAAAAACCGCTCAAAAATCAGAAAAACATTGCATCTCAAAAGACACATCGTGATTTTTTGTTTTGTTGCGAGGAACAGAATACATATTTTGGAAAAAAATCCCTTTAGGCATCCTAGTTCTGATAGAAATTGTTAAATGAATATAAAGTTAGAGAACACACAAGTCGCAGCAGATGTTTTATAATTAGATAGTTTGAATTGATTTGCATCGCTCAGTTCACTTACAACAATTATTGGATTATATGTTGAATTGGTTACATTTTTCAGTTCTCCTTCAACCACTTATGTTGCAGCTGCTACCAGCCAGTTGGCAAGTCACTTTTTTTCACATGCATTTGGCGAGTGTGAATTTTGGACTCTTCTAGACGTCGTTCCCGGAATGGCTGTGTGAAAAGCGTGTGCGTTTCCCAATCTGTGGGGTTATGCTTCATTTACTGCACTCTAGATGACAAAAGGCTGGCTTTCATTCTGATGTATGTCTCTAGTTGAGTTCTGATGTATGTCTTGAGTATCCTCCAGATGCTTCTGGAGGACATTAAATAAGTCATTTTAACATGGAAGATGGTCGAAGCATCCTTCCGTGGTTAAGTGTCATGATCTCCTTCATATTAGGTTGAAGGAGAGGGAAAGTGCGTTTGTTTGTTTCCCAGCCACAACCACAGGACCTCTGGGACGGCTCCGAGTCTGTGTGCTGACCTTCCACACTTCAGACCATGGCTGTATAAACACAGGTCAACGCTTCATGCTCAGGTCAGACACTTCCTGAGAGAACAGGCACCCTACCAGCTGAGATATATGTGCGTCTCCACAGGAGTCAAAGCTGTGACGAGTTTGTCAAAACCTCCCCTGTGTTTTCATGCATGTTTTCACAGTAATGGGAGCTGTGCTAATCACTCATCAGAGTCTATTACAAAGATCTCCCAGTGACACTGAGCCTCATAAAACCCATGCAAACAGTAAACGGCGTCGAATTTCATTATATAACGTGGTGACCTAGGGAAATTGTATTTTGAGTTCTCTGTAATTATTCATTATACTAATATAAACTTTATTTATGATGTTTCTCATGAAATAGACAACTGAGAATTTTTTTAGACATCAAAGAAGAATGTGTGTGTGCATGTAAAAGAAATATTCTTAAATCCAAAATTGATATTGGCAAATGTTGAAAGTAAAAAAGTAAAAATCTAAATAATCATCTTAAAAATTTTTTCCCTTAAATTTGTTCTTAGAACATTTTTAAAATATTCATGGGACAATGTTATGGAACATTAACAATGTTTTAAAACCTTTGTTTCTTGGTTAAACAAACATTCCATTTTATCACTTTGCGAACTTTATGGGAATGTTACTTTTAAAAGTTCACTGAACATTCCAAAAGTAGTAACATTCAAAAATGTCCAACTAAAATGTTTCAGAAAAAAAAAAAACATCAGAAAACGAACCGGTAACACTTTACAATACGGGTGCACTAATAAGCATTAGTTCATGCTTAATTAATGCACAGATAATACTGAATTAATGTGTAACTAATGATTATCTAAGCTATTAATTAGTGATTACCACATTAGGAACTAATTAAAAGTCTGTAAGGTTAATGTATTAGTTAAATATGTAATTGTGGATTAATTCCATAATAACAAATTTTTTAACTACTACTGTTAATTAATATGTTAAATACCAGAATGAGCCAAAACCGTGTATTTCAGTATCCAGATAATATGACAGGCACACTAATTATGCATTAATACATGATTAATCACTTCATTGTTAGTGCAAATTCATGTGCAAATTACTAAATGACTAGTTAATAATGATGTGCCCCAACAAGTAAAGTCATAACATAATGATGCCTTTGCAAATCATTAGCTGATGATTAATTAAAGCAGACAACTGGAAGTTGAAGTGCATAGCTTTGACCAATTGTGTTAATTAACACATTAATTTACACTATTAGTTAATAACATAAGTTATTAAGGAATTAATACACAATGACACATTGAATTAATAGCAATTCATGTATTACTTCATCTATTAATCATATAGACTCTTTATTAGTTGCTGATGCAGTGATCATGAATTAATGGTTTAGTTCTTCATTAGTTATACATTAACTCATGATTGTCTGTGCATGAATTAATGCATATTAGTGCACCCGTATTGTAAAGTGTTACCAACGAACCTCCTGTAAACATTACTGGAATAATGTTTGTTCATAATTGCGACAACATCTCCAAGATGCTTGAAACAAGTCAAAGACGACTGCTTTATCAACCAGCCAGACATAAACAAGAGTGCACCTTTAACATCACATCTTAGAAAATACGATGTTCTTGTACCTAATGATTTATTTAGATTTAGGACAACTTCTTCCTCATAAATTACAGGTTTCCTGAGGTTTTGACTTGATTTATGATAGGAATAGATATATCATGGCATGCTGTGTCAGGAAGGAACACTCGTTCTGGCTTTGACCATCAGTAAAACTGTCAGACTGGCGTTAGTACGGCACAAATCTGCCTATCTGGAGCAGTCTGAGCCAGAATAGGAGAACTGCAGTCCATATCACCATCTCTCGAAACCCAATAAATAACCAGAGCAAACCTATTTGAGCTACTATCTGAGGGAGTTCATTTTTTTTTCACCCTCAAGTCCCTGAGAAAAGCCATACAAAGTGTTATAACGTCTTTATCGTGAACAAAAGCTGGGGTGACTGTGAGCTGACAGGGTTAGCGAAATTCATTTCTGGCTCAGCTGGTGGCGGAGACGACTGGCGAGCCCTAATGAAAAACTATGATAAAATCTTTCATTTCCACTATGTTGTGCTAGGGGGTCAGTGGAGAAGGACAAATGACAGAACGTTATTATTTGCTCTCGGGGTGTCTGTGAGATATCGCTTCAATGCTGATTCACCTTCAGGAATTTCAGTCTCCTCTCGTTGTTGTCAAAGTTACTTAACTTGACGTTAAAACAGCTGCTGCGGCCTACACAATTGTTCCCCTGTTGGAATTTTAAACCGGTCGAAATTTCGTTTAGCAAGTACTGTTAATTGTTTGTGAAAACAAATGCATAAAGGTTTGGAAAAAGAGGAAAAAGAGATTCCCAGACAAAGATTATCCCAGTCTCACATCAAATAAGCCTGCAATCTCTATATTACTGTACAAAAATATTGTATCGTTGGTTCTCGCAGAACCTTAAACGTGCTGCGTGACACGTGAATGAACCTCATTGGTTCTTGCTGAAGCTCAAATGTGCTGCGCAACACGAGAATGAACCTCATTGGTTCTCGCAGAACCTTAAAAGTACTGCCTAACACTAGAATGAAACTCATTGGTTCTTTCAGAAGCTAAAATGTGCTGTGTAACATGAGAATGAACCTCATTGGTTCTCGTAGAACCTTAAATATGCTGCATAATACAAGAATGAACCTCATTGGTTCTTGCAGAACCTTAAACAGGTTGTGGGGACTACTAATTATCTCTGTGGGAACCACTAATTATTTGGATCCGTATTATCCGTATTACTAATTAAACTCTATGGGAATTACTAATTATTTGGATCCGTATTATAAAGTGAAGATCATTGGAACTAACTAGTAATAACTCAAGTGTTACTACATGATCTAGTCATGATTTGTGCAAACATTTGAGATTTTTGGTGAGCTTTAGTATACTTTTAGAAAATGTCTTTAGTAACACTTGAGTCATTACTAGTTAGTTCCCATGGTCTTCACTTTATAATACGTAGGGTTGGGTATCGTTTGAATTTGAACGATTCTGATTCCGATTCCGATTCCTTGTTTCGATTCCGGTTCCTAACGATTCTCGATTCCGATTCTTTTAAGAGGCAGGGTCAAAAAAGTTGAGCTAACCTTGCTAACCAACGGCCTTTCTGAAGGAAATACTCCTTCTGTAAAAATACTCCTTTTGTCACAAATTTTGCATTTTGCCGAGATTTCGTTATTTTTAGAAAAGTGAAGCCACACTTTGGACCGCCGACGTAAGCTACTCATGTTCGACTCGCGCGGTCATGTCAACACTTCCGGTAGACGCTTCTTCGTTGGTGTTGTTCAGCGGTTTCTTCTTCCGCTCGGCGGACTGTGAATATCGAAACTAGGAATCGAAATTTTTACTTTTGAACGATTCCGGGAAAAACGAAAAGTTAGTCCCGGTTCCAATCGATACTCGATTCTCGATACCCAACCCTAATAATACGAATCCAAATAATTAGTAATTCCCACAGAAGTATCTAGTAACACTTTCATCTGTGAGCTATTACTTACTAATTCGTTAATAAGAGTTTCTTTTAGTTAATAGTTGTTACTAGATTGTCAATAAGCTTTTTCAGTAGTTCTCTGGGAAGTATTAAAACAAATAGTAGTTATTGATTACTTAATAGTGAACTACCACTTTCGTCTGTGCGCTATTACTTACTAGTTCGTTAATCAGAGTTTCTTGTTAGTTAACAATAGTTACTAGATTGTTAATATTGTGTTACTCACTGTAGTTATTCATTAACGAAGGAAGCGTATTCTAAAGTGTTACCGAAAACTACGTCCATAACATTAAGTAAAACGAGTTTATTTTATATTATTAATTTAAAAAAAGGAAAATTAGTTTGAATTCCGTCCTCTTTTCTACAACACATTAAAAACAAACAGACAGCCAGAGAGTTAAAGAGTCAATCAAGTGTGGGTTTCGGCAGTGGTGGGATGTAACGAAGTACAAATACTTTGTTACTTTACTTAAGTACATTTTTCACGTATCTTTACTTTACTTAAGTAGAATAAATAGTGCATACTTTTTACTTTTACTTCGTTACATTTTGCCGCAATTATTCTACTTTCTACTCCACTACATTTCTACAACTTCTGTTACATTTTCATTACATTTTCTGATCAGTTTTTTCCCTGCCAAAACGTAATCTGACCGTCCGTCCGTTGCACGTTTGTCTCACCAGTGACGTTTGGTTGCCATAGATAAATCAACCCGGTCACACTAAATGCGTCTTGTACGCAGTGCGTTTATCGTGCAATTTATACGCGACAATTAGTTTTTACATGCATAGGAAACGCACTTTGTGTAATATACATTTGGTTAGGATTATGGCAAGCCAAGAGGTTCAGAATAACACCATAAATTAATCGCGTTTACTGCCAAAAATAGTTATTAACATTTAGTAAGGATAAGCATGATGTGTAGCTATATTGCCTAATTGCAAGCTTGTTTCAGAAATGGTGACAACAATTTCTTTCCATCATTATTGAACATCATTATAGGAGTATTAGGTTGAATGAGTTAGAATGTTTTAGAATGTTTTATTAATCATTAGAAAATATACATTATGAGAATAAATTGTTATGCAAGTACTTTTACTTTTAATACTTAAAGTACATTTAAAATCAGGTACTTTTTACTTTTTACTTAAGTATGACTGTCTTTGTGTTACTTCTACTTTAACTAAAGTAAATATTTATCTAGATATTTGTACTTTTACTTAAGTACTGAGATTCAGTACTTCCTCCACCACTGGGTTTCGGAGTGCTTTGTTTTCAGTCGGTGGGGTTTCATCGCTCATTTTCATGTCTTTTGAAAAAGGACCCCTGTCATGCCACACAATTCACAGAGAAAAAGTGAAGGGAATTCATGGCCATTTCTGTGGCGCACCGACCTCAGTTAGGATTACACCGTTACAGCTGGAAAGAGACGGATAAACAGTCAGGCTAAAAAGGGGTGGGAGCCGAGGATGGAATATACTAGAGCATGGGGTTTTCCTTTTCCCCAGTCTGCCTCTGTTTAGTAGCGAGTGATGAAAGGATAATTTTCCCCTTGCCCTTTAAGCGCAGCATTGTCACAGAGTTCAACGGCCCTAGCGACAGATGAGTTCGAGCCCCCGAGGGCCCCGCTCTAGCCTCACATCTCGTGGGCTTTGTCAAGGGCCAAGCCACTGTCATATGAAACAGACATCTAATAGGTAAGCCTTTGTGTCCACCCCTTCACATCTGCTGACCCGCCCAGCCCCCAAAGAGCATTGGCGTTCTGCGAGGGAAGACAAACTCACATCAGAGTTCACAAAGAGCTGATAAAGCCATGCCAGTGTTATTTCTGAATTGCGACCGCGCTCTGTGGTTTAAGGTTCATGAAAATTAAACCACAGGAAGCAATTGTCTCATAAAAGCGTATAGTCGACACATTCAAATACGCCTGGCAGTGTTGTGTAAGCATATTTTGGGTGGTATCTGTTGTTGTTGTTGTTCTGTGCTTTTTTTAGGTGAAAGTACAAAAAAAAAGCGTTTAATCGCTGCATGGTGTTTCAGTAGTTTTTGTTATGCTCCCTGGAGTGCTGTGTGTGTGTATGTGAGGGAAGGTGGTGAGAGACTGTGAACTTGCGGTTTAAGTTTCTTTATTACTTCCCAACTAACATGGAACGTTCTCTGAACTCTGGCAAACGGGCTGCAAGGTTCTCTATGAACAGTTATGAAGGTTAATAAAATGTTTAGTCGATTATAGATTGCGTTTCAGGGAACATTCAATAGTAACGTTCTCATGATGTTCGCTAAATTATAAAATTGAACGTTTTTGAAACAGTACGATTTGAACGTTCAGAGAACATTCGGAAATAACGTTTTCATAATTTAATGGGAACATCAGAACTCATTCTCATGCATAGACCCGAATGCATGCCTTGAGATTTGTTTTGTATTTAAGCCTGAAATGATATGCTCCGACAGTTATTTTAAATAGTTGTGATTACACGAGTACTGCACGAGTACACAAAGGCAGATGTGAATGTGTTCACATGCATATTTTGTGATGCTTTCATTTTTGTGGCACTAACAAATTCAGTACTCGTAGGGCAACAGAGTTACCTTCAAATGCCTGTGCTATTAAACTGTATGTTTTATTGGGGAGTATAACATCCCTTGCGGCAACATTAATATTGCAATGTGTACTTGTGTTGCGTTCTCAAACTGACAATAGAAGAAAACAATTTCCTTCTATATTGCCCATGGCATGTTTATAATGTGATTTGTGATTGTTGCATTATGAATTGTGTTCAAACTGGGTGAAATCGTGCTTGCGTAGCAGGATATGTATGCATTCAAAGTCTGATATCAGGCTTATAACATATGCTGTTTTATTGTGATGTACACTGTAAAAAGGTTGCTGTAAATTTTACAGTAACAGTAAGTTACTGTAAAAGTGTTTACAGTATCGCTACTGTAATTTCATTTACAGTATGAGAACAGTATATTTATTTACTGTACAAGTACCATATTTGAATTTACAGGAGTAATACTGTATATTGTATTCATTAGTACAACTACTGTATTTGTATTTACAGTATAGGAGTTGATTTCTTATTTACGATTTACAGTAGAAAAATAATTACAGTAGTAAACACATATTTCCCATAATCCTTGGCTAGTTACAGTTGGCACATTTAACAGTATTATACTGTACATATTACAGTATAATACTGTTCAAATGACAAAAATCCGCTAGAGTGTACAATCAAAGCAAAAATTATTCAGACACCAGATATAATTTTTGATATGTTTGCTAGTGGGGTGGGTGCAGGACACTATAGTTAATTTAAGTGAGGATAGTAAAAATGAAATAAACTGTGACATTATTATAAACTGTACATTATATATTATACCCAGAAATTCTTCATAGAGTGACTACCAGTAAAAATGATAAAAATCGGCACTTTGAGCTGATCAATTGCTAATGCTCTTTTTACACACAGACTGAACAAGCTTGGTCACTGGTTGAGCTAAACTGGTATTAACTAATTGTGTAGTTAAATTTACCAGCTGACAGATTTTCAACATAACTCATGTGTGAGACAGTCTAACAGAATAACCATATACTGTAGCCAATAAACTGTGATAATGTGAGAATTTGGAAATTTTGTTTGACTGTATATGATGTTTTTTCTAACACAGACCACCATACGTCAATATCCGCCTTTTTAGGGCCCCCTCAAACGTCGGGCCGGGCCGTCATACAACTGACGCTTTACCTTTAACGTCAGTTAGGTGACGGGTTAGGTTTAGGGTTAGGTTTAGGTCTGGGGTAGGGTTAGGATCCCATAACCTCATCTACCGACGTTTAAGGGGGCCCTAAAAAGGCGAATATTGACGTATGGTAAAAAGACGTCCCAAAACGTCAGTTATATGACGTCTTGGGATGAGACCGGGTTGTTTTTTCACAATATCCCCTTCTCCCAAAACCCTTGTGCATGCATGAAGAAGGCAGCGCATGATTGTGCGCACCTCACCTGCAGAGCAATGAGAATATTGGGCAGCGCCTGACCGTAAGTGTCGTGGCAGTGCACCGCCAGTGCGTCGACGGGCACCTCTGTCAACACATCGCTCAGCATCTTGGCCATGGAGCCCGCGGTTCCTACGCCAATGGTGTCCCCCAGGGATACCTCATAACAGCCCAGCTCAAACAACCGCTTCGCCACCTGGGCCGGAACAGAGGAAAGCCATGAAAACACTATCCCCTCTGGAAATATAAACAACATGAAGGCCTGCACACAGAGAGCTCATTCTGAGCACTGCCGTGTTTCAAGCGTCATGCAGGTTTTTTAGCAAACATCGTAATAAGGGCCTTGTGGGACTATGAAAATTGTGGGAAGGAAAAAAAATATGCGGAGAGCTCAACACCCAGAGAGATTTATCACGTACTGGAAGGCCTATTTAATTTCGCTTCGGGCTAATTCTATTCGGACTGAACGATGCACCGTCAATACCTTTGTGACTTGTGACGGTTTTACTTGTCCCTCATACGGACAGCCGAGAGCACAGGAAACGTACCTGGAAAGAAGAAAAAGAGTTGTGGGGATGTACTTTGACAGTACAAACAGTCATGCAACATATGGGAAATAAGGTCTCACTGCAACCACAAGTAGAAGAGTCCACAGCGGCCTGAACTGCTCTTGCAACGGATTACATCTATCACGGAATAGAAGCAGCAGGCTAAACATTTGTGAAACGGTTGTGACAAATAGTACCAATAGCGTTGACAGTAGGAATGAGAAATGGTGGAGAGCAAACGTACAAGCTATATGTGCTTTCCATATGTGACGGAAACAGTGAACAAATAAGTGAAAAGTTGAAAACGTTCCTCTCGGGCTTGTGGTCGTCAGACGATACTTCCGTGTGCTACCAGGATTTCCGTGGTGTGGAGTCTCTTCTTGAACGATAGGTGTCGAGTCACATTTGCCAGAATGAGTTCGTCAGACTGAAGCGTTTGTTTTTGATTGGGTAAAAAGCAGAGGCTAAAAACTCTGCGCACATCTGGACTTGTACTTGAAACTGATACAAAGCACCACGCTGCATGCACATCTGGAACTTGAATTATTTACTCATTAATTCTGGAATAATTTCATGCTGCTCTGGTGCCCCATCTCAAAACCTCAAAGGAGAACAGTCCAAAAATATAAGTACAACAATAAAAGAAACCGCAGGTTAAACCAAAGGAACTTGCTTATATAACGAATGGCTCCTGAAAATGTGTCTGAGACAGAGACAATCATCTGAATCAAGTGACTCACTCAGTGTCATTGTATTTTGCCTAATTTATGAAGCATTCAGTTACTAGTTGGAATTATGATTTAACGATCAGCATTGCAGAACATACAATCAAGTGAGCTTGGGTCAAACCTACAGCCATCCAGTAACTACTGCACCCCTTTAATTAATGGTGTATGCAAAAATCTCTGCCAGTTTTGAAAACATGCCATTTTCAAAGTTCCTCCAATGGGGTTTTCAAAACCTGCTGACAAATCCAGCATTAATTCCATGTTGGTCCCTAGTTTATGCTGGTTAGAGCTGGTATATTGCTGGTTTAGGTGATGGATCAGTATAGTCATGCTGTTCTCAATCAACACTGGGCTGGTGTAGCTGCTCTGCCAATGGTCCCACTTCCCATGCTGGAAACCAGCAAATCGGCATCCCATGCCAAACATACCTTGTGATGGTGTCTTGCCTACAATCATTCCTATACCAGTCCAGATCATTGTTTGCTTTGAGTAACTATAGACCTCTTTTCAGTTGGTAAACATGGGGACGTTTTTTGTGGGCGGAGCTTAGGTGGAGGCAGAGCCCCCACTTCACTAACGCTAGTTAGCAAGGATTGTTAGCTTGTTTTTTTAACAATGACTGGAGAAAATCTGATATTATCTTAATGTGTAAGGTCACTCAGTGTCCAGGACCGCGATTGTTATTTCCAAAAGTTACCACATTGGCCGACCCGTAGCCGCCTACACGCTCACTCAATGCATGGACGATCTGACAGGATTATAACGTTACGTTACCTCGGGTGAGTCGCCTGACTTCTACAAATAAAGAAATCTAGAAATAGTGGAGGTGATTGGGTCAAGGAGGGATGCTAGTAGGATTGTCGCTTGGACGGAGCAATAATTTTATTCTTGTAATCATGATTGACAGAACTGAATTATTTTAACCAACATTTGGAACTAATTTAAACACAGTCTTGGATCATTACCTGGATCGGAATCAGTACCTGACAAATGCTGACCAGGGGTGTGTTTCCCAAAATCAGCGTTAACCAACTATGGTCGCAAGTTCCGTCCTTATCAGCATAGTTCAACGAGACGGTCCCAAAACCATAGTTCTAACAAACATTCACAAACAATATCGCAAATTTGTCAAAATAAAAGTCACAACAATGAGTGCGGCTTACGTCACTTCAGAGGTCCTACTGGCGGTGCGAATACAATAGGAAAAGTTTCCTATGGGAACTTTTGGGTCACCTGATGGAGTTTTAGGACACCATAGGGTAACCTGATGGAGTTTAGGACATCATTGGGTCACCTGATTGAGTTTAGGACACCATTGGGTCACTTGATGGACTTTTAGGACACCATAGGGTAACCTGATGGAGTTTAGGACACCATTGGGTAACCTGGTGGAGTTTAGGATATCATTGGGTCACCTGATGGAGTTTTAGGACACCATTAGGTCACCAGATGGAGTTTTAGGACACCTTTGGGTCACCTGATGGACTTTTAGGACACCATAGGGTAACCTGATGGAGTTTAGGACATTATTGGGTCACCTGATGGAGTTTTGGACACCATAGGGTCACTTGATGGACTTTTAGGACACCATAGGGTAACCTGATGGAGTTTTAGGACACCATAGGGTAACCTGATGGAGTTTAGGACATTATTGGGTCACCTGATGGAGTTTTGGACACCATAGGGTCACTTGATGGACTTTTAGGACACCATAGGGTAACCTGATGGAGTTTTAGGACATCATTGGGTCACCTGATGGAGTTTTAGGACACCTTTAGATCACCAGATGGAGTTTTAGGACACCTTTGTTCACCTGATGGAGTTTTAGGACACCATTAGGTCACCTGATGGAGTTTTGGGACACCATAGGGTCACCTGATGGAGTTTTAGGACACCTTTTGGTCACTTGATGGACTTTTAGGACACCATAGGGTAACCTGATGGAGTTTAGGACATCATTGGGTCACCTGATGGAGTTTAGGACACCATAGGGTCACCTGATGGAGTTTTAGGACACCTTTTGGTCACTTGATGGACTTTTAGGACACCATAGGGTAACCTGATGGAGTTTTAGGACATCATTGGGTCACCTGATGGAGTTTTAGGACACCATAGGGTAACCTGATGGAGTTTTGGGACACCATAGGGTCACCTGATGGAGTTTTAGGACACCTTTTGGTCACTTGATGGACTTTTAGGACACCATAGGGTAACCTGATGGAGTTTAGGACATCATTGGGTCACCTGATGGAGTTTAGGACACCATAGGGTCACCTGATGGAGTTTTAGGACACCTTTAGGTCACCTGATGGAGTTTTAGGACACCATAGGGTCACCTGATGGAGTTTTAGGACACCTTTAGGTCACTTGATGGAGTTTTAGGACACCATTGGGTCACCTGATTGAGCTTTAGGACATCATTGGGTCACCTGATGGAGTTTTAGGACACCATTGGTTCACCTGATTGAGTTTTAGGACACCATTGGGTCACCTGATTGAGTTTTAGGACACCATTGGGTCACCTGATTGAGTTTTAGGACATCATTGGGTCAACTGATTGAGTTTTAGGGCGCCATTGGGTCACTCGATGGAGTTTTTCATTTCCTTGCCACTGTTGCCTTTGGCTTGCTCAGTTGGGGATATTCAAATTAATTAACCAATCATTAATACCATTGATCAGCTCTACCAAATGTTGATGTTTTTCCAATAAGAAACAAACATTGTTATTATGTTTTGATCGATACTGTGAAGCTGCTTTAATGCAGTCTATACTGCGAAAAGCGGTAAATATACTTGACTTGACGTCACGGCTCTCGCCCTCTGTTCGTTGATTGGCCGGCTGTTTTCAGGTTGGAGGAAAACTGAGAGATAGGACGCTATCTCAGACTGAGTACAGAAGCGAACTGAAATTGAGCGGAAGTATGAAGTCTGGCGTAATCAGGCTCATGGTAGTGAGTTATGTCATTTTACGGGAAACACACCCCTGATTTGCTTTCGATGTTAGTGTCAAAGTGGAAGCGCACATAATGAGCACTGGTCTAAACACTTAGAAGGAAGCTGGTTTCCACTGAACACACCCGCGCACTGGAATGCCTTCGTGTTTGGCTGCAGAGATGACCTGCTCGAACCTCAGCAGACTCTCCTCTATAGAGCAGTTGATGTTCTTCCAGCTGAACGTCTCCGAGGCAGAACCGAACACTGCCACTTCAGTAGCTCCTGCTGCAACCTTTAACAGGAAACATTTCATCAAGTCTGTGCTTATAGATGTTGGCTTGTGAGTACAACCTGCTTGATTAGCAAGGAAAGCAATTAACAGAAATGAGCTAAACATTTACAAGATGCAAAGGTTGCTTACTTATGCAAGGTAAAGGGGCAGTGGACGCGTAGGCAGAACGCACGCATAAATAAAGTGGTTTATTATACACTAAAAACATCATTGACCTGGCATGGAAGGCTAATTGGAAATGTCACTTGTAAATAAATGTAAATGATGCAAATATTTACTTACAGCTGCCTGGAAGCCCTGAATATTGGGAGTCAGAACCGGGTATCTTACGTCAGGAGACCTTTTAATCCCTTTCAACACTGCACTGTGGTCTGCCATCTGAAAAACAAAATTATGCTCAAACTTTATCCCACAGATCCCGCAGTGTTTTTGAGCACCAAACCCAGGGCTTTTGTGCGGATAGAAAAGCCAAAATGCCAACACGTCCCGAGGATCACAGTTGCACCTTATTACCTGAGCAACCCACTTTGAAGACACAAAGCTAGTGGCTTCGATGACAGGCAGACCGGTCTGAGAGAGCATGTCTATCAGCTGGATTTTGACTTCTGTCGGCACTATTTCCTGCAGAAACACAATGACACAAAAGTCTTGGGTTTCTATGAACACATCCATCTGTGAGCCTCAACAGCACCACACTATTGAGATGAATCATTTATTTGCCACTGTTACTGAATGAATCGTTTTCCTGTGAATATGTACAATAGGACAGTACCTACTAAACTCAGAGCAGGCTCAATGGAAAAACATGCAACATTTTTGAAAAATGATACTTCATTGCTTCATGCCCATTCACAACACTTTCACAGTGAAATGTCCTGTGAGGGATGTTTATAAGCGTATTCATTTTTATAAATGCACTTACAAACACCAACATACATTCACAGCAGTTTAGAAATGAAATGTTAATGCTTTATCGCATTTAAAAAGAGACAACCTACATTAAACCCTACACTCTTAAAAATAAAAGTTCTATATTTGCATCCATGGTTCCCAGTGTTGGCGGTATCGCATTACAAGTAACTTGAGTCACGTAAATTGGGGAACTTGAGAGATGAAACCTGGTCTGTGGTGGAGTAGTGAGTTTGATGATATTAATCTCGAGGTTCTGGGGTTCGGACTGGATCGAATCCGTTCCTAGAGCTGTCGAACAAATGGGTTTTTAGGGGTTCGGACTGATGGGGAAGTGAACCGAGGTTACCCCGTGAGCCAGTCCTAGAGCTCCTCCGGTCCGATTTTAGGGGGAAATCGGGTCCATCGGAGACGTCCAATAGATTTATTATAGGCGTGCCGAAAGAACACCACAGACACAGTGTGATCGTCCAGCGCAGTCTCACCCCAAAAAGTCATATAACTGACGTTTTGGGACGTCTTTTGACCATACGTCAATTTTCGCCTTTTTAGGGCCCCCTTAAACGTCGGTAGATGAGGTTATGGGATCCTAACCCTACCCCAGACCTAAACCTAACCCTAAACCTAACCCGTCACACGTTAAAGGTAAAGCGCCATCTACCGACGTTTAAGGGGGCCCTAAAAAGGCGAATATTGACATATGGTCAAAAGACGTCCCAAAACGTCAGTTATATGACTTTTTGGGATGAGAATGTGTTGGATCGCCATGGGGAAATCTCAGAACTGGGAGTTGTGAAAAATATGACACACCATTTTGCCTGATGAGAACTATCTATCGATCGACCGATCTATCTATCTATCTATCTATCTATCTATCTATCTATCTATCTATCTATCTATCTATCTATCTATCTATCTATCTATCTATCTATCTATCTATCTATCTATCTATAACTGTTTTCATTTTCCTTGCTTTTATTTTGTGACTATTTTAATTCCTTTCTGTCCATTCCTTCTTTGAATTGCCATATGAAATGTGCAAAAAAATAAAATGTATGACACAACTGCTCAATATATTTATGTCTTTGGGTTTACATTTCGATTTTTCTTTTATTTGAAAGGAGAATGCTAAAATAAAACACATGCAAGCATTTTAGAATTGTGAAATGTCTACCTTCTCATTTTGAAGCCCATCTCTTGGTCCAACCTCCACAATTTTGACGTGAAGTGGAAGCTTGGGCAGTTCTGAACACTGTGAATTGAAAAACAATGAGGAAGGAAGGACCATATAACAATTTCACAGAGCTGTGCGGAAAATCTGAGATGTGGATTAAGATACTTCCTTTGTCAAACGATGCGTTCAACATCATGTTTTCAAACTGCTCTGCAGATCCTTGGCAGGTCATTTATGACATAATGCGCACTGGACGCAAGCGTTTCCTCTCTTTCAATAGTAAAACCAAAGCTTAACCTTTGATTTCAGTGAGTAGCATAACCAAGGGCCAATGCTGTGTTTATAGAAGATTTGAATGGCTATAAAAGCTCAGCCTCTTGATACTGAAACGCTCGCTTTGAGGAACCGCACAGTTTCTTCAGAGTCGAGGTTGATTTAATTGTGCTGTCGAGGAGGGAGGAAATGGATGTGTGAAAGAAATGATAAAAAAGTTCTTTGTAAGAAGTTTCTGTTGGCGGAGGAGGACCGGTGAGGTTTGTCCCGTTATCACTCCAGGCCTGCCGTTACGACAGCCTATTACATTCACTCATAAATCAAACTCGCTCTCTTTTAACTCGCCGCTCAAGACCGAAATGCAGAAATGGATTAAGCTTTTTCTTCTTATCATCTAAATAAATTAGATAATTAAAAAATTAAAAATCATTTTTATATTTGTCTAATCGAAATTTTGGTTTAAACCTGTTTTATTAAGTTTGTATTCAAAAAATAGGAACACTCCCTATATGTAGAAATATTTTTTAAAAAATGAAAATATTCTGTTTAAATAGTATTTTTGTTTGATATCATGCAGAACAATTACTGACTGTGCATCATATTTTAATTTGTTTATTGAATTATCTTTTTAGTACATAAAAGAAATTATGATGCATAATAAAAAAGACATCACAATAAACATGAAGTTCTTTCTAAGAGAATACCACTCTCTATGTATAAATAGTGCACTAAATCAGTCATTTATTAACAGTGTGTGTCTGTGTGCGTATTCAATCATGTTTTGATTGCAGAGTTTTCATGCCATAAAGAATATGTTATTGTGCACTATAGTACTATTAGTGTGTGCTATTGCATGTAAACCATCAATTATTAATGAAATCGAATTATATTTGAAATCGAATTAATGAAATCCTGCTTGGGGACCTGCAGACTATACTTCATTTGATGATGTGAAGTTATATAACAGACTGTGATTATTTAAATACTGTAAATCCAACACACTTTTTTCCCACTGTATAGCCTTTATATATATATATATATTAAATGTTGGTGTTAAATTAGTGTTAAATTAATACTGAATCAAAATGTAAGGTTCGAACAAATACAACTTGAGAAAAAAAAACAATCAAAAATCTTGCTTGAAAAAAAAAATCAGTGTTTCAATCCCAGATGAACCGTGCAAGTGACATCTAGACCTGCCACTGTGTCATTATACAGTGAAAATTCACAATTTTTGAAGTGGGAAACAATGCCATTGGACATAAATAACATTCACATTGCACCGACTTGTGGAAAAGCACCATTTTATAATTAAACACAAGTACAAAGAAAATGTGAGAGCTCATCTGGAGATGAGAAGTGAATAAAAATGATATATGCACAAATAACTTTCTGCCTAACACTGTGTTTCACATCATTTTCAGCTGCTCCTCCATTGCAATATTTCCATGTATAAATCTTGCACATGCATAAACAGACCCCCACCTTCTCTTCCCACAGGAGCCGTGGCAACCAGGGATGATCCCGCAGGAAAGTCTCATAGCTCAGACAGTGCTTGACCGCAGCGGAGACGTTACCCATCCGGCTAGCTCGACCCGCTAGCCCAGCGCTGACACCTGTGGAGATCAGAGCGCAGATGCCTCTCAGGATGACTCAGCTGTTACCATGGCGACCGCATCCCTGCCTCCTGCGCACAGTGATGTCAGGAGGGGGCGTTTCGTTGGCTTTAGACTGACAGCTCCATGCGAAGCACGAGCCCCGCTGGGATTCTCGGCTCTAACCACAAGCTGCTTATGTTCCTGCGCTCGGCTCCCCTTCCCAGCGGAAATCTCCCGCTCCGGGGAAATAGGCTCTCTGCATTGATCTCCTGTGACCGCGGAGCTCATGCTTCTCAATGGCCGGCCGTGGCTCTCCTGCCAACGTCAACTGGGCTCTGTTATAAAATCTCCCTGTAAAGCCCGGCCGCAATTTACTTGTGAAAGAGCCATTCTTCCTGGCCCAGGTGCTCACACTGTAAAAAATTTACTGTAAAATTTACAGTAACTTACTGGCAACGATTAGCCAGTAAGTTACTGTGAATTCTCTTTACAGTAAGGGTACTGTACTTCCATTTACAGTATTTTATGTTTATACTGTGAATTCAAAAACAATTAAATACTGTGATTTTAGTTGTATTTACAGTAACTTACTGGCTAATCGTTGCCAGTAAGTTACTGTGAATATGTTTTACAGTAAGGGTAGTGTACTTTTCACAGTATTTTATGTAAACACTGTGAAATCAAAAACATTGAAATATTTTGATTTTAGTTGTATTTACAGCATTGATTGTTTTACTGTAGAAGAAAATTTCAATTTAATTTACATACAAAAAACATTAAGCACTGTTTTTTATGTATTGTATGCAACACAGTACTATAAACAGTAGATAACGGTTAAGCACTGTAAATTCAGTTTCTCACTGTACAATTTAAATACTATATCACTATCATTTAATATCAGCCATCATTAAAAGAAACACCCATTTTTCTAAAACATTGCAATCAACTGCAGACAATAAGAAAATTGTTAACAGTTATTTATTTAAAAAGATTTGGTGAACAGAAATGACAAAACAGGTACAACAAAGGGATAATGGACATTGGACAACATGCCATTATACCATCCAAAGTTAATGCACGTTCTATGCAAGTAATGTGGCCACAACACCCAGCGGAGTGTTAACTTTAGATAGTCTAATGGCGTGAAGTCTATTATCATGCTTATTCTACTGTTGCTATATTCAAAGGAACACTCCGACTTTTTGGGACTTTAGCTTTTTCACCGTATCCCCCAGAGTTAGATAAATCCTTACATACCTTTTTCATCTCCATGCGTGCTGTAACTCTGTCTGACACACCCACCGCTAGCCTATAGCTTAGCACAAAGACTGGATGTAAATGGCTCCAGCTAGCATACTAATCCCAATAAGTAACAAAATAACGCAAACATTTTCCTATTTATGTTGTGATTTGTATAAATCAGAGTGTACAAATAACAAGGTCATATGAGACACAGCCATCATTTAACCGCATATTGGGAACTATAGTCTCAGAAGGCGAACCACTGCTAGTGATAACCGCAGCACCTGAGACGCGCCGTGGAGAGGAGCAGAGAGTTCGTTCAGAGTTGGATTAATAGAGTCAGCAATTACTAGATAGTGAAAGCATAGTTTACAATCATGGGTGTTCGCTGTATTTTAAAAGAGCTGCGACAATAAATGGGAGACCAGGTAATGCCATGATGTTTCATAGAATTCCAAACAAAAATGCTGACCTGTGATATTTATTAGTCAGGATGCATTTTTGTTCGGAATTCTTTGAAACATCATGGCATGACCTTGTTTTTTGTACACTCTGTGACTATACAAATCACAACATGTAAATAGGAAAATGTTTGCGTTATTTTGTCACTTATTGGGATTAGTATGCTAGTTGGAGCAATTTAGACCCAGTCTTTGTGCTAAGCTAGGCTAGCGGTGGGTGTGTCAGACAGAGTTACAGCATGCACGAGATATATCTAACTCTGGGGGATACAGTGAATATGCTAAAGTCCTAACAAGTTGTCGTGTTCCTTTAATTTACAACTGAAGAAAATTTTACAAAACGTTTTTTTAAAGTTACAGAGCAAATTGTTATTAGTTCATTCAATAGTTCTGTATGACAGGTTGCTATGACGGAACAATAGGCTAATACAAATTGATACAACGAGCCTATTTCATTACAAGATTTGTAAAGTTACAGAGCAAACTGTTACTAGTTCATTCACTAGTTCCGTATGACTAGTTGCTATAATGGAACAATAATGCAAATTGATACAATACAGTCAAAAAATTTAACTACTTTGAAGTTGTGCAAATAACTGATTACCCCATTCTAAAGAGCAATAAATAACATTATGGCAATATTGAAATAAAATAAAACATTGAACATTAAAAAAATATATATTTAACATTTGCATGAACATTTAAAACAGAAAGGAAAATAAACTTCCCCTGCCACTTGGCAAAGGTCTATGGCCTCTTGCATGCCTTGACCTTGGAGACAGAGAATCCTATTTGGAGCCCTGAAATTAAAGAAGAAACATTAAATCGACTGAATGGTTTCGAAAACGGTAAAACTCAACTGTTTAACTCTGGGAGAGTTGTAGAGCCAATAAAAAACAAAAGTGGAGTGTTCCTTTAACAAATACAACTTATTTAAATAATTTAGGCTACTAGTAAATGGTGAAATTAACATTTAGAAAGTTTAATAAATGCTGTAGAAGTGCAGTTTATTAATAGTTAATGTTAACTAATGTAGTTAACTAGAGTTTAATAAATGTAACCATATTGTAAAGTGTTACCAATTTGTTATACACCGATTCAGACGTCTCGTGACCGATCAGTTATTTTAACTAGAGCCCGACTGATAAAGGATTTTGAAGGCCGATACCGCTACAAATATTTGTTGGTTTTAAAATCTGATATTCCTATATATCGGCCGATATATATATATATATATATATTAAGAAACACGCAACAAAACATAACAGATTACCCTAACATTAGTTATTTGTAGTTATTTATGAGTTTTAACTAGTATAGATGGTATAGCATGGTAAACGTGCGTGCCAGTGATGCAGAATTGACCACGCATGGTCAAGATCAACCTCTTGAAAGCAGATGGACTCTGACACAGTGGGCATCGCAATTCAACAGCCATACTGACACCTGTTAGCATTTCAAACCCGCTCTTCGCCCCAAACCACCACCGGTGGTGGTTACATAGCAACGTAACTTACATGGTGTTGCTCTACATAGCAACGTAACTTACATGGTGTTGACGAGACGGGAATATGATGGCAGACATCGTGAACAATGTTTGAACACGTGAACACAGTGCAGATTGTCAACATAACATTAGACATTGTCTTTTTGTCTAATAACTGTACCTAACATTAGTCGTCCGCGGTCAAAACACTGTGGTGTAAACAGTTTGATGTTGGGATATTCACTGCCCAAAGCCTATTAACTAAAGCCAACTAACCCCGTTACGTC
The DNA here is from genome assembly GCF_988280905.1 of Pimephales promelas. Taxonomy (NCBI): domain Eukaryota; kingdom Metazoa; phylum Chordata; class Actinopteri; order Cypriniformes; family Leuciscidae; genus Pimephales; species Pimephales promelas. Next base: position 35,799,253 of record NC_142779.1, read on the forward strand.
ACATGTTAGAATACTGCGCAATGGCGCCACCCTGGTGGCGAAAGATATTAAGTTTTTACTTTTTTTCTTTTATATGTTTACATTTGTCATGTGTCTTATATAATTGTTGATTATAGTGGAAATCCATCTAGTAAATCTTGTAAACTTGATTGACTGCTTAATTTTCCCTTTAAAGGATTAGTTCTTAAAGGAGAACTCCAGTGCAAAATTAACCTTTGGTCTAATAACATATTGGTACCTAGTCGACCATTCTCTGAGATTTGTTTTTATGATAATCGAATGTAAAGAGTTTTATCTCTAAAAACTGTTTAGTGTATAACGCTAGTATATGGGGGCATTGACTTAGTAAAAAGAAATCGCTAGTTAATACCACTAACAAGGCTCAAAATAGCCCCACACTAACATAGTAACATAATGAGGGTCCCTACATCCAAAACGAAGCATTGAGAACTTTGTAAGTGTACAGACAGTATAATAAGAAGATATTTTATCAAGACAGTCCACTTCGCGTATACAGGCAGGAGCCATCTTGGGAAAACAGTCTCGACAAGTCGAACCACGAATGCCGTTTGGTGTTAGTGTGGGGCTATTTTGAGCCTTGTTAGTGGTATTAACTAGCGATAGATCTTACTTATTATATGTCCCCATATACTAGCGTTATAATCTAAACAGTTTTTAGAGATAAAACTCTTTACATTCGATTATCATGAAAACAAATATCAGAGAACGGCTGACTAGGTAAAAATGTGTTATTAGACCAACGGTTCATTTTACGCTGGAGTTCTCCTTTAAATTCTTTTCCACTGAAGAAAGAAAGAGATGGATTTCTTGGATGCCATTGGGGTGAGTTAATTATAAGGAAATTTACATTTTAAGGTGAACTAATCCTTTAGGTTTAAAATAAAAATGTTTAAATGTAATATATTTTTCTCATGGTCCTTATTTTAAATAGGTCATAAAAATATCAATAATTGTCGATATCAACCAATATGAAACACTTATATCGTGATACAGTTTTCAGACATATCGCCCAGCCCTATTTAGAGCCCTATGATTTCCGCGATAACGAAATCGCGGACGGAATCGCGGAATTGGCCAATTAACGCGGAATCTAGTGTTAACACGGAATTTCGTGGATTTTTACATATTTGGTTTGAAATTCTGTTTTTGTGTGGGAGAAGAACGTATGTCTGTTGAAAATGCAGACCGGGGGAAGCAAATCTGGGCGACTCAACCCCCCAACCCATCATTTCAGCTCCAATGACGAAATCAAAACAATGAAAGCATGGCGAAGCGGCTCTCCTTTCGTCGACTAAAAGTTAAGAAACTCAACGGTATAAGCCGTCAGTGCCGAGCAGTTCGCACGTGACTTATGCAGTGTTTCCCACACTTAATTCGCCGCCACATACTGCGTTTCGGTTTTTAACACTATTTAAAACACGCAGCGTATTCATTCAGTTGTATTTCCCCGCTCTCCCTCCGTCTCTCTCTCACTCACGCGTCTCTCACACACACACACACACACACGACGTGCACACCACGTCTGTCTGAGGCGCCGGACTGGACAAAGGCGAAGCGAACTCCATGAGAGACAGAGTGTGACTTTATTTAAACTTATAAACTAATATAATTTATATTACTGGACAGTTTAAAGCTCATAACCATATTTTGTTGTTACTTGAAGAGTGCAGTGTTATGTTGCATCATGCAGTATTTGTCCTGAAAAGGCTACTGAGTAATTGTCTGTATTACCTCAATAAATTTAAGGTCATTCCTAATTTATTTTTATTTTTTTAATAGATTTTTATCATTAACTTTAAAAGCATACTATTTTTTACAACTAAAATAACAGTCAAGGGTAAAAAAAAACCTAATTCCCTAAAATTAAAACGGAAAAAACGAAATTTGGGAAAAAATAAAACGGAATTTGGGAAAAAATAAAATGGATTTCATAGGGCCCTACCTATTACATAACATTTTAAAGGGAGAAGATGATTTTGAACAGCTTTTCAATTGTCAATGTGCTTTTACATTGCAATCAAATTATTTAATATAAAAATACCTCTGATCAAACTCCAGTGTTGTGCTGGCTTCCACCTAATACTGTAGGTTGAATACGTAACAGGCGAAGAGAGCGGCCAAGGCAGTGGTGAAGTCCACCATGTGAGCACCAGGTGGGGTTACGACCCTCCCCTTGATCGACAGCATCCATTTTTTTGCAGTCTCTCCTTAGTAAAGACAAGAGTCATCACAAAAATTATATTTCATAGCGATACATTCAATAAAAGATTTTTTCCACATAAATTATTGTAAAAACAGGGCAGGGAGCATACATATCTTTGAAGCAGTGGATTAAAGGATTGATTAGTTCACCTCAAAATGAAAATCTCCTAATAATTTACTCACCCTAATGCCATCCAAGATATCCATGTCTTTCTTTCCTCAGTGGAAGAGAAATTAAGTTTGAGGAAAACATTTCTTGATTTTTCTTTGGATAATGGGCTTCAATTGTAAACAACGTTTTAAAGTCCAAATGAATGCAGTTTCAAAGGTCTTTGAAGTACTTCAACGCACTATACAGGTTCCCAGCTGAGGATTAGGGTCTTATCTAGCGAAATGATCAGTCATTTTCTGAAAAAAAAATTATAATTTATATACTTTTTATCTACAATTGTTGGACTACTGGAGCCCATTATTCAAAGAAAAATCTAGAAATGTTTTCCTACAAAAATGTCATTTCTCTTTCATTGAGGAAGGAAAGAAAGACATGGATATCTTGTAAATTATTCGGAAACTTTCATTTTGAGGTGAATTTTAAGGATTTTAAGGATTTTAAATAGCAGTTACTGGTTTGGTGATAGAAAAACAATGAGTGACACAGGCATAGCAAGCAATCTGAAATAGTAATCACAACATTATAGGTGGCTACTAAAAATAAGAGAGTAACTTACTCCACATAACTTAAGTTTTTGAAGTGACTGCTGACTAGTGCAGAGAATGGCACGACACAAACTCTGCATTCACTAGTGTTTTCCAGAAACGTTGCTTTGCTTGTGCATAAAGTTAATACATTAAGGATTTGTTAACAGTGAATGTGAAACTTACCAAGCATGATAATCCTTGGAGTGATAGGGAGGAGACAGCTGGGCCTCTTCTACATCTGAGGGAGTGGTAGCTACCGTTAGTCTCCTATGCCAGCAAAGATAAAGAGTCACTCGAAAGAAGGTAACTAACTAGGATAGAAAAAGCTTTATAAAAATTGTTGATAAGAAAGCAATGAGCCTTTTTTTTCTCTTTAGGTTTGTGCATGTTTACTCATAAAAAAACTAAGTAACTTACCACAATAACTTTATCAATTACCACTCTAAGTTACATCAATTTTCTCTTAATTAAAATATTGTTCACACAGTGGACAACAGTGACTTTAACTGTTAAGTTACCCAGCATTTAACCAATAATTGAGATAGACGTTAGCACCATGTTATAACTTAACGTTATTATTGTGAGGTGAGGTCTATTAAAGAAAAAATGCTCAACCACCAAAACCTGACACAAACAAACCTGTATTTACTTGAACAATTGGAGGCTTGTCAACCTGCATTATGTTGGGGGGTGTAAAATGGTACGTAAAGTTAACGTTACTTACTGATTTTCTGGAAGTCCCGAATCCCCATTAGCAGTTGGTGAAGGATCCGCGATCCCAAGATGGAAACTCCGGCTGAGGCAACGGGTGGGGGAAAAATATTCTCCTGGCTAGCTAGCTACCGATAACTAGGTAAACTGTTGGCTAACTAATACTAATAACGTTTAAAGGCTGTAAAAACGTCTCCGTCGGCGCTCTCACGGAAACGTTTTCGCTGAATTCCTCTCAGGCAAAAAGTGAAAGATATCAACACAAAGACGAAAACAAAATAAATAACGTTACAACCACAAGACAAAGCCGTGTATAAAGAAACGCACATTTGAAAAATACTAGACTTATTAACGGAGCTTAACGTTAAAGGCTGTTACGAAAACGTAAATTCGACTATTAACTTAGCTTTTCTGTCACTGACGACGAAACAGAAATTCAAATGCTTCTTTCGCGCTTTTTTCTAACAGACTCTAGCTTTGACTGCCTAAACCCCGCCCACTCTGACGGCGTTTTGATTTCGCCTTGCAGCTCAGAAACAGCTCTGGAAACTTGCACATTTATCTCTCCTGCTTTCGAAAATATATATATACATATAAAAACACTGATTTTTGTAAAATAAAAATCCCATGTTACGTATTTATGAGTTAACCAGGCAGCCCCAATTTTGGAAAGTAATGCACACATAACCTACACATAATAAAAAGGTTTCTTCATTCTGAATAGATACATTAATCAAAACATACTTAGAAAGCTTGAGAGTTTTGGCTCAAATTCAAAACTCATGATTAATCAAATGTTATTAATATTGAAGTATATAACGTTAAGCTAAAAGATAAAAACAACCAACATTAAGAATATATTTATTAAATGTATATGTTAATATTTATAGAAAAGTGTGAATACTATTGCAACTTATAACCAATGGTCATGCTTCATTTCAAATCAGAGGATGATATGATATCTCAAAAAATTATGCATTTATGAAGCCTATATTGTTAGGGGAGACTTTGGAGAAGTTTAAGATAAGGATTAAATATGTTTATGCCCTGTTAACACCCATTTACAGTCACAAATACAAACAAACAAAAGATATTTAAATTATTTATATATAGTATATATATATATATATATATATATATATATATATATATATATATATATATATATATAGAAAGCTCATGCAGCAGGTGCATCAGAGTACAAGTTACAACACAAGGGTTACAAAGAAAGATATGATAAAAAAAGGAAAATTACAGTAGTTTACTTTACTATTTACAGTACTTTAGTGGCTGTATTGTGATTTTTTACAGTAATGCTTTGACTACTGTGATTTCCACTGTAATGCTTGAACTACTGTGATTTTTAAGGTCTTACTGTAAACTTTACAATATTCTACTGTAAAAATCTTTTACAGTATTGTTACTGTGACATCTACAGTAAATAACTGTAGATTTCACAGGCATTTTTTACAGTGCACAATAGAGAGGTTTAAGGAAGCTCTTGTGCTGAACTCGTCCTCAGTCAGACGCTGTTGTGTGTCGTGAGAGGGTCTGGCCTCTCTCTCAAGGGGGGGAATGAATCGGACGCATTTATTAAGTATCAGCATTTCTCACGTGGCAGAAGCTGATAAATCATAAAGAATATCAAAACATGTTCAGGGTTGAACACCTCTTGGACGATGAATAGCCATGACTTTTCCATGACCTCTGAAGTCATTTCATGAAGTATTTTTTTTATAAATATCTAATTTTCGAGTCGCTGCGACCTGTAAACCACTTCGAAGACTTTGAATAGTTGCAAAAACAAGCTCAACCTGTGCTTATAGTTAAATGTCCACTTCATATATTTTTTTTTAAAACTTCAGATAACTTGCGGATCAGATGATATTATCAAAAAAACGTAAGAGATTATACTTTTACAACTTTTTCTTAGCAAACAAAGTGCACTTAATGTCAATTTTTTCAGTTCATTTTAAATTATTGTTTTAATAATAATTTATCTTGCTATAAAAAAGTACACTTTAAAATCAGTTTTGATTTGTTGTCTAACTAAAGCACAAGTTAATATATTTGAAATCTTCATCACAAATGCATAAAACATAAAAAAAACACTGAGTTTCAGCTAATTGCATTTAATATAAATATAAACGGTTACAATTGCTATGAAGTCCATGCTTATAACGAATTATAGCCCCATTTATACTTGAAGAGTTCAGATGCAAAAGTCTCTAAATGCCATTTGAAATTTTCTTCTAAAATGACCATTTTTATCAAGCTTGTATATTCAAGTTCAGTAATTTCACTTAAATGACAATTAATAGGTAATCTTCATTGCCATTTAAGTGAAATTTATGAACTTTAATTTACAAGCTTGATAAAAATTATCATTTTAGAAGAAAATTTTGCATCTGAACTCTTCACTTATTAAGAAGCAGTATTACCATTCTATACTTTTATAATACTTATTAACAAAAGTTTATAATACTTGAAAACAAGTTTAAAGGGATCTATAATTCTTTATAAGCATGGACTTCATAAAAAAGTGTTACCATATAAACTATAATACATTTTAATTGAACTTGCCAAAACACACCGCATTCAGCTCGCAGTGAAGGGCATTATTTTATAATATATCTGTAATAAGGACTTTTTAAAAACTTCTTTTACACATGTGGTTTCTTTGGGTACATGTACATGAAAATGTTGTACTATGCATTTTTCACGTACGCTATTGAAAGCATGAACCCATAAAGACGCTGTATTACACATGCCAGGCCAGTAGATGGCGATGCCACTTTGTACACAAACACTACACATCTGTAGACTGAACCCGTGATACGCATGCGCATGACGTCCCTGTTTTCACTAATCCATGTTTTTGTAGTTTAGACAGAGACAACAGCCGTATCTTGTACTTTGAAACCATCGAGCACCCAGAAAATTGCTATATACATGTAACAGATTATTAGTAAAAACCCATCTTCAAAAGTTAGCATTTTCAGGCCCCCAAAACGACATTGTGGTGTAAATCAACGGCCAAGCGCGTAAAAAGTTGAACGTGTTGAGTGTCGTGTAAACGGCCCCTTTGAGTGTCAAAGTTACGTTGGTACGTAATGCATTACAATATTGCGTTACTCCCTTAAAAAGTAACTGATTGCGTTACTTAGTTACTTTTTTAGAAAAGTAATGCATTATTACTCCATTACTTCCATAGAAGGAAATGCAGGTTCACACCTGTACAGTAGAGGGCGCCGCTCAAACAAACCTTTCAGCAGCAGTCATTCTGAGAAGAAATGTAACACTTTAACAACATTTTATTTTTTTCATTTTTGCTAATGGTTTATATGAATCATCAAAGGTCAGAAGCAAGTACATTGGTCAATAAAGTGAGATTAAATGCATAAAAATATGATTTATTTAACATATTTAGGTATTGGAGGTTTGCATAGTATTCCGATCCTGCATTTCACTGATTTGATTCATTTTGAGGAATACTGAATCTTTCGTTTCGTGCAAGTGAGATGAGTAAATGCACGCTCACATTTAGTCCAGAACTACTATAGCCATCCTCTGCACTTCGATTTCTCAACATGAGGACAAGAGAGCTGTCAGTCAAAATACGGGAAAAAAACTTGCATTACTTATTTTAAAAGTAATGCATTACTTTACTAGTTACTTTAAAAAGTAATCTGATTACATAACTTAAGTTACCTGTAATGAGTTACTCCCAACGCTGGTCACAACAATATTTGCTTTTCCTATGATATGAGTTTTAGGCGGGAAAATCTGTTTGTCTGACATCACATGTTGGACAGTTATCTGATATGTTAGCCAAATTAAATGCAAGGACAAACCATTAATCTTCTTAATTGCATTTACATCCATAGTCTACATACTAATTTGCACAGACTTTCCTACTTATCTCTGAAAGCATGTGATCCTGGAGCTGCCGGGTGTGTGTGTGTGTGTTCAGAATTGCCCCCAGCTGGAGTTTGCCGTATTAGATCTGTGTCCCTACCGAACCATTTAGCGTTTCCTTTCTTTGAATGCTCTCTAACTAAAAGGACCAAAAATGGACATTCATCTTGACAAATACCAGCTGTCGGGGTTTACATCAAAGAGGTGAGCTGCACCTTCAGGGCATGCTGGGTAATGTAAAGTAACACAGCACAGGTGAGCGAGTGTGGGGGTTTCCCGACTTCTTTTATCATCCCAAATGTGCTCTTGTCAACATTTAGCCAGTGACAGCAGGATGAAATGTTAAATAAAGCACGATTTCATTAGCCATTACCTGAGAGCACGGGTTATTTGGCCGTACCAGATGTCCGTCTCTTTTTACCGTATTCCTCTAGCAATCGCAGATGATTTAGGAGCGGACTCCTATGCGTTCTGCACAAACAAATCCTGCTGGGTTAGCTTCGGGCCTCTCGCGAATTAACCTTTGCCTCTGTGAACTTAAATAGGTAAAATATTTATGCTTTGCTGTCTCTTGTAGAGTAATCACTGGTGGACCATCTATGGGGCGCGCCGTGCGTTTTCCCCGCGGGCCGCTAGATTTGTGGGCTGGTTGTAGACACCGAATTTAGATGCAAAGTAAATATGTAAAGATTTTAAAGGGATAAAAGGTCAGACATCATCTGAAACCACAGTAGCGGATCCACAATCACAATCCACAAACATTCGTGGCGGTTTTACAGGATTGTAAGGTTTGAATTTATGGATATTTTATTGCTTTTGTACACTGTAAAAGTTGTACTATGTTGGATCCACATTAAAGAGGTGATGATATGCATTTTTTATTGTTTTTAAATGTTTCTTTGGGGTTCACTTATAAGTTTAAATAAATATATATGCATTTTCAACTCTCATGATCGTCTGTCCGGAATGATCCGTTTTTAAGGCGCGGCTCCTTTAAGGCTTGTCAGTGAACGCACTGTTGTGATTGGCTAACATCAAAAACACTATAAACTTCCACTCTCTGTTGCAGTCAGAAAGTGATTGGGATATATTATCCATTTAAATTTTTCATTTATAGATAAAGAATCATTTATCATTGACTTACAATTTGTGATCCAATACATTTGGCTGCTTCATCTTTCAATAAATGTTCAAATTAAAGCATTGCTTAACTAATGCACAGATAATACTGAATTAATGTGTAACTAATGATTATTTAAGCTATTCATTAATGATTACCACATTAGGGACTAATTAAGAGTCTGTAAGGTTAATGTATTAGTTCATACATGAATTGTTATTAATTAAATATGTAATTGTGGATTAATTCCATAATAACACATTTTTTTAACTAATAGTGTTAATTAATATGTTAATTACCAGACTGAGCCAAAGTCTTGTATTTTAACTTTCAGATAATATGACAGGTACACTAATATGCATTAATACATGATTAATTACTTCATTGTTAGTGCAAATTCATGTGCAAATTACTAAATGACTAGTTAATAATGATGTGCCCCAACAAGTAAAGTCATAACATAATGATACCTTTGCAAATCATGAGCTAATGATTAATTAAAGCAGACAACTGGAAGGTGAAGTGCATAGCTTTGACTAATTGTGGTAATTAACACATTAATTTACACTATTAGTTCATAAAATATGTTATTAAGGATGATTTCTCATGAAAATTAAAATCTGTCAATCAAAACCACTAAAGCACTGGGTAAGAGGGCTGTTGGCGGGTCTCTGGTCTTTTAATGAGGAGGAACGTAGAATTGAAGCAATGGTTTTTGTTCGCAGTCGGCAGTCCATCGCTGTGTGTAACTGATGACATCATCGTGAGTCACACACTCTCAGTCACTCTGAGAAATAAATCTCACTCAAAGATCAAAGTGGCATTTAGAAAATACCTGAAGGGGTGAGTGGGACACAAACTAACACGCGGATAGTTGTCATACTTCCACACATGCAAGCATGATGAAACTTAGTGTATTTACTGGATGCCATGTCAAAACTATATAGAGAAAAAATTGTGCCAAAATTCAGAACTCTTTGGAAGATATCACTGATCATTTATTTAACCATAGCAAAAGTATATGGAATTTTCAAATCTGATTTTTGTGTTTGTTTAAAATAGACACATCTGATGTTATTTTAATCTCCAATTGAGATCTTTCTCTAATGCTGATCTAACCAGCAGACGACACTAATTGGGGTTAAATCCCAGTTACGCCGGCGGGGCATGTTGTCACACTGTGTTACAATGAGCCCCTATTTGAACTATGATATTATGAATTCTATTGAGAAACCATGAGAAAAAGGTGAATAAAGACTTGAGAGTCAATGTTCAGAAATGATTATTATCATGTTTTGTACTATGTTGTATGGCTGTGTTTTCCGGTGTGTTCGTTGTCAAACCGAAACATTTTAAAGTTTATTTTTTTATTATTAAAAATTGCCAATATTTTATATATGAAAAAGTTAATTGAGAAATATTTTAGTTTGTCATTTATACTATAATTAGCTCAGATAACACAGTTTAATCTGTCATGTGGTCATGTGACAATGAACTTCCCCACTTCCATTCTTTCAGAGTAAATCAAGAAAAAAGTATACACTAAAAGAAAGCCACATAATTGTTCTAGACATGTGCCAAAATTAATGTGGGAAAAAATAAATGCTAAAAGAGAAACTCGCTATTTACAACTTTAAAAATCTATTTTTTTTTTACTGTGGAGCGTGCGAGACACTTCCAGGTTTGGGTGCTGGATCTCCAGCTAAAAATAAAATCTCACGGACAAAACACTTTGATTGTCTCCCAGAGCATTAGTTCCAGTGAAATCTATAGTACACAACACCATAACAGACTTTCCCCATGACTGACACTGGCGCACACATCCGTCCGATGACTTTAATGAGGGAAGAAATGGAGCCGTGGATGAATTAAAAAGATAGATGGCAGATGCGACGAAGCCTTCCTCGGATGTTTTATTTGGAGGTCTGGTGTAATCTGTGCCGTCATGTCAGTGAAAGAGTTTAGTTCTTCCCTTAGCATGGAAACACATGTGAGAAATATGCTTCACGGGGAACAGGTTTAGATGAAGCATCAAAGAGGTTTATAAATCCTGAAAACATAGTGGACTGCTCAAAACTCGAGTCAGATTTGATCAATTTTCGTCCATACGATTTCAATTGTCCCATAGAAGCTGCTAGAATAGATTCAAGCTTTGATTGTGACTTCAAACGCTCAGTGGGAAGTGCGTACACGGTGAACACGGCAAGCTTCGGATGAGTTCATAATGACACAAGTGTTGCTCAGACCTGAAGCAATGAAGAGTGTTTCTGGCAGGTGTGTTTAGAATGATATGAAGCGAAACAAATATTGTATTATTTATTATTCCTGAGGGTGAATCTGTAACTCAGTTAGTGTGTGAGATTCAATTTGAAATCATTAACACTTATATGTGCACCAATATTGCATTGGAAATATTATCCATTTAAATTTTTCATTTATAGATAAAGAATCATTTATCATTGACTTACAATTTGTGATCCAATACATTTGGCTGCTTCATCTTTCAATAAATGTTAAAATTAAAGCATTGCTTAACTAATGCACATATAATACTGAATTAATGTGTAACTAATGATTATTTAAGCTATTCATTAATGATTACCACATTAGGGACTAATTAAGAGTCTGTAAGGTTAACGTATTAGTTCATACATTCATTGTAATTAATTAAATATGTAATTGTGGATTAATTCCATAATAACTCATTTTTTAACTAATAGTGTTAATTAATATGTTAATTACCAGAATGAGACAAAGCCTTGTATTTCAACTTCCAGATACACTAATATGCATTAATACATGATTAATTACTTCATTGTTAGTGCAAATTCATGTGCAAATTACTAAATGACTAGTTAATAATGATGTGCCCCAACAAGTAAAGTCATAACATAATGATACCTTTGCAAATCGTTAGCTAATGATTAATTAAAGCAGACAACTGGAAGGTGAAGTGCTTAGCTTTGCCTAATTGTGGTAATTAACACATTAATTTACTCTGTTAGTTAATAAAATATGTTATTAAGGAATTAATACACAATGACACATTGAATTAATAGCCATTCATGTATTACTTAATCTATTAATCATATAGACTCTTTATTAGTTGCTTTAATGGTTTATTTCTTCATGAGTTATACATTAACTCATGATTATCTGTGATTTAAGCTTGAATTAATGCATATTAGTGCACCCGTATTGTAATACACCCGTCTGTATTACAGTACAATATGTTCACCTGTTGGTTTACCTCTCCAAAAAAGCTCTTTTTCGATCCTGTCAAGCATGTGTGGAAGTCCAAAACCTTTCTGCGTCCACCACATCACAGATTGACCATAACATTCAGCGTAGTTTGCTTTCGGATTGTTGGATTACTTCGCTAGAACGCTATGTTAACACACACTGACATTGATACATGTGGACAGATGTTTTAATGTGCTCCTAGATGTATCGGTTGGAACTTTTAATTGCACCATTGAGAGATCCTGCTGGCTCGCTGCACAAAAGTACAAATTCAATGAGTTCAGAAAGGTTTCAGATATATTTCAGCACTCCATTTAAAGGAGCAAAACGAAAAACGAAAGAAGAAAAAAAAAACAGCTGCCAACGGCTAAAGTGTGAAAAAGTAACTCTCTACAGAAAAGGTCTTTTCCTGATCATGCTAAAGTATTTAGACCAAATATTAATCAACTTCAAAATAATATACAGCCCTCTTGGAATGAAATGTAGTGTGAACCACCAAATTCAATGGAGTTTGCGTGAACTAAAGAAGACAAGTTTGAAAGAATGACACGGAGAATCCATGGAAAGTCCCTGCTCAACCGCAGTGTGCAGTGAACACATACAAGCATGAGAGGGAAAGTAAACAATGCGGAAAACGTGAGCCCTTCCACATGGGATGTGAGGTAATATTTGTGTCTGCTGGCCTTTCTGAAAGGACTCTTGTCTGCGCTGCCATGCCTTTACTCTTTACATACACACATAGGCCTGGTTCCACAGACAGGGCTTAGATTAAGTCAGGATTAGGCCTTAGTTCAATTTAAGTAGCTTTTATAAACGTGCCTTAGAAGTAAAGAAAACATTACAGGTGTAACATGGGACTAAAACTTAAAACTACTTACCTCAAGCTCCATTCCCAATCCATAACCTCGTCCATCTATATATATTCCTTTTTCACGTTGTCCTCTTTTTTTCAGTGCACATGAATTGCCGAAGCACCTTGCATTTGTTTACCACTAGTACATGCTGATAACATTTTATTCCTCTATACTAACCTGTCACCAGTCAAAAAATAAAACCGTAAAATGTTTACGGTAAAAAAACAGCAGCTGTGGTTGCCAGAACTTTACCGTCAAAAATACGGTAGCAACGTTATTGGTTTAAAAGGATAGTTCACTTTGAAATTAATTTTTGATATGTTTTATCTCACGTCAAGGGCATCCAAGACGTAGGTGTTTTTGTTTCCACAGTATTTTCAATTTTAATATTTTTAGGTCAAACCGTTCTTGTCTGTCAGTCGTATAATCCAGGTCTATGATCACCACCTCAAAGAGCATGCACAGAGAAGTCCAAATTAAACATGATTTAAATACTATATTAAGAGAGTCACGTTATACTGTATTTCCAAGCTCGTCACAAGCACTCTTCCACAAGAAGATTTATACTTATTTATTGGCACAAACATTAAACACCATCATGCTAAAACACCTGAAATTTAAAAAATTCAATAAACAACATTAAATGTGACATAAAACCCTAACGTACATACATACATACAGTTTGTTTTGAAATGTGCTGGGTACAAATGACGCATTCATTCTTTTTTCTCTTTCGCGAAGGTCATGTTTTCAAAGACGATTTCCTGTAGCTTACTGATGTAAATAAATTAAATGTGTTGTGGTAAAATGTTATGGTACTTTGGGTTTAATTGGTTATATGAGATCGGTTGTAGAAATTGGTTTGGTTTAGATTGGTTGTATGAGTTGTATGAGTTTTAACATAAATAAATAAACAGACTCGTCTATACTGTTTGTAATGGTCCAGTGGCAGAATTTTTGCCAAGCGTGTCGGAGGTTCTGGGTTATAATCCGCACTCGTATAGGTTTTTTTTCCCTCATCAAACCCGTATGTATATTGATATACAACCACTGAAAAACATTATTATTTGTATTGGTACATCCGTGCCGCGAGATGTTTCAAAAGTGGTGGGGATAATATCGACCCTGGCAAAAAGTGATGGGGACATGTCCCACCCGTCCCCCCATAAATGACGCCTATGCGTACATAACTGATTAGAAAAAAAAGAAGAAAACTGAAGAAACAGTTATTTCAACAAAAATACAAAAAATGTGAAGTGTCACGCAGGGAATTGTGGGAATGTCAATTTACGGTTTTTCACTGTAAATTATACAATGAGTTGTTCTTTTTTCACTTTCAAAAACGGTAAATTTAACGGTATTGTACAGTAAAATTCCAACACTATCTCACGACCAATTCGTCCGAATTCGTACGAGTAATTAAAAAGTGGCTAATTTGTACTAATTCAGACGACCTCACTCGTACGAATTCGTATGATTTGTCTAAACCCACGTGATGTGTAGGTTTAGGGGCGGGGTCAGGGGTAGGCCATTCGTACGAATTCATACGAATTGGCCAACTCGTAAAATATGTACGATTTAGCAAAAATTGCTCTAATTCGTACGAGTGAGGTCGTACGAACTGTTACGAATTAGCCACCTCGTAAAATTCGTACGAATTGCTGTGAGATCGGGTTGAAAATTCCATTAAACCTTTCACAGTTATTTACCGTATTTAGTACAGAAACTTTCTGTTAACCAATGAACAGTTTTGCACTGTAGCATTTTTACCTCTCTTACTGTTAAAATCACGATTATTTTTTACAGTGTACGATTCAATAGGTGTCATCTTCGTATGCGTACATGTTGTACCCAAGTTTATTTGATTCATGTCGTACAGAGTGATTTGTAACGATCTTATACAGTAAAATTGGGAATGAAAGGCTGGCGAACACAGGTGTTCCTTCTTACACAGATTGAATGAGACGTCTGGGGTCAAATCTAGTCGTCTCACGCCTCTCTCACACACATACAAATAACACTGGACTCAGAACACATCCTCTGTACTCTGACCGTGACCTTGTCCTGTAACTAGCGTGTAAGAAATGTGCCCCAGATGCTTGACTTGCTCAGGGACGTCTGATTGAGCTGTAATAAGGGTCCAGCCCACCCACTGACGCCAAATTAGAAAAAGGGTATGTGGAAAGATGAAGAAAGTAAACTGGAAAACATTTTGATTAGATCGAGTTTCGGCAGCGCTGTGGGCCGACTGCAAGCGGACACTTTCAAAATAAACCATGAGGCCAGAGAAAAGAAAAATGTCCTAGCGTAGGATAATGGGAGAAGAATTTCACAAATAAATATGACAACGTTGATACTTTACGATAGTGATTGACGTTTTATTTATTTGTGTCAGCAGTGTGTTTGTTTTCATTAATTGTCCACAAACAGAACAAGAAAAAAGTCGTGGGTTTTTTAACGTGTAAAATCACAAAACAAACTCTCCCCTGCCTTTAGGTGTTTCACATCTTCTACTAATGTCACACGGGTTAAGAATCATGTGTTTTCCATTCATTTAAACAAAGATTTGCACGTGTGGAGATTGTGTTCTCTTGGGGTGTAGTGTCCTAAATATTTACCTAACAAGATAAAACACATCCCTAATCATTTTAATGTGTACGGAACAACACAACTGTGTTTCGCGTGTAGTCCACTGTAGGCTGTGGTTTCATTTCAAGCATACCAACGTGTTTTTTTGCAGTGTAACATAGATATGAGTGACAATCGCACACAAAACAACACGCATATGAAGTTCATTACTACAATGAACTCCAAAAGCAGGAACAGCGTGGCTATTTGAGTAAGAATCGAAGCGTATAAGCCGGCACAGGTTTGTGGTGCGGTGTGGGTTCAAAAAACATAAAATCCAATCCCTGAACAATTTCATCACGCACAGCATTTTCCGATTAACTTCCATAGTCGGGTTAAACCTTTTTTTTTTAACTAATAGGGTCAATTAATATGTTAATTACCAGAATGAGCAAAAGCCTTGTATTTTAACTTCCAAAATAATATGACAGGTACACTAATATGCATTAATACATGATTAATCACTTCATTGTTAGTGCAAATTCATGTGCAAATTACTAAATGACTAGTTAATAATGATGTGCCCCAACAAGTAAAGTCATAACATAATGATGCCTTTGCAAATCATTAGCTAATGATTAATTAAAGCAGACAACTGGAAGGTGAAGTGCATAGCTTTGACTAATTGTGGTAATTAACACATTAATTTACACTATTAGTTAATAAAATATGTTATTAAGGAATTAATACACAATGACACATTGAATTAATTGCAATTCATGTATTACTTCATCTATTAATCATATAGACTCTTTATTAGTTGCTGATGCAGTAATCATTAATTAATGGTTTAGTTCTTCATGAGTTCTACATTATCTCATGATTATCTGACCATTACTTAAGCATGAATTCATGCATATTAGTGCACCCGTATTGTAAAGTGTTACCGGAAAGTGTTTTAAAAAATGGCTCCGCACTCATAATTACTTTCATTTGGACATTCACAGATTTAAATAAACAGCTGATTTTCTGCTAACACTTCAGGGACTCGTTTGTTAACAGGTAATGCATTAGCTAAAATGAATTAAACATGAGCAATATATTTGGTAACACTTTATTTGGATTGTCCGCTTTAGATATATTCTACTAGTAGAAGTCCTGCTGAAAGGGATAGTTCACTTTGAAATTAATTTTTGATATGTTTTATCTCACCTCAAGGGCATCCAAGATGTAGGTGTCTTTGTTTCCACAGTATTTTGAATTTTGATATTTTTAGGTCAAACCGTTCGTGTCTGTCAGTCATATAATGGAGGTCTATGGTCACCACCTCAAAGAGCAGCACAGAGAAGTCCAGATTAAACATGATTTAATGACTCGTTAATGGCCTAAGACACGAAACGAGCAGTTTGTGTGAGAAAACGAACAGTATTTATATCGTTTTACCTCGAAAAGCATTTATAAATCTTTGTTAATGTTAGTAAAAAAAAATATTATGCTAGTTCACAGTGAATTAATTTTTAAACAACTTTTAATTTTAATAATGCATTAGTAAATGTTAATATTAATAAGATTAATAAATACTGTAGAAGTATTGTTCACTGTAACTTCATGTCAATTGTTACCACAATATCCATTGTTTATAGAAATCTGTGCATGTCCAAATGAAAGTAATTATACGAGCTACGACCCGAGGCACAGGCAGCTGTGAAAAATCATACAGCCAGGGCATTTTTTATAGAAATAATGAGACAGAATTTGTTATTTTATGTGTTCCACTAGTTATTGATATGCATTCACAATGTATACATGACCCGACATGATTACACAACAGCTGGGTTAATGTGTTTCAAGCATTACCGCTCTCAGAGTGAATTATTTAACCAGCTTTTATTGGCAAATGATATTGGCATGCGAGATCTGTAACTTGTAGGACTTTTATGTTGTAGTTTATTCATTGTTTCTGTGTTCACTTCCATGTTGTCACCATAGTTAGCTTAAATAGCCTACATATCACCAACACCCGGTATGTTTAAAGCTCAGTACTTCAGTTGTTGTTTGTCAGTCGTTATTGCTGTTTGCTGTTCCATGTTTCTTTGTTTGCCCTGGAGTATTGTTTGTATTATTATTATAACAATCAAAGTAGTGCTTGCATGTGGATTCTCTCTGCTTCGTCCCTGCCAACTCGTTACACAGAAGCACAATAACTTGTGAGTTTGTATTAAGAATTAAATAGCATGCACAAACGCTTCTGCGTGAAGATATTAAACCCCAGTGCAGATCTACAGGTGGTGCTGGGGAGGAGGAGGGTCAAAGGATGCAGCTAGCGAACGTTCGTACATCTGGTTAGCTAATCCACTCCAATAGAGGAAACAATCAGTGCTAGGTTACTGAAAGTATACAATATTAATCATGTAAACGTTGTTATTCATGTCGAGCGTGAAGATCAGTGTGCAAACCCAGTCTGATCAATTGTGTGCACGTGTGCTGCTCTCTGCACGGACAGTAAATTCATCTCTGTCCCCTTTCATGTGGCCACGGGGCTTATACTGAGAGAGCCTGCTCACCGGCACAGGACTCCCTAAAATAGCAGCGTTCATACTGGGCCTGCTGTTGTGGAAAGGAAGACATTTAGTGGAATTGGACGGAATCCATGATATTAAACAGTAGATGGGATTGTGAAGCCGCGGGAGTAACCGTGCCGCAGGAATGCAGATCATCCACACCGCTAGCAGTGAGGTTAGCAGGTGGCCTCCGCTATTCATGGGACGTCAACACTCTTCTTAGATCGGGACCACATAACGTCTGCGCACCCGGAGCACTGGTTTCAATTAAGTCCAGCACAGTCATTCCGTTTCTGGCATTCAGCAAAAAATGTACTTCAAAAAACCTTCGTGATCAGATAAGGTCAGCGTAGATTTGCATGCAAAGGTCTGTCTAAATGAAGCAATTTGTTTGCTAATGTTTTTCAAACACATTTTTGCCACAGAATACAAAATACAAAAGGCAACTGCACCTTCTGCATGGTTTCTCACGTAAATGCTTCTATGCATGTTCGTTTTTACATGCATATGAGATGCAGTTTTACGCGTGCATTTGATACGCAGTTCATTTGCGTGTAATACACGCACCCCACACCACTAATTCCACCCAAACGTATAACACACACACCTAAACCTACCCTAACCAACCAATGCGTATCATATGCACGTAAAAACTCACTTAAGCGTATAAATTACACAACAATACACATGCGTGCTATAAAGACACATTTAGTGTGATCGGGTTTGATCGGGTTTTATCCAACCCGATCTCACGGGAATTCGAACGAATTTTACGAGGTGGCTAATTCGACCTCACTCGTACGAATTAGTACGATTTTTGCTAAATCGGACATATTTTACGAGTTGGCCAACTCGTATGAATTCGTACGAATGACCTACCCCTGACCCCGCCCCATAAACCAGCCCATCACGTGGATTTAGACAAATCGTACAAATTCGTTCGAGTGAGGTCGTATGAATTAGCCACTTTTTAATCACTTGTCACTGTAAAAAATAAGCCGTAAATTTTACGGTAAAAAACCGACAGCTGTGGTTGCCAGAACTTTACCGTTAAAAATACGGTAGGAACGTTAATGGTTTTACAGACTTAACTTGAAATTTACGGTAATAAACCGTATTTTATTTTCTGATCAAATGTGGATTTACCGACTTATTGATGTATTGATACCTGTTTTAGACCATTGTAATACACTGACTACCAACAATCATCACAGCAGTGATGAGAGTTACATGAGCAATCACAGCTCATCACAAGTGAATACTTAATTAAAGAAGCTGCACAATGTCATTCACACAAACATCATGGTAACACACATGAAATTTAAAAAAATGCAATAAACATTAATTTAACAACATTAAATGTAACATATAACCCTAATGTACATAACTGATTAGAAGAAAAAAAACAATAAAACTATGAGGAACCATAGTTATTTCAACAAAAATACATAAAATGTGAAGTGTCACACAGGGAATTGTGGGAATGCCAATTTACGGTTTTTCACTGTAAATTATACAATGTTTTGTTCTTTTTCACTTTCAAAAACTGTAAATTTAACGGTATTTTACTGTAAAATTATATCACAGTAATTTACCGTGTATAGTACGGAAACTTTCTGTTTACCAATTAACAGTTTTGCACTGTAGCATTTTTACAGTATTTTACGGTTAAAATCACGGTTATTTTTTACAGTGTACGAATTCGTATGAATTGTTCTCACAATTCTGACTTTTTACTTTTTTTGTGAGATATGGTATAAAGATACAGATATAATTTTATTGTATTTATTTTAAGTTTATTTGAATAGGGACAAGTATGTTACATAAGCTCATGTTCCATACTACAACATTTTAGCCGAGGCTAATTCTCAATGTTAGAAAAGAATAAACTCGCAATTGCGAGGGGAAAAGTCAGAATTGTGAGATAAAAAGTCAGAATTAACTTTACATTTTTTTTATTTGTTTACTCGGTGATCCCAAATGCAATAATGGAGCAAAAAAAAAAAATCAGTAATTGTTTATTTTATTTTTATTTTTTTCAGCAAATTCATGTAAATCCTGCAACAAACATGATTGATCACCTGTGGTAGAGAAAGACACCGAAAATAGATTTAAAAATAGATTTAATGACATACAAACATGGTTCTACAATAATTATGCAATTATTTTCCCACAAAAAAATATATATTACTCAGAATACTAATACAAGTGTACGTATATAAGGAGGAAGAATATTTGCTCAGAAAACCTTAATTTTGCATATCCGCGCACTGATATCTAAAGCAAACTCATATAAACCAGCAGTCGTGGGCTGCAATACTCTGGGCTATTTTAGACATACAACACTACACTCATTTTATTAACAAAGAATTATTGTTTATTGATTTATTTTTGCTAAATCAATATGGCTGTTCTCTTTTTTCCACATCAAAAGAAAAAAAAACAGTAAAAACGTGATTAGCGTTTCAGGCCTTTCGATTTCTTTTATAAAATAGCAGCAGTTCTGTTTTGGAGTGGTTGCTTATGAATTTATGACATAATTGATCCTCTAGTCTATGACTCTCTCTAACTGGTCTAACTCATTAACATATTCGCAGAGAAAGACCAATCAGCCACGGATCTACGGTAAGAGTGGTAACTTTTAACTGATCTACATCACACATTTAAAAAGTTATTACAAAACAAAGCCAAATAAATAAGAGGAATTGTGAGCTAATATATACATAATACTGTACATCAAATGTCAAAAAACTATTTCTCTTGATAGGTTATTTATTCCAGCAATATGACACAGACGCTCCTCTGGCCTCAATGACATCCGCAGGACCTCACCACCATATTCCTGTACTTTTTCAGAATTACGTTTGAGCTGTCGTCAAAATACAGCACTGATATGGCATTGAGTTTGGTTGGTGCACAGCAAGGCTTTGGCACATTATCAGGAAACATTAGATGGACCTGTGAAGGAAAAATGAAAGAGATCTATAATATGTCGGATGAAAACTGGACAAAAAATTGTTTATTATACAGCAAGTAAACAAGAATATCCTGACTGTGCGTTCACACCAACGCGAATAGCGCGTCAAATTCGCATCTACCGAGTCTAGTTTGACGCTTGATCACTTTGTGTTAATTCGTGCGTCAAGAGCGAAACTGACGCGTGTAAAAACAAAAGTTTAAAGCGAAATTTACGCGCGTCAGAATCGAAACCCGTTGGCGGCCATCTTTTTTATATTTATTGAGCATTCATCGAGAGAGTCACCGCTCTGTATTTGCTCTGGAGAGTGGCGTGGGGATCATCCTCGCCGTATTTGTGTCCACCGGACCCTTCCGAGGCGAACCGTTTGGCGAGTTTCACCATTTGCTCGCTCCAGGAGCTGCGCTGGATGACGGTACTTCCGCCTGTCCCGCGGCCAGTTTGATGACCTGTTGTCCCGCATCGGATCGAGGATCACCCTCGCCCTCATCCATCTAATCTGTCATTCATTTTTGTTTTGATGATAAATAGAGCCAGCCTACAAAAGTTATTAAACTGTCCTGTGATTTTTTTCTCTCTCACGTCCAGACACGAACTTATGCACATGTATTTTGGTTGTCTTTACATCAAAATAATATTTCATATAATCTAGATATGGAATAAATAACATTCAATGCAAAATGAACATGTCTCGTATATTGAAATAAAGTTTTAAGTGATAAAATATTTGCTTTGTTGTGCATTTAGTCATATTACAAAATAATTAATTGAAGCATCCAGATCCTTCACCACGTGAGCAAGCAGCTAGGCTCCTGATTGGATAACGCGGATTGGATCTTGTGTTTAGATCCCATTCCCTTTGTTCCCATTAGTGGTTTCCATGGTTACTCATTGGTTAATTGATTATGTTAACCTGAGTCTTGTTTGGTTCCTCATTTATGCATGTATTTAAAGTCCTCAGTTTGGTTCTTCTCTTGGTCCTGCATCGTCGTCTTCACACGTGTGAACCTGTTACTCTGATTTTTGCCTTCTGGAGTGCCTTTTTTTTTGTAAATAAACTAAATTTTCTGCAATTTAGAAGATGTTCTTACTCCGTGTCTGCGCCGTGACAGTTAGTTCATGTATTAAGCAACATTATTTAGTGGGATCTTATTGTAAATCGTCACTTTTAAGCCTTATTTGCACAAAACTGTGACTAATTTGTTGAACCACTACTACAAACAATTCTAGAAGTGGAACGACTTTTCCCGATTTGTTATTGACAACATTGATAAGGAATTTTCTTTACGTTGGGAAAATGTTTTGTTTGGATTTGTTAACGGGGGGGAAAAAAAGAATTACACAAAAACAAAATATTTCTTCTTAATCTTCTTTTTTTGTTGACAAAATGTTCTATTCATAAATGTAAATTTTCAGGTCAGAGACCACTTTTCAATGTTTTACCTATTGAAATACAACACTACTTTGGGACTATCTTTGACTCTTGTCACAAGAAGGCTTTAAAAACTGTTGAAATATGCAAGTCTTTTAATCTTTTCCTTTGATATGTATTTTTTTTCTGATTAGTTATATACCCCTCTCTTGTAGTCTTGTTTTGTTTTGTTTTCTGTTTATTTGTTCTATATTGTGATTGTTTTCTTTGAAAATTTTTCAATTAAAAAAATAAAAAATTCGAGAAATATTAACTCCTTCCTCGCCATTTCTGTTTTTTCACTGTTATACGGTAGGGGGCGCTATTACACATCTACTGAAAGAGTGCAGAATCTCCTGATCAAAACACAGGAGAAGAAGATAGCATACGTAAGCAGATGTACATGTAAAATTTAATGTTTAAATCCAGGACTGTGAAGCTTTGGTGTGTTGATGGACTCGATCTGTGTTTTGATCGTCATTCTGAATCCAATTCAGACAAAAACACGATTTTCTCAGCTTTTTGCTCAAAATTCCCCACTTCTAAGTGTTGATTAAAAAGCTTCTTTTTTTTAATCAGGGGATCTGTTCTTTCTTTTGACACATTGCATGTTCAGATATTCCAACAACAACATATTCTGGGGGCCATAAAACTTTTGTGAAAATGTCTAAAAATGTTGGCGCTGGCTGAAAGAGTTAAAGGGTTAGTTCACCCAAAAATGAAAATTCTGTCAGTATTTACTCACCCTCATGTTGTTCCAACCCCGTAAGACCTTCGTTCATCTTCGGAACAAAAATTAAGATATTTAGGATATTAAAATCGCTCCTGCATACAGTCCATAGGCTTCCTGAGGGACTGGCTCTTGCTGTCCTCGAAAAGTAATTGAAGACATCGTTAAAATAGTCCAAGTGACTACAGGGGCTCAATCTTAAGTTTATCAAACGACGAGAACACTTTTGTGCGCAAAAAAACAACAAAAATAACGACTTTATTTCAACTATTCACTTCCTTCTCCATAAGCCTATAGTCCGTTAACGTAGTGTGATTGCGTAGAGCTACGTCACACGTAGGCTCACTATTGGTCGACGCTGGTCATGTGTGTGTGATGCGTGTGACGTACAATAACAGAAGCTTACGCTATTAAACTAGTTAGCTGACTCGCGCAGAGGGAGAAATAAACGAATAGTTGAAATAAAGTCGTTATTTTTGTTGTTTTTTTGCGCACAAAAGTGTTCTCGTCGTTTGATAAACTTAAGATTGAGCCCCTGTAGTCACTTGGACTATTTAACGATGTCTTTTATGACTTTTCGGGGACGGCAAGAGCCAGTCCCTCAAGAAGCCTATGGACTGTATGCAGGAGCGATTTTAATATCTTAAATATCTTAATTCGTTTTCCGAAGATGAACGAAGGTCTTACGGGGTTGGAACAACATGAGGATGAGTAAATACTGACAGAATTTTCATTTTTGGGTGAACTAACCCTTTAAATAATGCAAAAACGGACACTTACCAAGGTCTGCACAATCGCATGGTTTGTCGCGTTCATATGTGCGTTCAGTGGAAATGAACATTCTCCATCACAATAAAAGGCTGCGTATCCCTCGGGAGCGATAATCCAGTCCTGAAACGAGACGGAGACAGTGATGTGTGTTTTTTCCGGAGGCTTGGAGAAACCACATGCGAGTCGCCACATGCGCTTACCTGCCATCCTAAGTCGCGGAAGCTCACGTAAAGTTCATGCTTCTTGCAGGCTTGCCTCTGTTCACTGGTGTTCAGATCTAGATAACAGCAACAAAACAGACGTTGAGCCTACAAACACTGAAGTCGTCGTGTTGTTTAGTCTAGGAGTGTGTGTGGGCTCAATGTGCTCTACGTTTGCAGCTGGCAGAACGTCTTTGTATATAGACTGTAAATGCAGTAAATACTCAGTGATTTGATCGCATTAAAGAGCCCTACATTCGGAAAACATCAGGTAAGCTCAACATGCACTCATCTATGAAGGACGGAAATGTTGACAACTGCTGCTTATTAAAGGTGCAGTAGGTGATTTTCTTTTCATAGAATAGTTTGCAGAAAATATCACTCGAATCTCTGAAGCCTAAGGCCTTGGCTCTGTAAATGGCAAACTAAATGACAGTGGGCTGATATTGCTGAGCTTCTTCAAGATTGTGGAGTGCAATATAGAGCCACAAGCTTTAATCGTTGAGTTTTCGCCGATATCGGGAACACACTACCAACTAACATTAGAAAGTGTCCCACTTTTCGACAATGTGTTGCCTCTGAAAAATAAGGCTAAAGATGAGCCAAAACATTTAATAATTTAACAACTTGCATTCTAGTGACGTGTTATATTGTTGAGCACTTTTTAATTGTCTTTCAGATCATAGTGCAACTTACTTGTAATTGTATTATTATTACTAGAATTGTATGTTTTTAAATTGTATGCGTATTATTTATCGATGAAAACCTTCAGTTTTAGCCTGGGAAAACCCAGACAACTTCCGGCAAATTTAGCTTTGCTCTGAAAGTTACGGTCCTTTCACACTGGACGCGATTTTGACGCACGAATAATTCGCGCGATGGTTTTATTTTTTGATCAGCTGTTTGTATAATGAGTGCTTCCACACTGAACACGAATGTGCTGCGGTAAAAAAACGACTTTTATTTTTTTTCGCTTCGATGTCGATTTTTTTTTTTTTTACTTTTGAGGCGAAAGAAAAGGCTTCAGCCAATCATATACAAGGAAACAAAAGTGACGTGACCGCAACAATGACGGATCCTCTGATTGCTTGTGTGTCGAGTCGTCTGTGAATGAAAATCTGAAACAAGGACTGGTGGGACGTTGTGCTCGTTCGTTCGTATCGAGCCCAACCGGGTGTTTACAAGGCTTTTCAGTCCATTAGAGCCTTCAATCCGTTTACTTAAAGTGTTTATTTGATTGCATGTAAACGTAGCCCCTGATGAATGGGACGGCTCACCTTCTGCCATTATGTTTCTAGCTCCGGTAGCTCTGTGGGTGCCCCAAACCTTCGTTTCTGCTTTTAAATAAAAATGAAAAGCTTGTCTTCACTGGATGATAATGATGGTGATGAAGAAGCTATACGACCCACAAGTCATAGTATTGTCCCGCATTTAATTTTTGTCTTCATCCTTTTATTTAATCGTCCTTTAAATTACAATTCTACAATAAAAAAATGTAATAAGAAAACATAGAAAATGCGCTTCACAGACGTTACTGGAACAAACAAACTCTTCATGGAGATGGTGTTTGCTTTGATAAACACTGTGGACCTCTTCTAAAAAAAGTGAACTGGTGAAAGTGAGCTACACCTGCCAGTAGTTACTGACATATGTCCATAATTTATGAGAGGGCCCTATCGAAGCTGCCAGATCAGACAAACAATATCAATTCAAGATGCACTGATCGAATCCGGTACATCACTGCAAAAAGACATCTAATATAAAATCTATATTTATTCACCTAGTAGGCTATAATAATAAGTGTATAGTACGTTTTCTCCCTATCCACAAGTTTCCGAGGGGCGCTCCTGTGAAAAATAAAGTGGGTGAAACTTCCGGTGAGGCGGCGGAAGTAGCATTCCAATGGTGTTTTGTGTGTTAGTTAGCGAAGAGGCTAGCTGTTTTTCGGAGAATTATTTTACTATTTAAAGACGCAAATCTTTATGAGAGATGTCGTTGCGGAGCTCAGGGACAACATGTGCTGTTCACGGTTGTATGTATAACCGGACTAAACTAATTTAGTGGCTTAAACGGGATTGTTTTGAACATAAGCTGAAAACGAAATCAGAGTGATCCTGCCAGAGCCCGTCTCTGATCCTGCCAACGACTGTAGTTTCCATCACCTCCCAAAAGACGACGAATCTTCCTGTGTACATTTGTTTAAATTCTTAATATTCTATAAACTCTATCAGCATGTGATTGGCTGTTCGCTACTGATGTTACACCTAAACTCAGGATCAAAGCCTGTGGTGACAGAATACCAAATGTGCCAGTTAATGTATTCAAGCAGCACATTCATTTATAATTTTGAATAAACTCCAAAGCACAATGACTAAGTGTGTATTTTTTAATTGAATTGTTTGTCAGCTCGCACAACTGTCTGTCACCATGCCTTGATGAGTATTGATTATTAATAATGTTATTATAATACTCCCAACCAACTACTGCAGAGGGTAAAGGTACTGTTATTTCACCCTTTTGAATTTCGTTGAGGTTGTGTTCCCACATCGTTATCTAGTTTGGATCGCT
This sequence comes from Pimephales promelas, assembly GCF_988280905.1. Classification (NCBI taxonomy): domain Eukaryota; kingdom Metazoa; phylum Chordata; class Actinopteri; order Cypriniformes; family Leuciscidae; genus Pimephales; species Pimephales promelas. The sequence continues at coordinate 35,825,807 of NC_142779.1, forward strand.
ATAACTTGAATGACTGTCAACTGTTGAATGAACGAGTGTGAAGTATGTCAAGTTGCGCTTTGTTTACTTCCAACCGGAAGTCGCGCCCACTTTTGACGCAAGGCCTCATGGGGCGTAGGAAACTTGTGGATAGTGTCCGTTAAAATCAGGTCTGCTTTCCTGCAACAGAGCAATAGCCAGATGTTCACCCTCGGCGCGAATGTTGAAGCTCTGAACGTCGCAAATTCGCGTCGCGGCTGATGTGAATGGTTTTGACGCGAACTATTCTGACGCGAACTATTCGCTTTTTCGTCACGCGTTCGGTGTGAAAGGGCCTTAAGTCTGGCAAAGAGCTCATTCAAGACGATTTCCAGTCCGAAGACATCGCGGCACCAATCAGAAACGTTGGGGCGGGCTTTACACGAAGCACTGGGATTGTGAAGCAGATTTTGTAGCCTACATTACAAAGATGGACGCCGCCGTCGAACATCAGTCGCTCGAATCAGCAATCGCGTCTGTTTTTAAGCGATTTGAACGTTTTCTTTTTGTTAAAAACCGAGCAAAGAACAACACTTGGAAATGTTTCTCTGTTTCTCCGCCGGCCGCCGCCGCTCTGCAAACGTCATCTCCTTCATCGCTCTGGGGTGCGTTTCCCGAAAGCATCGTTAGCCAACTATGGTCGCAAGTTCCGTCGTTATCAGCATAGTTCAACGATTCGGTGTTTCCCGAAACCATCGTTCCAACGAACATTCGCAAACAGCATCGCAAAGTTGTGTGGTTTGAACGACAGCTCTCGAGCTGTGGTTAGAGGCATCGTTTCTATATTGCAACACATTTGGAGGTATTAAATCCTTATCTTGAGCATAATGAGCAAGCTGACATTCAGTACAACCGGTGCCTTTTATTTAGAATACTTACAAATAGAATTTACGTCTTTTAGTTTGTCAAAATATTCGAAGTAACGTGTTTGAAAAGTGTGCATGTACGAACGCGCTCCATGTATAAGAACGAGCCAAATATTGAGTCTGGTAATAAAGCAGAACAACTGAGAACAATTAGAAATAGTCCTCAGATGACATGTCTGTAATTTATATAAAACAAATCTAGCGTTAATTGGTTCTCAAACAGTTTCATTAGAAGTAGTTATTACTCCACCACGTGCGAAACCAACAAACGATACTTTGCGACAGTGGGTTTCGGGAAACAGTCGTGACTAGCTAGTTGATTTTTCCAACGATGCATCGTACTATGGTAGTGAAACGGCGAACTACGTCATTGTATGGGAAACGCACCCCTGATTGGTTCTAGGTCTACCCACGACGTCCGCTGGTGACGCCCCTCTGGAAATGAAGCTTTGCCAGACCACATCTCCGTTACAACTGAGAATGGTCTGGTTTAAACCAGGCTACTTCAGTTTGACACCTGACTGAAAGGGTAGATGTTTTGATCAGAATATCAGTTCATCCAGAAATAACACCGATTATTTCACAGACCGCTAAAAAAAACAATGGTATTTCTAGTTGAATTGATGTTTGTTTAAAGCCACTATCCTGACAAATTTAGAAAATCCATAGATTTTTTGCACTTTAGTGTCCTTACTAGGAGTTGCACGACCACAGATTTTTAATATTAGTCGATATCGACTATGACGTCATTAATAAAAACGTAAGAGATGGGAATGCTTTGCAACATGCCAGAATTTGCTAAAGTACTAAATGCTAAAGTTTGTGAACAACTTAATGTTGGCTGGGGTAACCTGAACCTCGAGCCGAGACTCAAACTCGGGTCACCAAACGTCAGAACGCTATTGCTCCTTCATAACAGCTGATTTTTCAGTTGTTTTGTCTATGGGTCATTATATTTCTCACAGATTTCTGATTGCCTGTGTGAATGAATCCTGTGTGTACAGCGCCTCTAATGGTAAAGCTGTGGGTTTTAGGTCGTTCACCTGATCAATATTGATTATCCCTTAACAAACATAACAAGTGGAGTGCTGTGGGAGTGTGCTTTTATTTGTCATTTTAAAGGGGTGATGAACTGAGAAATTCAATTTTCCTTGAGCTTTTGACATCTAAGAGGTCATCGTATTATAAGAATATCCTGCAAGTTTCAGAACTGAAAACGTTCTTGTTAGTCCATTAAAAGCTTTTATTGACACCAGCCTCAGTAAACAACTTTTTCAAAGTGGGGAACTATGACGACAAAGAGGATAAAACCACACCCCCGCAGAAGAAGATCAACGCGGCTGGTTTAGCCCCGCCCACCGATTTGTGCATTACACGCATAGCTAAATAACATAGATGCCTACCTCGTGATGACAAACCGGATCGATCTACCGAGCGATACAGAATATTGTGCAGCGCCTGGTTGTGGAAGAAGACAGTCGCTGCATAAGCTTCCTCTGGACTCCAATAGGACTAAACTTTATTTTTAATGACGTTCAGCTGATGAGGTAAAACATCGTCCGTCTGTTCGCTTCATTTCACTGAGGATTGTTTTGTACTCAAGACTGGATTTGCAGAGCGATTAAGAGTAAAGAACGGTGCTGTGCCGTCTATATTGGATCTGACAGGAATGGTGAACACACGGACTCTGGGTCCAACATGTATGGGCCAATCACTCCGGTCGCCATTTTACAACATTGGACGTTTTCGAAACAATTTCCCCCACGTGCACCGACGGGTGAGTCGAAACTCATTATAATATGCAAAACTGTTCTCCAATCACAGCAGTGGGCGTTTACTTCCAAGTCTTCAGTGGGAGACGCCCATAAAAACCCAGCGTTTCTCAGCTAGGCTCAAAACTAGGGTACAAAATAGCCTATTACTTGTTCATTTGGATGTTTTTGAATGTAAAAACCAAGACCAACAATATAAAAAAATTTAAAAAGTCAGTTCATGACCCCTTAAAGTGACAAGCAAAGATTTCTTATCCTGCATTGGCATTACAGCCGGTGTAAATCAACGGGATTTCAGTCAGAAAGATTTAACACAGTCTTAAGGTCTTCTGCGTTATTAGAGTCAAAATCACACGATCAGCGACTAGTCGACGCCAAGTTTACGGCGTGATGTTGACTACTCTGTGCAACCCCTTGTCCTTACCTAAGGAAGCAATGGGTAATATAAAGTGACTACATGGGTTAAGGGGTAGTACTTAGTTTGCTTTCTTAGGTAAGGAATATAATAAGTACAATAAGCACATGCTGAACAGAACTGTAAAATAAAGTGTTATCATATTAATCTTACTTGCTCTTTCTTGGGTAAAGCTATCAGACAATAAGAAACAAGAGATTGAAAAGCCGCTTTCCAGTTTTTTGTGTCCATGTATCGGACGTAAGTGAACGTTCGCTGGTTTGTTAACATTTCTTACAGCAACTCTGCACTCTAAAGAAATAAAGAGTTGTTTTAACCCAATTTTGGGTCAAATATGGACAAACCCAAGCATTGGGTTAAAAAAGTTATTTTAAAATGTAACCCAACGGCTGGGTTTGTCCATGTTTGGACAACAACCCATTATTTTCCAGTGTGAATGTCTTGAAGTTTGTAAAACTGTACCTCCACTTTTAAGAGCTGGTGAAGATTTCGGTTGTGCTTTGCTTTTGTTTCGGTTGTGACTCTTCCGCTTTCCTCCCGCCGCTCTCACAGACCGAAGCAGAACCTCGCTGGCTTTGAAGAACGCGACCAGGAACGGCTGTTTGGACTGAGGTCCGTTCCTCCCGATGATCCCGGCTGATTTCATGTTGATGCTTCTACCTGATAATCCAACAGATGCATGCGATTAACGTTAGACAAACAGCCATGATCAAGACACGAAAACCTCGTCCTGGGTGGCTAAATCACCACAACGATGTATGACATCTTCTATGATGCTGTAGTGATTGTCTGAACGTCAAACTGAGTGAAACTGATCCTAAAAAGCTGTAACTTCGTGGCATCAGGTTCCCATTTAAGAAAGAGGAAAAACTGGGTGTAGTCGTGACTCAAAGATGATCCTTCTGTGGAGTCTCACGTTGGTAAACCTGTCTGTTAAGAAGCTAATGACTCTGTGAATGAAAGTTAAACCATCTGCATTTCATGGTCCTTATTTCCAGTAAAAAGGGAACGCAACAATAATTGAAAACAACAAAAGGCCGTCTGCAGGAGAGAACACATAGAGATGACAGCGCTATTAAAGTGACCAGTGATGGTTATTATTCAACAAATGAGGAACAGCATTAACCTGGCAGACATCCATTGTAAAGTACCACTAGATGCGAAACACATCCCACATTCACAGTGTGTGTTTAACCACCGCAGTATAACTCATCGCTGTAGCTTTATTGCACATCTGTCATTCGAACCACTAGAGCTGTAGTTAATGATTAATTACAACGGTAAATAAGATTTAATTCATGTCAGATTATGTCCTCTGATGGCCTTTTGATCTTCATGGTTTTGCTTTATTTCCAGATGTTTGATTCGGTTGCAGGTCTCTCTTCATAAAAGGCATTTTAATTCTATTGACAACTAAAGGACGTGTAGTGAAGTTTATATGTGGAAGGACGGAGCTTTCTTATTATGGCCAATATCGTGATCCATTCAAGTCACAAACTATGTTTCTGTATCTGTATTACCAGTAACACTTTATTTAAAATGATGTATTTACTAAGTTTTTTACATGTAATAATAGGAAATGATGGATAATTACCAGTAACTAACCCTAACTGGAACTCTACAAAGTACTTTAAAATAAAGTGTCTCCGTAGTTTACCGCACTCAGAACATTTGCATTTGCGCGACACATAATTTTTAATAATTAACTAGGGCTGTCAAACGATTAATCGCGATTAATCGCATGCAAAATAAAAGTTTGTGTTTACAAAATATATGTGGGTGCACTGTGTATAATTATTTTGTATATATATATATATATATATATATATATAAAAATACACACAAACACACATGCATGTATATTTAAGAAAAAAAACATAATTTATATATCAAAATATTTATAATTTATATATAAATCTATATGCAGTATATGCATGAAAATATGTCTTAAATATATACAAGCATGTGTGTGTTTATTTATATATATATATATATATATATATATATATATATATATATATATATATATATATATATATAATACACAGTGCACCCACATGTATTATGTAAACACAGACTTTTATTTTTGGATGCGATTAATCGCGATTAATCGTTTGACTGCCCTACTTTTGTCTATAGAGTCGCTTTATAAGTAAATCAAATTTTTTTCATATTTGACCAATTTTTGGCAACATCGACACTGAATTGACTCGAGATGAATAATGAGGTAATAACGAAGTAAATAAGTCTCATATTTGATGAAGCTTGCAGCATTGATTACTGTGAAGCGGCTTTGAAACAATGTATTATATAAAGCACTCATTAACAAATTGCGATTATTTTAATTTGTTTTGCATTGACCATGTGACAATTTCATGAGCATTTGTAAAGATGCTTAAAGTATTGGAATTTGACTTTTTGAAATATCAGTTGAAAAACGGTCATTTTTATGAAGAAGTGCTTGAATTATTGAAAGATAATATATGGGAAATTTATTTTAAATATTTTAATGATAAAAAAAAAAACAAATAAAGCCGCAATCCGTCTGATATAGAGGCATTTCATATGCGTGATATTACACTTATAAATATCCAAGTATATGATACAGCTTTTATTCTTCAATTTGATCATATATTCATGGGAGAAATAAATCAGATTGAATAAGGAAAGCGATATCTTTGTCATAATGTCATTGCATGTGCTGCACCATTTTGTTTTATTAGATTATTTTTATTCATCTATTTTAGAATTTAAAGTATTTTTCGTGGAAGCATGAACTCCATCAAAAATCAAGTTAAAACTCATTTTTATTCATTGAGCATTTGATTTGCCATTTTTGATGTTGGTTTGAGCATTTGATTTATACTTTGAGCATTGACTTTATTTATGACAGATTTATACTGGGTTGAGAGTGAAAATTAAAAATCAAATCAGATTGAGAAATTGAGTTTTTTTACTTGATTGATGCTTCCACGAATGAGGAAATAAAATTGCATTCGAGCATTTGATTTATCATTTGAGCAGACGTTGATTTATAATTTGATTTTTAAAGTATTTTAAATTTCATTTGAATCATGTCAGTAAAAAACTTCCATAAAAGATCATAAATAAAGATAGTGTTTGATAAATGAGATCTCTGATTGTAGTTTTTAAGCGACGTTAGTTAGATCCGAAAGTATTTTTTCCACTTATTTCTCCCACAGGGGTTTCAGAAAAGTCTTTGTTATGAGCCAATCAGCTGTGAGGACAATCATAACATTACAAACTTTGATTTGAAGTTTGACGATTGTGAAGAACTACAAAAAGCAGTGCTTGAAAGTCCTGGACTTGATTTTACAGTATGGTGTGTGAAGCTGTAAGGTGAGGAGTGTGTGCGTCCTATACCGTCAGTGGTCTCCACACACAGCTGAAGGCCCATGTTCTGCTGAGGGTTCAGGAGCCAGTGATTGCTGGTGGCCGTGATGTCGAACACCAGCCAGCCTCCGTCAGTGGCTCGCACCTTTTTCCAGTCCAGGAGAAACGTTTCAGGATCCCTAAAGAGACAGGAAGAACGCACTGTGATTTACATTACATTCTCACCCTCCCACGCAAAGAGATAAATGTTAAACAGTGTTGACATGTTTAAAATCCCAGACGAATGAGTTGGATCTTGCTAATTGCAGTCATTCTGCATGTTAATTAGCAGTGTTGATTATACCATACAAAAACAAATCTTGAAATGTGTGCGACTGAGGTCTCTCTCAACTCCTCCTTTTCATCTCGACCACAGCTTTGTCAACAAGCCATTCCTGTTCATCTACTTAACTGATGTTGTACTGAAACAGGGCCACACAGTGAGACAGCGGCCCTGATCACACACACACACACACAGAGACAGTGTCGTGTCCCAGCATGCCACAGTGCGGGCGAGCGCCACACCACAGTCTCCTGCGTGCCGGGGACATCTCAGTGTTCTCGTGTGCCTTTAACTTCATGAGCGATTGAATACAACTGACACAGAGCTGACTCTGTAAAAGCAGATTTTAACAGATGTTATCAAAACTTTCCAAAAAGTACCCTGGTATCCTTTGAAGAGCCCTGGAGTGCCATGGATAATGCTAAATCATTCAGATCCATCAAAGTGAGCATCTGAAAAGCATCTGAGCATCTTTTAATACTTTAGTAAGAGCAATCCCAAGCCATGTTAATTTGTCTTCGACCAAATATTCTAAACCAATACAAAAGACGTTTTTTTTCTGTATTTAATTTATTAAAGCACCATCTGCTGTCAAAAACATTGTTCTAAATGTTGTTGTTTTTTCTGAGACGTTGGTTCTGAAAGCATTTTTTCCACTCATTTCTCCCATAGGGGTTTCAGAAAGGTCTTTGTTATAAGCCATGAAGCAAGCCAATCAGCTGTGAGAGGACAATCATAACATTACAAACTTTGATTTGAAGCAAAAGCTTTTGAAAAGGTACAAGATTGTGAACCGGCTTTAGTGAGGGGAAGAACTACAATCCCATGTGTGTGTGTGTAATATATACTATATATACTGTATATGTGTGTGTGAATACGTTTTTGTGTTGTTTTTTACTCTATAATGTACAGAAGGCACGGAACAACAAAGGAAAGGAAAAAGACAAGGAACAAGGAAAGGAAAGGAAAGGAAAAGGAACAGGAAAATGAAAAAGGAAAGGGAAAAGGGAAAAAGGAAAGGAAAAGGAAAAAGGAAAGGAAATGGAAAAAGGAAAGGAAAGAGAAAAGGAAAGGAAAGGAAAGGGAAAGGGAAAAAGGAAAGGAAAGGAAAAAGGAAAAGAAATTAGGAAAAAGGAAAGGGAAAGAGGAAAGAGGAAAGAGGAAAGAGGAAAGGAAAGGAAAAATGAAATGAAAGGGAAAAGGAAAAGAAATTAGGAAAAAGGAAAGGAAAGGAAAGGAAAAAGGAAATGAAAGGGAAAAGGAAAAGAAATTAGGGAAAAGGAAAGAGGAAAAAGGAAAGAGAAATGGAAAGGAAAGGAAAGGAAAGGAAAGGAAAGGAAAAAGAAAAAGAAATTAGGAAAAGGAAAGGAAAAAAGGAAAGGTAAGGAAAAAGGAAAAGAAAGGGAAAAATGAAAAGAAATTAGGAAAAGGAAAGGAAAGGAAAAAGGAAAGGTAAGGAAAAAGGAAAAGAAATTAGGAAAAGGAAAGGAAAGGAAAAAAGGAAAGGTAAGGAAAAAGGAAAGGAAAGGGAAAAATGAAAGAGGAAAAAGGAAAGAAAAGGAAAGGAAAAGGAAAGGAAATGTTTTTTACTCATTTATCAAAATTAACTCGTTTATCAAAACTTGTTTAACAAAATGAACGAATCTTTTTTCGTGTCATTTGGATGATTCAACGAACAAAATGAACAAGTTGACTCAGAAAAAGATTAGTTAATTTTGATGAACGGGTTTGAACAGGAGAGTCACGAACGCTCATCACAGAACAGAGCAAGGCGAGCATTTGAGCTTATAAAACTTAAACTTTGTTATTTATTTATTAAATGAGCGATCGTTTCGCTTGATAAGACCCTTATTCATCGTCTGGAGTCGTTTAAAGCCCTTTGAACAGTTTGCACTGAAACTGTCTTTTGGACCTTGAACCGTTTGGTTCCCATTGAAGTCCATTATATGGAGAAAATCCTGGAATGTTTTCATCAAAAACCTTCATTTCTTTTCGACTGAAGAAAGAAAGACATGGACATCTTGGATGACACGGGGGCGAGTAAATTATCAGAAAAAGTGTTTTTTCAAAAGTGAACTACTCCTTTAAGCTTGCACAGTAGCATCACAGCACAAAACTGAATAAGTATTGGTTCTCTGTTCCCAATCCCATTCCGTTATCCCGTTCCCTCCACAGTAGCGTTTGAGGTGTCGTTTACCACCGTGTCATTAACACTGGCAGTGGGCAGGCTATATGAAGCCCGTGCTAAACTGTGAAACACTGAATTACATTAATCACAGGTGGGAACGTGAGAAGCTGTCGGACGCGGCTGGCTCGTAAACACGGTCACGAGGTCCAGAGCTTCTGATGGCAGGATCCGTTTTAAACCCTTGTTTCATTGCCCCGGGAGAGCCGTATCTCAGCCGCATTCATTCATGCTCCTGTGTGGGACTCAAGATAAGTCACGGGTCTCCATCTAGATTAGAGGACCATTAGAGCCGTGGAGAGGCAGGTGGGCACGCTTTTAGGAAGCGTTGGAAGTCTATTAAGGCCAGATGGCCCTGTCTGGGGTGCAAGCGCTCTGACAAGCTGGCGAGATATGCAAGGAGTGATAACTGATGGACTTTCAAGACTTTCATAAGTGCTGGAACTTGCAAATGAGCTGTTAATGGAAAGCTTTATCCATGGCCATTACCAGCCAGTCTATCTGGTGAGACTGAGGAAGAACAGGTTTGCTTTGGTTCGGGTGGGAGAACATTTTGAGGTGGTCTCAACGTCACGGAACGAAGCTGACCCGATGTCATGGAGCTTTAGTGGAGCCCGGCTGGCTATATCCTGGAGAATCAGCAAAGCTGGGGTCGTTTTCCTAGGAAAACTGTTCCCATACATCATTCCACAACGGCTGTGCAATCTTCCACATCTGCATTAACTGCGCAGGTTTGAAGATGTCGAGAAGGACTCGAGTTACTATTCTAACTCAAACCTTATTGAGCCACGCTGGCATGAGCAGTGCAACACTGGAAAATATCTCAATTAAGTCAGAAATATTAGTTAACATCACTGAACCAAAATATAGATATTCGATTAATCGCATCCAAAATAACAGTTTGTGTTTACATAATATATGTGGGTGCACTGTGTATTATTTTGTATATATATAAATACACACACATGCATGTATATTTAAGAAAAAAATATTTATATATAAAATATAAATTATATATATAAATCTATATACATGAAAATATTTCTTAAATATATACAAGCATGTGTGTGTGTATTTATATATATAAAATAATTATACACAGTGCACCCACATATATTATGTAAACACAAACTTTTATTTTGGATGCGATTAATCGTTTGACATTAACTCTTTCCCCGCCGGCGCCAATTTTCACATTTTCACAAAACTCTCATGTCCCCCAGAATATTTTATATCTGAAAATTCAACTTATCAAGAGAAAGAACAGAGTTTTTGTTTTTACACAAACATACTAAGACACAAAACTTTTATCAAGACTTGAATGGGGGGAAGTTTCATTAAAAAAGGCAACATTTTGAACATTTGCATTTGTTGTCAAAGACTTCATATGGATGGGATTCAGAAGTATGAGGGAGTCGTTACCGTCACAGTCGTTTGCTCTTCATGGGTTCAAGATTTCACTCAGTGACGTTCGTCAGTTTTGATTTATATGCTGTTGAATGCTTAATGATTGTGTTATTTTACTTGGGTGTCTATCGCTTGTTTCTGCTTCTTCTTTACTTGTTTTGTTGATGTGTAATAGCGCCCCCTACCGTATGACACTGAAAACCCAACCCCATCTCACGACAATTCGTACGAATTTTACGAGGTGGCTAATTCGTAACAATTAGTACGACCTCACTTGCACGAATTAGTGCGATTTTTGCTAAATCGTACATATTTTACGAGTTGGCCAACTCGTATGAATTTGTATAAATGACCCATCACGTGGGTTTAGACAAATCATACAAATTCGTACGAGTGAGGTCGTATTAAGTAGTACGAATTAGCCACTTTTTAATCACCTGAACTGGGAAGCCTGAAAATTCCAGCAATGACGGGAAAATGTTCATTTATAGCAACAAAACTAATTTTAACACTGTAAAAAACTTAAAAAAGTAAGTAACCTGGTTGCCTTAAAAAAATTTAAGTTGATTGAACTGGAAAAGGTGAGTTAATACAATGAAGGAGATTAATTTAACCATCAGAAACTCAAAATTATATGTTATCTGAACTAAATAAATTATTTAAGTTGATTGGACAAAAGAAAAATGTTGTGATTATTACAATGTAAAAAAATATATTGTTGGTTTAACTTAAAGTAAGTCACCTGGTTGCCTTAAAATTTTAAGTTGATTGAACTGGAAAAAGTGAGTTAATACAATGAAGTAGATTAATTTATCCATCAGAAACTCAAAATAATAAGTTATCTCAACTAAATAAATTATTATAAAGTTGATTTGACAAAAGAAAATATGTTGTGATAACAAATCTTGAAAACATTTTTTACAGTGAATGGGTTAAATCAGGTGGAATTCGCAGTATGGTTACCACATTTTACATTGCATTTTAAATGTCTACGATAATTAATAATAATTGGTAAAACTTTGCAAGAAGGTTCCATTCATTAACATTATTTAATGCACTAACATGAACTGACAATGAGCAATACATTTGTTACAGTTTTTATTAATCTTTGTTAATGTTAGTTAATAAAAAATACAACTGTTCATTTTAGTATACATTCGCTCCATTAAATAATATTAGCAAATACAACTTTTATATTTGAATAATGTTTTATTAAATGTTGAAATTAACATTAACAAAGATTAACTAAGCACTGTAAAAAATATTGTTGGTTTAACTTAAAAAAATAAGTAACCTGGTTGCCTTTAAATGTTAAGTTGATTGAACTGGAAAAAGTGAGTTAATACAATGAAGGAGATTGATTTAATCATCAGAAACTCGAAATAATAAGTTATCTCAACTAAATAAATTATTTAAGTTGATTTAACAAAAGAAAAAAATGTTGTGATAACAAATCTTGAAAAAAAAAATTATAGTGAGTATTTGAATTGTTAATAACAATTAATTTCCATGACAAATGTTTATGAAAGATAATTATAAAAATATTATAAAACATAATATTTTAGAGCTGAGATCTGAAACTAAGTCATCTTCATGATATTTCAAAAGTTCATACTCTAAACAATGCTGGGTTGTTTTAACCCAAATTTGGGTCAAATATGGACAAACCCAAATGTTGGGTTAGAAATGTAATTTCAAATTTGATCCCAACTTCAACTTTCACTTTCAACTGCACATTTTTAAATTGCATGTTTAACCCAACATTTGAGTTTGTCCATACTTGACCCAAAATTGGCTTCAAACAACCCAGCATTGTTTAGAGTGTATAATACACTCTAAAAAATGCTGGGTTGTTTTAACCCAACTTTGGGTCAAATATGGACTAACCCAGCCGTTGGGTTAAATTTTTACATTACATTTTTAACCCAACATTTCAGGTTTGTCCATATTTGACCCAAAATTGGGTTAAAACAACCCAGCATTTTTTAGAGTGTACTCCAGTATGATAAAGATGAACAGAACTGGCTGCCTCAACTGGACTTTATTAAAGTATTAACATTAAGATTAATAAATGCTATTTTATTCTGCTAAGTATTTTTCATTATGAGTATATTTTAACTGTTAACAAATGGAATCTTATGGTAAAGTGTTACACACCTTTTACAATAAACACGATGGCAATCGTTTGATTAATGGGTGTTAATTAGTTTATGATTAATATTTAGTCAATCAAGTCATTTTTCCGAGCCGATGAAGATGAGCAGAACGGGTTGTAGACCCGGACTGTGTAACACCAGATTTAAGGCAGGAGACGGGGTGATGCTGGAAGAATCATCATGGATGAGCAGCGCAGATGTTTATACACTCTCCTGTAATGATTGACAGGATCCGATGAACGAGATCCTCCTCAGCCTTGCTTTTAAAACTCCATAAAGTAAATCTTCTTAGTGGAATACTCAGAACGATAAAGTCTTGCATCTGGATGTTTTACATTCGGTTACATATTAATAGATCCTGTAGTAAATATGTAGTTGTAAAAGCATTGTGTTCCTGAATAACGTCTCACGTATTTAACGTCCTCCATCATGTCCTGAAACTGCGTGATGGATCACCCGAGGCGGTGTGTGATATCATCAGCTCTTCGATGGTGACAGACGACAGTCTCCACAGATCCTGACGCATGCGGTTTCATCGTCACGAGGGAAACCTCCAGACAGACTCCAGACGCGCTCGCGTAAACAGGATGTGCTTTTATTTTCCGCTTGATTTCCTGCCTAAAGTGTTTCCCAGACCAGGCCCGGCTTTAAGAGACTTTCCTACAGGTTTAATTGGAAGTCAGGTTTCATTTAAACTCAGCGTGTTGCTCTATGGTAAAAACAGCTTTAAACGTGTTTTATCGTCATCTCATCTCATTAGTATGCATGAAGCAAGATTCATTTTATATGCAGTATTTCCTTTTATGACTTTTAAAGACAAATGCTTACAAATCCCAGTTAGTTTGTGCCATTTGGATTCAGTTCATTGAAAGTGTCTTTTTTCTGATAACATTTCTCCATCATTTAAAGATTAAAGCTTGCATATAATATAATATAATATAAGTTTAATGTTAACTGTAAATGAATCTAATAATTGTGTTGTATATTATAAAAACAGAGTTTGTTCAAACGTATCCATTGCAGTTTTGGTATACCATGGTAATAATAAACTACAGTTTTATATGAAATGTATCATTTTTTCCAGCAAGGACATGTTAAATTAATCTAGAGTGTCAGTAAAGACATTTATGATGTTATATTTTTAGTCATTTACTGCTGTTCTTTTCAACTTTAGGGATCCACAAAACTATTAAGCAGCACAACTGTTAAAGCCTGCTAACATGAAAAATATTATATTTATTTCTAATAAAAGACTTCAAATTGAATAATATTTCACAAATCTGATACTTTGATGGTATTTTTAAACAAATAAAAGCACAAGAAACTTTACATAACATTTTTGAACATTATGATGTATTTCATCGTTCTTTGTGTTTGGAGTGTGAAAATACAGGCGGATTATTTTTGGAAAGCCAGCGCTTGCAACATGATCATTCTTTGACCATTCCACGCCACCTGTCAAAATACACGTCTAAATCTTTATTTTTACTATTTTCTACATTTAAGAATAACAATAAAGTAACAATGGAACTGACACGGGGCGGCTGCTGTGATGAGAGTAGTTGCAGGATCTATAGCAGTCACTTTATTTCACAACTATAGTCGAAATAACAAACACATGAAGAAGAAAAAGAGAAACCAACAAAAAAACCAACTCAAGGAGTAGCTCACTTTTGAAAAAAAAACTTTTGCTGATAATTCACTCACCCCCATGAACAAATCATTTCCCGAGTCATTCAGTTCATTCAACGAACGAAACGAACGAGTTGACTCAAAAAAAGATTTGTTCATTTTGATGAACGAGTTCGAACAGGAGAGTCACGAACACGCGTCACAGAACAGAGCAGGCGAGCATTTGACCTTCTAAAAGTTAAACTTTGTTATTTATTTATTAAATGAGCGATCGTTTCTCTTGATAAGACCCTTATTTATCGTCTGGAGTCGTTTAAAGCCCTTTGAACAGTTTGCACTGAAACTGTCTTTTGGACCTTGAACCGTTTGGTTCCCATTGAAGTCCATTATATGGAGAAAATCCTGGAATGTTTTCATCAAAAACCTTAATTTCTTTTCGACCGAAGAAAGAAAGACATGGACATCTTGGATGACATGGGGGTGAGGAAATTATCAGCAAAAGTTTTTTTTAAAAGTGAACTACTCCTTTAACACCCACACAAACTGACAAAGAGCAACTCAAACAGAGGACTATACACACACAAGTTAACTGAGGGAGAAAACAAGCGGCAGGTGGGGCTAATCAATCAAACAATGTAACTATGACAACAAAAGAGAAGCAGGAACATAGGAAACAAAGACAATACAAACATAGATCTAACAGAAACACAACTCTTTGCCATGTTCTCGCTCTACAAACAGATCCGTCTCACTCTTTAACAGATCTGAAGAATGCACTCATTTGCAGCTTTTCTTCACTACTCATCCAAACACTGAATATATCTTGTGGGAAATTCCCCGAGAATGAATTATTTAGAGCTCAAAGGAGGGCAGAATCTGTGATGCTGAATGCCATCTCAATTACAATTGTTACTCATACATTTTCTAACCCCCATATCTTGTGATAATTCTCATGCATTCATACAGTACATACATTTTAGGGTCTTGATGTTTGTCAATAATATGAAATATTTAATTCAGAAAGGACAAAACAAATGGTAATGAACACACTCAGAAAAAAAAAGTACTAAAGCTGTCACTGGGGCTGTACCTTTTTAAAAGGTAAACTTTTGTCCATTTTACGTAGGTGCTAATATGTCCATTTTAGGTGTTAATATGTATATTTTAGGTGCTAATTTTTACATTTTAGGTGCTAATATGTACATTTTAAGTGCTAATTTGTACATTTTAGTTGTTAATATTTACATTTTAGGTCCTAATAAGTACATTCTAGGTGTTAATATGTACATTTTAAGTGCTAATTTGTACATTTTAGTTGTTAATATTTAAATTTTAGGTCCTAATATGTACATTCTAGGTGTTAATATGTACATTTTAGGTGCTAATTTGTAAATTTTAGGTGCTAATATGTACATTTTAGGTGCTAATTTGTACATTTTAGGTGCTAATTTGTACATTTTAGTTGTTAATATTTACATTTTAGGTCCTAATATGTACATTCTAGGTGTTAATATGTATATTTTAGGTGCTAATTTGTCAATTTTAGGTGCTAATATGTACATTTTAGGTGCTAATTTGTACATTTTAGGTGCTAATTTGTACATTTTAGGTGCTAATATTTACATTTTAGGTCCTAATATGTACATTCTAGGTGTTAATATGTACATTTTAGGTGCTAATTTGTCAATTTTAGGTGCTAACATGTACATTTTAGGTGCTAATTTGTACATTTTAGGTGCTAATTTGTACATTTTAGTTGTTAATATTTACATTTTAGGTCCTAATATGTACATTCTAGGTGTTAATATGTACATTTTAGGTGCTAATTTGTCAATTTTAGGTGCTAATATGAACATTTTAGGTGCTAATTTGTACATTTTAGGTGCTAATTTGTACATTTTAGTTGTTAATATTTACATTTTAGGTGCTAATTTGTACATTTTAGGTGCTAATATTTACATTTTAGGTCCTAATGTACATTCTAGGTGTTAATATGTACATTTTAGGTGCTAATATGTACATTTTAAGTGCGTAAATGTACCATTAAGGTACAAAAGTGTACCTTTTGAAAAGGTACAGCCCCAGTGACAGCTTTTGTACCTTTTTTTCTGAGAGTGAATGAACCCAAGGGGTTCCATATAGAACCTTTTTCCTGGTTACAAAGAATTACAAACAAGTTCTTATTATTGAAGGGTTCTGTATAGAACCTCTTAGTGGTTCCAAACACGTAGCGCTGTTAGAACGTTTTAAGGTTCTATATAGAACCTTTTCTTCCGAGAGTGTAGGTGTAAATGCACACAGGTATCCATTTTAATTTAGTTCAGTGAAGAAATCCAGACATTCTACGAAAGTAACTTTAGGAACAGGATCATGCGAAACTGGTGACCAGTGTAGTGTACATGTGGAAAGCTCTCACCTGTTTGGATATTCTTTGATGACTTGGTATATGGTGACCTTGAGCGTGATGTTCTCATATCTGACGGGACTTTGATCCTTATAAATCCTGAACTCGGCGGCGGTCACCGCCTCACCCTCGGGAATCTGAGTGAGGTCGAAGCGAAACTCCCGGTAGTGTCGTCTGTGATGGGAGAAATCCTTATCCCTCTCCACTGCACGGAAACACAAAGCGCACAATGAGAAGCGCAGCCACACTGTAGGACTATCACACACACGCTAAGCGTCAAGAACTGCTTTCTTTAAAAAGTCATTCATCAAAACGGTCAACATTCCTCGCCTAATCCAAACATTTGGACGACCAACAAAAGCAATATCCAGTCCATTACAGCAGGCGTCTGAGCACAGGTAGCAGCCGCACAGGCCTTTCCCTGTCCGTGATGAATGAGCTGTCAGGGAAGAAAAACAGCCCGCCGCTAATAACACACTGCGCTCGCAGAGGACACAAATTCCATGTTTTTGTGAACAATGTCTCACAAGCTTTCTGACCTCCCAAGATTCTCATTTGTAATCTGCAGAAAAGAGCATGTGTGTGAGAGGTTATCACTGTCGGAGATGTAGTGCTACCTCTTAAACATGTCCTAATGGTGGAGACCTTAACGACATATTTGATATATAGGAAGTGCTTTCTTCATATATCTGGAAACTGCTGTGCCAGAGGACTATCACACACTGCATTCCCTCGAACAGACCCGAGAGCGTTCAGGAAAACACAGTATTCATCTCTGAATCACCGAATAATCGCTAATTATCAAGATTACATCATTCTCATCCATCAGTCATTACATGATCAATTTCTTGATTTATTTAAAGTAAATTAGTTTTATTTTGGTTGAAACTATGGAAACTATGGTACATTTTTCTAATGGTGCGTTCACACCGGATGCGAATAGCGCGTCAGGCGTGAATGATTTCGATGTTAAGTCAATGCAAAGACGCGTTACGCGCGGAAAAATTCCCGCGGCGTGAATGAGGCGTAGAGCGCGGTGCGGAATACGCCTTATTTCGAATACGCCTTATTTTTGACCGCACACGCCGCGGTCAAAGTTCAAAATAGTTTAACTTTTGCCGCTGCACTCTGTGACGATTATCAGCGTGGCCAATAGAAACGGGACATGGAAACAAACACGGAAATCAAAATGGATGAAAAGCTTGTACTGTCGGAATTTCCTGAGCCGTACGATACAATTTTGACATCGTCAAAAAAGCTGTCAGGTGTGTTTTAATATATGTAACGTTATAATTTCTTCGTTTGTTTTTTGAATAAATGTTTTATTCTAAAAAAGAACTGAGCTCATGATTCATGTGTTGATTTCGATGTTATATGTGTACACGCACACACACATATATATATATATATATATATATATATATATATATATGATCATACGGCATAGCGCAGCGCAAATCACGTTGTATCTGAAGGGCAACTGTGTGAAAGGCCCATAACACGTCAACTTCGAATGGCGCAAATTGAGCATCTGGCGCGTTAAGCGCGAAAGATTTAATTAGTGTTTTTTGTGTATTCACGGGTTTGACGCGAATTCGCGTCTGCCGCCCGAAAAAATCTGAACTTTGGCATTAACCAATCAGGAGCCTAGCTGCTTGCTCACATGGTGAAGGATCTAGATGCTTCAATACATTATGTTGTAATATGACTAAATGCCTGGTGTGGTTCTAATGCACAACAAAGCAAGTATTTTATCACTTAAAACTTTATTTCACTATACGAGACATGTTCATTTAGTATTAAATGTTATTTATTCCATATCTAGATTATCTGAAATATTATTATGATGTAAAGACAACCAACATACTGTACATGTGCATGGACGTGAGAGAGAAAATATCACAGGACAGGTTAATAACTTTTGTAGGCTGGCTCTATTTATCATCAAAACTAAATTAAATGACAGATTAGATGGATGAGGGCGAGGGTGCGGGACAACAGGTCATCAAACTGGACGCGGGACAGGCGGAAGTACCGCCTTTATTAAAAATAAAACAGAGCAAATACAGAGCGGCGACTCTCTCGATGAATGCTCGATCAACATAAAAAAGATGGCCGCCAACGGTTTTGGATTCTGACGTGCGTGAATTTCGTTTCAAACGTTTGTTTTTACTCTTGACGCGCGAATCAACACAAAGTGGTCAAGCGTCAAACTAGCCGCGAATTTGACGTGCGGTGTGAACGCACAGTAAGGGAATACACTAAATTTCTCTGGTTACATCATTTATTGAAACGTACATGTGTGATTCTGAGTAAATAGACTCGTCTCTGGGGGGTTTTCCAGATATAATGAACTGTGACACTGGAGAACTTTCCTGAGGGAAACGCAACATTGTTCACAAGCTGTTTTATTGGCGTCTTTCTGCGGTTGAAACACAGATTGAGAGATTACATGAGACAGTAAGTTGTACTGTATATTTCAACACACTTTTTGATGCTCATGCATTTGTTTCATGCTGTAACTTGTAATAAAGTGGAAGAAAAGGCTTGAGCTCCGCTCATACTGCAATCTCACGTCACATTTAAGAGAACAAAACGCCATTTATTGCTTGAATTTCAAGATAAAATGGACAGAATTTGAAAGATGAGACTTTGTTTCTTATCAGAAGTAACGCACACAAAGCTCCTGTGATTATGTGATGTGGGAAACCCTGAAGGTGATTCACAGGGTCAAATAGAGCCTGTTTTCTGTGTGTTATTGTCACATTAACTTGCCATTTTCTTCACACACACACACACAGTATGAGTTGTGGTCTCGTTCTTCCACTCGCTTTTGATTGACAGGATATCACCAGCCCTGATCATCAGCTGGTTTTAAACAATCGAGGATTTTTAAATACTTGTTTTTATTGACCTATTTTAATTAAAAGATAGCCTACATGTTTAAGGGGGGAGGCATTTTATTTTGAAAAACACACTTTTAAAATGATTGGACATCTCAGTTTGGAAGAGATGAAACTGAAACTGAACACTAATTGTTGTTGTTACTGGACTAACTCGTGTATCCGTTGCCTAAAGCCTTGCATTCGTGCGATGTACATGAAGCGCAGTGTGTGTGTGTGCGTCCTGATAGTTTATCTACAGTGAAAGTCTGCAGTTACTTAACACGCAGAGGTCAGAGGTCAGGCCACAGTTACAGCAGCTGGCCAGACTCAACTCCAGCATCCTGAACGCTAATGAACAACAGAGGACGATGGGGATATAGAGCTTTCCAGCCAAAACACAGATATTCTTTCATTAATTCAGTGGATTTATTTCAAGAGATTGTTTAAAGTAAAAGTATATTTGAGTGCATGGCAATGATCCAGCTGTGGACAGAGGCTTACGCTCTACTCATAGTTGGGTTGTTTGTCTTCTTATCATTGTTTCCTACAGTTGCACTTTTTGATAACTATACAAGCTATTTTTATAAACCCATACTACAACATCAACACATTGGGTCCTGAAATGCAAGGCCGCAGTTACTATACACTCTAAAAAATGCTGGGTTGTTTGAACCCAAATTTGGGTCAAATATGGACAAACCCAATTATGGGGTAAAAATGCAATCAAAAAAATTTAAGTTGAAATGGAAAGTTGAAGTTGGGGTAAATTTTAAATTACATTTCACCGTATTCACTTTATAGCCCTTAATCCTGTAATGGTGGACAAAAGTGGAGGACTCAGGTGTGATCCTAATTTTTATTTATTATAAATGTTACTGTATATCACTGTCTTCGATAAAGTTTTGTCTATCCATTTATGGTGTTTTTTTTATTTTTGGGGGTATTTTTGAATTTATTTACCATATTTTCTATGTAAATTATGCTTATTTTTATGTTTTAATTTTTTTTAAACTACATTAAAATATCATTCCAATAAGTTCTTAGAGCTAAAACCTAAAGATGAAGTGACTTTGCTGTCACCTGGTGTCTTATTTTGGCTTATTTTAAATTACAGTTTTTCCCATTCATTTCTTTGGGTGCCCATTTTTGACCCAAATACAAGATTAAGGAGTTATAAAAAAAAAAAAAAAAATATGTGTGTTCAGGAGGCAAACTTAGGAAAAGTAGCCAAGTCTTGTACCCCTCAGATCAAGGGAAGTGTTTTTTAAAAATAAATCAAAACTATTTTGCCCACATTTGTCCAGAATACAGTTTTAGGGTTAAACCAACATTTGGGTTTGTCCATATTTGACACACATTTGGGTTCAAACAACCCAGCATTGTTTAGAGTGTACTAGCCACTAGAATTTTATATATAATGCATAAACTCAAAAAAAAAAAATACAGGGTTATTTTAACCCAAGTGTGGGTCAAATATGGACAAACCCAACCGTTGGGTTACAAATTAGCAAATGAAACCCAATGACTGGGTTTGTCCATATTTGACCCAAATTTGGGTTGAAACAACCAAGCATTTTTTAGAGTGTACATTCTTCAATTGTAGTCTTTTAAAAATGCAAGCCTAATGTGGTGTTGACAAAAATATAAAAACATGTCTGATACATATCAACACTTCCAGCACTCATTTTCCTCAGAATCAACACTGAGATCAGCTGCTCTCTCTCTCTCTCTGACAGCGAGTTACACACAAACCCGCCTCCACTCACTCACTCATTTCAATCGCTCCGGATTAGTATTGTTGCAGTTACAGGGTTTGGGATTGTGTGTATTGCGTATACTTTTACTCATTCAAAGTGCACACACACACACACACAGCTGCTTATTTTTTGCTTCTTATTGCACTTAAACATTCAAACACACAAAACAATGACAAAATGCCGGTCTTAATGAGTATTATTCACGTAAACACAGTCAGTTATGTTTTAACATGAAGTTGAGAAAGAAAACGCATGTGTAGGCTAACAGAATAATGCATCGGTGCGTCAGCTCTTAAAGTGACGGCAGACTAATACACCGACTGCAAAATTATGAGATAATATTAAAAATATCTAAGATTTCCTCCATGGTATCGATGCCAGAATCGTGGCCAGTGAAGATGCTGAGTAACTTTTATCACTCAAAAACTCAATATGAAGCCTTTTCCTTTACTTATAGATATAAACGTACAAGTTTACTGAAGTTTAACCTTGCCAGTAGCCTGTACTACAGTTGATTTTAAAGCATTGTCCTGGTCTCATCTACTTATTGTGTGTCTTATGTTGTATTGTGTATTTTTGTATGATATTTTGGTCATGTGACTGGTGTTTAGTTGAAGTATTTGTATGTAGTGCATTACTTTAATATGTCTCAGGCTCCCTATTATAAGCTTTGGAGACCTGATTCACACATGACTATATGTGCCAATTGGTTTGTACCATTTGTCTTGAATTTATGTGTGGGTAAATAAATTGAATTGAATTGAATTGAATTGAATTGAAGCCCTGGCTGATTGTAGATGGAAAGAGCCGAAGCGCTTTAAAAGCAGACGCCGTACAAGCCCTGATGAGTGGAAACACATGGAGCGCACTTCAGGTGATGATGGGGACTACCTAAACACACACACACCGACATATCTGAGCCTCAAACTTTGTTTATACTGAACGTCTGACATATCCATAAAAACAGCATATCCGTTTTTTTTTTTTTTTTTTTGTGATTCATCCGGGTATGAATTTCTATGCTGTGAATAAATCACCTTCAGTGGAAGAACCAACAAAAATATGTCAAAACCAGCGTCTAAGGCGTAAATTAGGTCTGCAAACTGCAAGAGAACGAAAGGCAGGAGCCACTGGCTCCAGATTAGCAGATTTAGAGGAAAAGCGGCCTTTCTTCAAGCTCTTTCCTCTGCTTAACAACAGGAAGTAATTAAGGCAAATTATCCTCAGGTCAGACAGTCACTCGATAAGTTTCCGCGGACTGTGAGGTGAGAGGTCACAGCCACTGAAGTTGTATACAGTTCAATCTTATCACAGCATTCTTCAAATAACAGCAAACGCAGTTATTACTAACGACGGGATATTAGCAGACCCTGCATGTAGACGTCGCGCGCGATTTGCTTCACTACGGCACCGTGCATGCGAGTGTGTTCAGATATAATAACACTCTTTATAGCCACATTTTTATTTTCCCTCTAGAACCTGCAATTGCCTCCGAGTTTCCAGTAACCATACAGTCCTATATATACTGTATATAAATACGCCGTTTATAGGGATTTCAAGGACAGGGTAAATGTGGACGACTATATTCCAGTAATATGAAAAAAAGCACCTGCTATTTTAACATTCTTAGAAATTCATTCAATAACATGATGAATAGCTTTGGAAGGGACCATGTGTTTAATAACTTAAAAACAAACTTGTTGTAATATTGTAATATACATGCACAATCACTTCAGTGCACTATATATATAATCAGATGAAGTCTGAGTGCTAAATTTTATTTTTCAGATAATTCATTCTAGCATTTTTTTTATTTTTTCAATAAGCCGTTTTCACTTCAAAATCATCCAGCAAATGAACATCATCTGAAGGTGTATTTCTTAGTTTGTTAAGTGTGTTTACTCTTAGACTCCAGTGTGTCTGCTGCATCCAACAGGTTATAATTTTACATTTTCTAAACTTGGTGAAGCTCTAAATCTGTAATAGTGCGACGAACCAAACGGTAGCTGGCAATTATCAATAATGAGCATTTAACATCAGGAGCCGGGCTGTAATTGCATTCCTTAAGTCTGTGTTGGTCTGAGAGACCCGAGGCCCGATCTGTCACACACACACACACACACACACACACGCATCACATTGCTATTTCCTAATGTTCTTACTTTTATATAAAAAAAAAGTTTATAAACAAAACATAAGACCCCACCCAGATATAAAACGAATTCTCTGACTGGTATTAGCGCTGTAGAAATGTTTATTTGCATTTGTTTAATTGTGTGACACAACATTCACATTTCTGATAAGCACACAAACACATTTATAGAAATAAGGGGTACACTTTATTTGAACGTGTCTTTGTTACAGTGTATAAGTAATGAGTTATATTAAGTAACTGGTTTAGGGTTGCGTGTAATTATGCGAATGTATATGTTATATAAATGTATAACAGTGTGACAATGACAGAAAATAAAGTATACCGAAATATGGGGATACATATTAAAATTTTAATATGTTTTAATTAGATCAGAGGAACAAATTATGGTAACGCTATGTTTTGCTGGTCCGTTGACTATATAATAGGGTGACCAACTGTCCTGTTTTCCCAGGACAAGTCCTGTTATCAAATAACAATATAACAATTTTCTATCCATACAGAGGAGGCATAACCTACTTTAAATGTATTGAAATTAATAAGGTATCTTTGAGTAAACTTCGAGTATCGAGACTGTGTTGGTTTGCCGGGCCGAGTGTCCTGGTTTTTGGTAATCAAAATATGTTCACCCTACTATATAAGTAACTTTGCAACGACATGTCAACTTATACCAGTCTACTAACACCCTAGTCGACAGAATGTGTTAAAGGGACCATCAAATTAAAGTGAACCCTATTTTAATTGGGAGTAAGTATCGACACACTTCAATAGCAGTTCTACCTACCTAGATTGACAAAGCTCATCACCATGTCCGCGTCATTCAGAAAGTTGTTGTCGTGCGCGCTGGCCAGCGGCGGGCTCTGACTGGTCAGTGGCGTCGCGCGGTACGGCTGATGCGCGGCGCGCGAGTATCCATGTGGAACTCCAGACGCGCTTTTACGCGGCTTCCCCGCGAGCGCCTTCCCGAGTACAGCGTCCTCCTCGTCGGTCGTCATCGCGTTGTATAGGTCCAGCATGAAGAGCGGTGCCGACGACGCCTGTTTCCCCGGGGAGAAGGGCCGGGGACGGTGCGGCAAGCCCAGGATGGAGAGGATTTCTCTCTGGATCTCGCGCCGCTCGTGGTTGCGCAACCGCCTGTAAATAAAGCTCGAATGCACATGGTTGTCTCCTAAACCGCACTGAACCCCGTGAAGAAAACCGAGACAGCTCCACAGAAGTCCAAACGTTGGCGCTCTCATCTTTCTCTCTCAGGATGATGCGTTCACCAAGCGAGAGCTGGATTGATGATGGCGCTCTCCATGGTGCACCATTAATAACTTTGTTTCACTTGCCAAGTCTTTTACTCCGTGGATTTAGATTTCACCCCAGGTCATGCCTATTGCCACTGTTAGGCAACATGTTCTTCTCTAATGCCCTTCGGTTGCATTCTCGATTGAATTATTTAACAAACACGAGAGAGGAAGAACAACTTACGAGGACTCTCTTTCCCCCTGTGTGAGCCGAAGCGCGCGCGCACTCTCAGGAGTCAGTGCATGAACTGGTGGAGTGGAGCGCGCATCCCTGAAGAAGTGCTGGAAGCAGGAGTCCGTCCCACACACTCTGGAGGGTTTGCATCAACCTCTAGCGGTCGTGTATAAAACGTCGCTGACCTGGGGCATGAATGCAGCTCACCGTGAAATGAGAGACACTTGATATATGAGACCTTTCGTGATTAGTCAAAGGAGAAGTCCAGGCGGGCAAACACCTGTCAGCTTTATTTCAGCGTTGCTCGGGCTGTGGCTGATATTAAAGCTATCGACAGCTATCGAGTGCACTTAGTAGTTCGCTATGGCAGAGCCATTCTCTGTAAAAGGGCTTTTGGGAGACTTGTGCGCGTTTGCAATCTCAAATCTTGGAAACGCTGGCTTTAATACTGAAGGATCATGACAGGACTATACAACCAAGCATTCATTTCTTTACTAAACTAAAATTGCTAAAATTATATTTTTACTTTGAGTTTTTAGTGAAGGACGATAATTTAGTATTTTTTCTTCACTGTAAAAAATACTTTCAAGATTTGTTATCACAACATATTTTCTTTTGTCAAATCAACTTTATAATAATTTATTTAGTTGAGATAACTTTTTATTTTGAGTTTCTGATGGTTAAATTAACCTACTTCATTGTATTAACTCACTTTTTCCAGTTCAATCAATTTAAAATTTTAAGGCAACCCAGATTACTTACTTTTTTAAGTTAAACCAACAATATTTTTTTTACAGTGTTAGTAATTACAACATATTTTCTTTTGTCAAATCAATTTTATAATAATTTATTTAGTTGAGATAACTTTTTATTTTGAATTTCTGATGGTTAAACTAATCTCCTTCATTGTATTAACTCTTTTCCAGTTCAATGAACTTAAATTTTTAAGGCAACCAGGTTACTTACTTTTTTAAGTTAAACCATCATTTTTACAGTGTTGTTTTTAGAACATAAAAACGTGGAGAGTTATTGTTGTTGGTGTTAAAGTAGTTCACTTTTCAAAAAAAACTTTTGCTGATAATTTACTCACCCCCATGTCATCCAAGATGTCCATGTCTTTCTTTCTTCAGTCGAAAAGAAATGAAGGTTTTTGTTGAAAACATTCCAGGATTTTCTCCATATAATGGACTTCAATGGGAACCAAACGGTTCAAGGTCCAAAAGACAGTTTCAGTGCAAACTGTTCAAAGGGCTTTAAACGACTCCAGACGATGAATAAGGGTCTTATCAAGCGAAACGATCGTTCATTTATTAAATAAATAACAAAGTTTAAGTTTTACAAGCTCAAATGCTCGCCTTGCTCTGTTCTGTGATGCGCGTTCGTGACTCTCCTGTACGAACTCGTTCATCAAAATGAACAAATCTTTTTTTTGAGTCATGACTAGATAAGACCCTTATTCATCGACTGGAATCGTTTAAAGCCCTTTGAACAGTTTGCACTGAAACTCTCATTGGACCTTTAAACCGTTTGGTCCCCATTGAAGTCCATTATATGGAGAAAATCCTGGAATGTTTTCATCAAAAACCTTCATTTCTTTTCGACCGAAGAAAGAAAGACATGGACATCTTGGATGACATGGGGGTGAGTAAATTATCAGCTAAAGTTTTTTTTTTTAAAGTGAACTACTCCTTTAAGTCCACTCTATAGTGAACAATGACACATAGACAAAACAATGCGATTTTTTTTCATTCACCAATCAATTTTTAGGTTTCATGATCTAAAAAAATGAATGAATTGATATACAATTTAGCTTTATGCTTTAGTTATTGCATATTATTATGTTCTTGGGGCACCGTAATAGAAGTAAGATTTGGCAATAAAACTAATATCTCATAGGAATATAGTTTATTTCCCTATTCAATGGTCGTGTCTCTAAAATGCCTGATTAAACACGCTGTAACTCCACATGTATGAATCAATGCCCTGTTTTGTAACAGAAACGCATATTTTGATTGGAAACTTAGAACATTTTCCTTAGATGTTGATTTATGGCGAGCAATTTGAAAAATTGTCAGATATAAATTGCCATGATAATTACAAAATATTATCACATTTCCATAAGAGTGCTAAATTTGATCACTAAATTAATGTCAGTCATTTTTAAAGACCAAGAGATCATGGTGAAACCTACAAACATCTCTGAAAATGTCCTGTAACTAAATATATATAATCTCCATGCACTATTCCTGGTCCAATGCAAAGCAATGAGAGCAATGAGCGTTTACCTGTGTATTAAATACGAAGCATATTAAGAGTGAGTGAGCCCAAAATTTTGACCGCTGGTCAAAACATGCAGGGAAATCTCGTCATGAACATCCTAACTGTGAGAAAGAGCAACAGCGCCATCTAGGACTGGATTTCAGCGTTTCAACGGGAACAGGTTTGAATATTATTTCATTCAACAAGTACACTCCATAATCTCAGACTAGTTTGATTAGACTGCCTGCTACCTAGAAAATTAATTAACCATAAATATAATTAATGCTACTATATATTAGAGTAGAACTTTAAGAAACATTTCACTTACAATAAAAAAAAAGTGATCAATCCATTGCAGGGCATATATAGATGGAAGTCCAACAGTGTATTTGTGATCTGTGTATCTGTTTTTCTGGTTTCATTTATGAGTTGTGACATAAGAAATAGGGATAATCGGCCAGCACACATTCACAACATCATAAATAATACTGCTATTAAAAGAACATGAAGCAACAACAACACCAACAAAAAATAATAAAAAAAAGGTTTTAATTAATATTATTAAAAGTCATTCAAACACATGAATGTTATAAAAAAATAATCACTGCAAAAATAAGAAAGCGCTCTCACAGGAGAAGCTGTAACTGATATCAGTTCTTATAAATAACAAAAAAATTATACATTTATTGGAAGGTGTGCTTTATTACACTCTTCTACACACCCTTTATCGACCAAGGGTTAAAGAAAGAAAATCACAATTGTGTCTCATTTGCTGTAGAGAAAGGTGGATTAAAAGGTACCATTTCAACATTTAATACAGATATCGAACCACACTCACAAGTGTAATCTGGAAAATGTGTGGAAAAACACTCATGGACATTTCTATAGTGAAGAATATATACTTTTTCTGCTCTAAAATAGGCTAGAAATTACCATTTTTTTAAATAGATTTTTTTTAAATGTTTCCTGCAAATCACAAATACCAGGAAAAGTCATGAAAATCGATGTGGGAACCCTATAAGGGATGAGGACTAGAGAGAGAGACGGAGAAGGCATCATAGACACACACGACGAGACGCTGGTGACGAGTGAGAGCGACGATCTCTCCTCACACACACCGGATGCTTTTCACAAGCTGATGCGTTTCGTTCCTCGTGACAAACATCATGGCACAGTAAGACGAGTGTCGAATGGAGTCGTCGCTGGTGTTAATGTATTATCTACACTTTAAGAGGTACTTCATGTGCCCGTGAGTGCGAGACACTCTTGATCGTCCTGAGATTGGAAAGATTCGCTGTTTTCTCTCATTCACTGACTGTCTGCCTCTTTCAATAGTTTGGGCCTTTACTGTAAGGGTCTCTTCTCATCATTGCAGCGTAGCACATGTTGGGATGGCACACTCCGGGCTGGCCGGGCTCCCCGGGGTGTCCTCTCTTCCCCTCCTCTCCGCCGTGACCCGGTGACCCCGGTTTCCCTGGCGCTCCTGGTTTCCCCACTCCGGCCGGACCCATCGGACCTGCCGTCAAAGAGACGTTCGGTGTCAAAGTGGCTCACTTTAAACTACTGTCCACCATGTAAATAATTATGCCTGCTTATAACATCCACCCTGATTATTGAACTTTTTCCCGGCCAGTGTCTTTGAAAATACACAACAAAAAATAATTTTCACAAAAGTCACATGGCCCCTAGAATTTTTTGTTGCATGAATATCTGAACACGCGATACTTAATCGTAACACTTTACAATACGGGTGCACTAATAAGCATTAATTCATGCTTAACTAATGCACAGATAATACAAAATTAATGTGTAACTAATGATTATTTAAGCTATTCGTTAATGATTACCACATTAGGAGTCTGTAAGGTTAATGTATTAGTTCATGCTATTAAATATGTAATTGTGGATTAATTCCATAATCACTATTTTTTTTAACTAATAGTGTTAAATAATATGTTAATTACCAGAATGAGCCAAAACCTTGTATTTCAACTTCCAGATAATATGACAGGAACACTAATATGCATTAATACACGATTAATTACTGCAAATTCATGTGCAAATTACTAAATGACTAGTTAATAATGATGTGCCCCAACAAGTAAAGTCATAACATAATGATACCTTTGCAAATCATGAGCTAATGATTAATTAAAGCAGACAACTAGAAGTTGAAGTGCATAGCTTTGACTAATTGTGGTTATTAACACATTAATTTACACTATTAGTTAATAAAATATGTTCTTAAGGAATTAATACACAATGACACATTGAATTAATAGCAATTCATGTATTACTTCATCTATTAATCATATAGACTCTTTATTAGTTGCTTTAATGGTTTAGTTCTTCATGAGTTATACATTAACTCATGATTATCTGTGCATTAGTGAAGTATGAATTAATGCATATTAGTGCACCCGTATTGTAAAGTGTTGCCACAACGCCTCTGGCTTTAAAAAAAAAAGAAAGAGACACGATTCTTTTATCAACATTTGAATGAGGGGAAGTTTCATAAAAAAAATGCAGAGCAAAAATCACAGAAAATCTTGTTTTTGTCACAGACTACATCTGAATCAGATGGACGCTTGTTTCCGCCATGGAATAAAATATAAAAAAAGGTAATTGTGACTTTATTTCACAATTCTGACTATAACATTCAATTCTGAGATAAAAATTCAGATTTTTTTTTTGACATTTTCACACTTTTTGGGCTTGTCAAAGAGTTGGTTGCAAAGTAAGCAAGTTTGCACACATCGTTAAGATAGTGTGCGTGTGTGTGTGTGTGTTGTGTATGAATGAGTGTCTAAAGTTGTATTGTGCTATAATGTGCTTAAGATGATGCGATATTGTCTGTGTGTTTGTTGGGGAGCAGTGAAACAGAGAGTAAATAGGCTGATGGTAGACCTGTTATTTACGATGGACGTCACTCTTTTCATAATCAATTATTATTTTAAAATCATTTTAAATTTGTTATACCTGCCCAGGGACTACAGCTGGAAATTAGCAATTGTTGCTACAATCTGGCCTAAGACATATTCTCTTGTTTAACAAGTTTAATGTTTATTTGTGGATTGTCCCTGTTTCAAATAAAATAATTTCCATTCCATTCCATACAAACTCCCAATTCTGCAAGTTTATGCATTGTGGATATTAAAAATTAATCACAAGAAGATGCATTTTTCAGTGATCCAATCACAAAATGTCAGCCGAGGTGCATTACTGTTTCCATCCGGTTGTAAGAGCCATGTTTCATATTTCAGAATTTATATGTTCACATTTTTATAATGTCAATTTAGTTTAATAATTATGTTTGAATATTTTTGAATATATTTCTTTGGTTTATATTTGTTCATAGTGCACGTTCGGTGACGTAATTGCACATGCACAAGTTCAGCATCGTTCAGAACTCAACGTTTTTGACCGTTTATCATAATTAATATAGCATAAATTGGCTCACTTTAGTAAGTTATTGTGTGCAAGAGTATTGTGCATATATAATATATTTATTACAGGATATATATATATATATATATATATATATATATATATATAAGTTTTATTTTGGATGCAATTAATCTTTGAACACACACACACACACACACACACACACATATATATATATATATATATATATATGTGTGTGTGTGTGTGTGTGTGTGTGTGTGTGTGTGTGCAAAGATTAATTGCATCCAAAATAAAAGTTTGTGTTTACATAATATATTTGTGTGTGCTGTTTATACTTATTTTGTATATATAAATACACACACACACACACACACACATATATATATATATATACAGTATTTAAGTGCAAATAATTCATAAATGTATACCATGTACTTACGTATATACAATAATTATACACAGCTGAGCACACACACACATATATTATGTAAACACAAACTTTTATTTTGGATGCGATTAATCTCAATTAATCTTTGCACAGCCCTAATATACATACATATATAATGCTGAATATATTGTATGATAAAAGGTTGGGAACTTAATATTCCAGTGTATTAATAATAATAAAGCATATTATCATTCCAGTAATATTTAACTGGAAAATCATGCTCTGATATTAAATAATTGTCAATACTTTTTAATATTTAAAATGCTTAAATGCATGTCATCAGCGACTCAGCATCCGGTATGTGTCTGCTACTGACAGCTGGATGTGGAGCGTTGTTGCTCATTTCATGGCAGTTAAGGCAAGAAAATGAAAAAAAAATATTTGGAATTGTAAAACGATTCCAAATAAAACTCAAATGTGATCTCAGGGAAAAACTAAAATCATAAAAAAAGCATATGACCCTTTTAATCCACACATGAATGGTCTGTTCAATAATTAGGGTTAGTGGTGGTCAGTGTCTGCTCACCTGGTGGTCCCGGGAGACCTGGGTCTCCGATTAGTGATCGTCCTTGATTTCCTTTGTCACCCTTTTCTCCTGGATCACCTAAACATAGCCAGAAAAAATCATTTTGTGTGCTTCAAAACAGACAAACTAAATGAATATGTAAATGTGCAGGTACAGATTTCAAGGGTTAGTTCAACCAAAAATGAAAGTTATTCACTCTCATGTGGTTACAAACCTGTACGAGTTTCGTTCATCTTAGAATGTAGTAATATCTTCATTTGTGTTTCAGAGACATTTCTGTCCCTCCATTGACAGCTACAACTACCACTCATCATAAAAAGCGATCGTGTCTCTTCAGAAAATTTGGTCTAAACCGCTCAATTCACAAGGATTTGTTTTATAATCTCTTTATGAACTTTGTAAAGCATCAAAATAATTATTGGAGGGACAGAAATCTCTCAGAACATCAGAGGCGGAACCAGAAAACTATAAAGCCTGCCCAAAACCAAGCAGCACTAGCTTCGTAAAAGTCGGAAGTAAGTCGGTGACCGGCACGTAGGAGATAGACGTAGACACAGTGTGATGTGTTGAGCATGTCTGTACCTTGCATGCCAGGAACTCCAGGCCGCCCAGGTAAACCCCGCTGCCCTTGCAGCCCGTTAGAGCCAGATAAACCTGGGAATCCTCGAGAGCCGTGAGGGCCCGGTGGCCCCGGAGGCCCCGGGGGTCCCACGCGTGTGTAGCAGTGCTCGCAGCTTCTGTGGTGATTGTGCTGGCTACTCAACAGAAGACCGGGAATCTCAGCTGGAAACACAAAACAGAATCAGCCTCTGTCAAAACTCATCAATAAATCACATTCAGCGTTTAAAATGAACTGCTAACTCCAGTTTAGGGTCCAATTCTCACTATTAACAAGCTGCGTATTTGGGCTGTTCATATTAATGCCTTATTCTGCATGATATTCGACATACCTTAAATCCACCCAATACATAAACTTAACCTTACTAACGATTAATAAGCAGTCATTAGGAGTTTATTGAGGCAAAATGTTATGGAATGCACACGAGAGAATAGGTAAGATCCAAGTGCAGTTTATTAGGGCAATCTGTATCCAGGCAAAAGGTCAAAATCCATAAAAGACAGTCCGAAAAACAAGAACAGGGACGACAGAAAACAAGGAATCCACAATGAACACAGAAACAGACAGGGTATATACACAGAAATAACAGGGTAATGGGAAACGGCTGTCTGCAATGATCAAATGATGAGTACAGACAAGGATTAAGGGAATTGTAGTTCATAGTGAGTAGGTGAGGAAATGGGGAAGAGTCCTCTAGTGGACACCCAGGGGAACACATACTAGACGCTGACACAAAAGTCATACCCTGCGTCCCAATTCGCTTACTTATACTACGCCCTAAAAGTATGAACTCTTTTTGTGAGGAAAAAGTACGTACTTTTCAGTGTGTAGCAAAAAAGTAGGCAAGCTTTGGGACGTACTATCACGTCATCTTTAACGGACAGCTCACTGTCACCGTAAACTGCCCTGTCAATCATCTCGTCACAGTTAAAATCCTCCATTCAGTATAATTTGATTTCCTACCGTATCGGAGCACGTTAATCTGCCAGTCGTGGGTCTTTCATGCGGATACTTTCCTCGTGTTTTGCAATTTGAATATAATGATGCATTTAAAAAGTAATGGCTAAACGTATCCTTACAAAAGTTCACAATGCTGCTGCAGATGCAATATAATGTGAAGAACATTGATTAAATTAATATTCGTTAGTTTAGATGGTGATAATTAATCACTCAAACAAACTCCTTTATCTAAACCTCTCAACATAACCGCGGGACTCGCGCGTCCTCTGTGTCTGTAGTTTTTTTAACACTTTTTACTCGTGTTTGTAGTTCTAACCGAATCCTCGTCCAACGCGCAATGGGTTGTGGGCAAAATCAGCCTTTAGAGTGTGCATCGGATTCTGACCAAAGTTGGAGTGCTTTTGAATGATAAAAACTTAGATTTTTGATAAACAATCTGATTGTTTTACTTCATTCACAGATGTAGCCTAAATTTGTAAAGATCAAACCCCATTTCAATGGTTGGAAGAATGACTTGAAGTTATTTGTAAAATCTCTTCTTTGGATGACGGACTCAAAAGCCCTGAAATTTCTCTCTGTTTTGGAAATGTTTAGGTTATTGGAATAAGACCCTCACCCTTTTTTTTATTTTTTATTATTATTATTATTATTTATTTTTTTATATGTTTTTTTTTTCTTCTCTCTGTTCTATGTATTTTTTCTTCTCTAAGTGATATATCAGCACGAATGTAACTGTATGATTGTTGATCTATGCCTTAATTGTTTGTACTTGAATTCTATATGGCAATAAAAATAAAAAAAATTAAAAAAAAAACTTCGGATTCTGACCGGAAAAAGTAGACCATCCGGGTATCTTTGAAACACTCATTTCAACATGCTACGATTTGGGACGCACTAATTCTATTTTCGAATACTATTTAGGACGGATAGTATGCGAATTGGCACGCAGCAATAGTTAATAGCAAAGTCCTTTTAGGCAAGTCATGCCACTCGGCCACCATCTTGGCAACTGCAGTTTCACTGGTAACCAGGACATGTATAGAAACAGCAGTAAAATAGGATAAAAATCCCTGAAAAAGCTTGATCACTTTGCCCAAAAAATAAACGCCTTTACCCCCACAGGTTATACTTTTATTATGCATGCGCTCCGCTGTCTCAGACATCAACTGTGCGCATGCGTCGCTGGAAACAGACGATAGGCTTAATTGTTTCCAGGCTTTATTGTTAAAAGCAGACGATTGGGTTTCCGACGGGAGGGGCGGGGCATGTGCATACAACCGCCATATTTGGCGTTAAGGGTTTACTTGTATTGAGGATTCAGGAAGTGGCATGTGTCTATATAAATTGTCTCTGTTAAAAGTTAGTTAAAATTGGACCCTAAACTAAATTACTGGCCATTCAGAACTTCTATAGCAAAAAACAAAAATATCAGAAACAAACTATACCAAAATTACTGCTTAGATTTAAATGTATTTATTATTCTGGATGGCGACCTGAAGAGGATTTCTCACTTGTTTACAATAGATTAAAAATGCCAGATGATTTTGGATACTCACATCGAAGGATGTCTCTGCAAATCTGCTGAATGTGTTGCTCAGAAAACTCTCTGCCCTGCAAAAACACTATATATTAATCTTTCTTCATGTTAGTTCATATAAATCCAGCTGTTCATTGTGTGTTCAGGTTAGTTCACAGTGCATTAACTAATGTTAACAAATACAACCGTTGATTTTAAAAACGTATTAGTAAGTGATTTAAATTAATATTAACCAAGATTAAAGGAGTAGTTCACTTTAAAAAAAAAAAATTGCTGATGATTTACTCGCCCCCATGTCTTCCAAGATGTCCATGTCTTTCTTTCTTCAGTCGAAAAGAAATGAAGGTTTTTGATGAAAACATTCCAGGATTTTCTCCATATTATGGACTTCAATGGGAACCAAACGGTTCAAGGTCCAAATGAGAGTTTCAGTGCAAACTGTTCAAAGGGCTTTAAACGACTCCAGACGATGAATAAGGGTGTTATCAAGCGAAACGATCGCTCATTTAATAAATAAATAACAAAGTTTAAGTTTTATAAGCTCAAATGCTCGCCTTGCTCTGTTCTGTGACGCGCGTTCGTGACTCTCCTGTTCGAACTCGTTCATCAAAACGAACAAATCTTTTTCCGAGTCAATTTGTTCATTTGGTCGTTGAATCAACCAAATGACACAAAAAAAGATTTGTTTTTGGACGCTAGACTCCCTTATTCATCGTCTGGAATCTTTTAAAGCCCTTTGAACAGTTTGCACTGAAACTCTCTTTTGGACCTTGAACCGTTTGGTCCCCATTGAAGTCCATTATATGGAGAAAATCCTGGAATGTTTTCATCAAAAACCTTCATTTCTTTTCGACCGAAGAAAGAAAGACATGGACATCTTGGATGACACGGGGGCGAGTAAATTATCAGCAGAAGTTTTTTTAAAAGTGAACTACTCCTTTAATAAATGCTGTAGGCTACAAGTATTGTTCATTCTTAGTTCATGTTAACTAAAATTAACTTTATTGTAAAGTGTTATCGTAATATTATTGACTACATGATCTTACAGGAGAGGAAGGCATACACACACACACACACACACAGAGTTATTAGGAAAGCTAACACATACAGGTCGTCCCTCAGGTCCCGGTGTTCCCGCGGGCCCGGTTTCTCCGCTCTGTCCCCTGGGCCCCGAGGGTCCCGTCTGTCCTGGCTGTCCCGGGGGCCCCTGGTGTCCGATCGGGCCCCTCTGACCGGGCTCTCCTGCTGGCCCTTTCTGACATGCACACAAACACAGCTCAACACACTCGCACTGGAGCTCATGCTGTTCTCAGATCAGAGATGTGCTCACCTCTCCTTTCTGCCCAGCCGGCCCAGTCAAACCCTGTGTGGAGACCAGTCACACACCAACTGTGTTACAACACAACTACAGCTTTACAGACACACACGTGTGATTTGGCATAGATGTGATGCCAGTTCTTGTTCAAACAGACAGGAAATTAATCTGTGATTAAACACCACCATAAAAATGCAGCAAAATCACCTGAAAATCTAAATGCTTTGTAGTAAATCCATAAAAACTGTATAGGATATTTTTGCTGTCACTGTATTTCCCTATACCTGTTTGAAAAATGAGCCACAGTGGAAAAAGTCCAGACTATTTGGACAATTAAGCCACACTTTTTTAGCTATAAAATAAAAACATAAAATCTTAAGTTCTACTTAGTTATTTGTTTTCTTTTTTTTAATGCAAAATACTACTGTATCACGCAATAAAACTGTTAGAAAATGTCTTGTCTTGCAAACGAGCCAGAGGAACTACTCCACCTTGTGGATGGTTGTGTAATTTCAGATCCAGAAATTGTTACGTATTATTTAAATGTTTATTTTTATTTGTTTAATCTCTTCATCCAGTCCTGTAATTCCTAAATGTATACAATTGAATGCGCTGTAGGTTTTATTTTTTTTTAAATGGTCAAAGTAAAATTTTTCCATTAATATAACATAATAATATGAGAGTGTGTTTATATATATATATATATTACACACACGCATACATGCAAACTTACATGAACACCAGGTCTCCCAGAGTCTCCTCT
This sequence comes from Pimephales promelas, assembly GCF_988280905.1. Lineage (NCBI taxonomy): Eukaryota > Metazoa > Chordata > Actinopteri > Cypriniformes > Leuciscidae > Pimephales > Pimephales promelas. Next base: position 35,862,431 of record NC_142779.1, read on the forward strand.
TTCACCTTTCATCCCCTGTTCAAATGCATAATTGTTTTTTTAGTAACATATTCATATAAATATGTGGAGCTATTCGACTTGTGAATATCTATAGATAAGCATGTCCAATGAAATCACTCATATTGAATGCAACATGAGCTACTTCTGTGTGCATTTGAGTACTTGACATCTTGACAAATTAAACTTGTTTGTTTCATATATTATCAAAAACTTTTATCAAGATCGGATCATGCCATTGATCAGCGTAAAGTCTAAATTCTATTTTTTTTTTGTAATGTTTAAAAATGAATTAGAATACTTGAATTTTTTTTACTTTTTATTCATTTAAATTTCACAGAGTATTTTTATTTTATGCTGCAATAATGTTCTATTTTACACTGTATGCATCCTATAGGGACAGAAACATTCTGCTTGAAGAATCCTCCATGAAGTGAATGAATATGACTGAATCTGAAATAAATGACAATCCTTCTCATCACAGAGATTTTTATTTAAAATATATAAAATATACCCAAAATATATAAGGGCCCTAAAAAATTAGTTTAATTTTTCGCAAATTCCATATTTCCCATCTTTTCTTTTTTAATGGGTTGATAATTATTATTATTTTTTTTTAATCAAAAAGGATTTCTAAATCAACTAAAACTTTGACACATTTATTATTTATTGAAATGTTACCAGAGCCCTTTTCCCAGAAATCCTGTTTGTCTTTTACAATTTTTCTGGATTCTGTATTGTATAATACAAATCCATCAACAAAAAAAGTGGAAATTAAAAGGATGCATACATCTTTAAAAATGTAATTAATCTCTTCATAGTCATATTTAAATATCAGTCTTTATGATTTGATGAAGTCTGCAGCCCTACATTTGATTTATTCATCCAAATTCTGCCAAATTCCATTCTGTGTTATGCAGTAAAATCAAATAGTGACAAAAGCAACATCTTACATGTCATTGTAAGTATACTGTAATTAAATCTGAAAAACGTTTAGTAGAACCCGCAAAGCAGCCACATTTCCACTGGAATCCGAGCCAAAAGACTTTTGCCAATATTTACTAGTGATCAAATGTAAGAAATGTTTTTTTTTTTTTTTTTTTTTTTTTATAAGCAAAAATCGAGTTGGGGAACCATCTCTTCTAACTAAAATGCTTTCAGTCCTTCTATTGCCTAATAACTGAGAGATAAAAAAAAATCCTTATCCTGTAAATGGTGAACTTACATCAGCTCCTCTTTCACCAGCATCTCCTCTTTGACCCTATAAAAAACATTCATGGTAAGGTTAGTCGGAAAAACATGCAAATATATTGTAAGACTTAAAAGTAGCACATTATATTTAAAATATTAATCCTGGTGTTTTATTTGAATATTTCAATGTAAATTCATCAGTATATTGTGTTAAAGTGGATGTTGTTGGAGGGACTTTTATTATGAAGGGGGTACAGAGAGCGGAAGTAAAAGGAGTTAATAAAAAGTGAGAAAAGAGCTCGTCCGTGTCCGATGGTTTATTTGATATATTCATAAAGATATCTTTATATTAAAGCCCCGAAAACACCCACAATCAAATATTACAATATGAACACGTTAAATTTCAATTTCTAACTACATAAAAAAATCAAAATAAAAGCTTTCTATAATTTCACATATTTATTGACAAAAATGTCTTTGTTGGAGAAAACCTCTAGGTCATCAATGGTGATTAAACTGGTAATTCGAGTCTGAAGTTCTGATTGATGGGATAAAAGTCAGGAGTGTGTTTATCAAGCTCAGCCCGACGGAAAGAACAGAAACCTAATAGTCAGGTTTCCCTCAGTGTCTGTCCTGTATCTGTTTTCCCTCGTCATAGTGTTTTTGGTTTAGTCCTGCCAGTTTTCCCGCTCCTTGTTAGTGTTCAGTTCATTCACCTGTGTTTAGTTAATTTGCCCCAGCTGTGCCTTGTTTCCCTAATCTGTTCTCTGTGTATTTAAACCCGGTGTTCTCCCTCACTCCTTGTCCGTTCTCGTTTAAGTCAAGCGTGTGTTAATGATCCTGAGCTCGTCAGTATTAAATATCCTGGTCTTTTCGTGATTCCTAGTATACCACGTATTGTAACAGAAGAACGGACCATAAATATGGATTCGGCAGCAGTGGAGATCAGGAGGACCAGTCCCTCGAGGCCCACAGACAGAGGTATTTGGACATGTTCATTATGATGACACCAGCCTCTGTGTGTTCTTCCGGGCAGGTCTCAACGCTGAGACCAAAGCACGCCCGGAGATGGGCCTCGGGGGAACTTCGAGGCTTTTGTGGAGTGGATGCTGTGGCATAATGGTTCTCCGTTTACCATTGGGCACTGTGACAACCTGCCGTGCCAGAGCTTCACTTCAGGTCCCGTCCAGCCTCCTGAGCACGTTCCTAAGCCTGTCACTCTCCCCAAGAAAATTTTGGGGAGGGATATGGGTCTCATAGGACATCATGACTTTTGCGTAAACATACACGCCACTTTCAAGTCAAGTGAGCTATCCGCGTGTATGCGTGTCGCCGTTAAATGTCCGAGTGATTCCGCGTGGATGTACACGCCATCAAATGTCAGAGCGAAACAAAGCAAAATGTAGATCTACATCTGGGGAGCGCTATTTCTTTTTTCCTAGAATGGTAGGGGAAGACTCATAAATGCCATTAACCCCAGTGACGGGTAGGTTTAGGGACGGGGTTGGGGTAGGTCATATATTTATATACACAGTACTGTAACGTTAAGTCAACGGCGTTCATAAACGCGCTGAAAAGCGATAATGCGTGTTGATAGCACACCAAAAATGGAAATACGAATTAGCGTGCCATACATACACCATTTCATGAGATCAGTCTGTTGGTTTAGTCCTGCCAGTTTTCCCTCAGTATTTCTGAGAACTTCCCAAAAATCATGCTGAAAAAATAAAAATTTCCCATTGTGTTTTTTTTTTATATTCATCATCCTAAAAAATTTGTTAAGCAAAGAAACCTTGCACACAGAGTCGGATGCGTATTAATGAATCCGTTGCGAAAAACTTTACAAAATGGAGTCTTCAAGAAGTGAGGATGATTTTGTTGTCCTCTCTTCTTAAAATATTTGGGTCCTTCCAATCCTGAGGTTGCGTAGAGAGGAAGGAGAGTTCGCCGCGGGATTATCCCGAGAGATTCAAAGTTTACTTTGAAATCAAGACCACCAATTTCCATGAACCTATTGATCTTAAACCGTTCTGGATTTTGGTGTATTTTATTAACAACAACTCGAGTGGACTCGGGAATAAGTCCGAGTCCTAAAAATAAAATGTTAGAGTACGAGTCAATTCCGAGGCCAAATGCACACGAGTCCATGACAAGACCAAGACCATTAAAATATGGTCTCGAGACGAGTACTACAACACTGAATAGGAAGAATCTCCAACGACTCTGTCTAGCACGCTGCGCGTAAACTACGTATACGTTTCCCACGGACTTCTCACGTGAGACTTTTTTTTTTCGACCCGGTTGTGGTCCAGCTCAGATGAAACGTCAAACAGACACGGGTGCTCCTGCCAAACTATTTTTTCTTCCATATCTTGGGTCCAAATAGACCGAAAAGAAGCCTTTTTCTGAAACAACGTCATGCTTGTTTATATGTGATCTATAACTCCTCCCCGAACTCCCCGCTGCTGTATCTTGCTCTCTCATTGGCTGTCGGTAATCGCCGATGTAGTTTTCAGTCAGAACACTTTTCACACAGCAGGATTTTGATTCGATTCTCTCAGATTGCTTCTTTGCTCATTCACACTGCGTGATTGTCCCTCGCTTGAACGAGCGCCGACTTGCCTGTGATTTCAGGCATATGTCGGCGATTTCTCAACCTGTCGGCGAGCCAAAATCGTGCGGTCTGAACTCGGCATAAGGTGAAGTACTGTATGTAGTTTCTGTGACACTATTGGCATCTAGAAGAATTACAAAATAAAGCATATTTTCAAACAACCTTAAAAACGACACGAATGTCTCGCTGTTAATAAACCCATCCAACGTATCTGTTTGCGGCGGTTGACACTGGCCACATCCAAGTAAACATTATAAACGGGTACATTTGTCTTTCTGAACAGGAGAATGATATGCGGTGTGGTACTGAAGCATCCAATGTAGCGCGTTGTTCCCCTTGATCTAATCAAATCAATCCAAGATTTCTAATTTCTCTCATTTCAAGCCCATATTAACTCCCAACGCATTCTCACCCCAAGGCTTCACCTTTGACCATGCTTCAATATTTGACGTTTTAGGCGCCCTTTAGCGTCACTTACATGACGCGATCCTACGGCGTCATCTAACTGACGCTAAAGGAAAGCGTCAGTTAGAGGACGCGGTTAGGTTTAGGTGTGGGGTGGGGGTAGGGTACGCGCGATCCTAGGGCGTCATCTAACTGACGCTAAAGGGCGCCTAAAGCGTCAGATATTGAAGCATGTCCAAATGCTTCCCAAGGCGTCAGTTAGGTGACGCCTTGGGAGTGAGAATGGGCTGTAACTCCCTTGTCCTCCGCCGTTTACTGTGCTCTTCCACCCTCACAACATTACCCATCACTCACCGACCACTTTTAAGCCCAAAAGACACGCAACTCTGCTCCATGTATTCATAAGCTCTTCAACTAATAAAGCAATTCTTATATGCACCATAAGAAAACCCACACAGGAGAACATGCAAAATCCACATGGAAAGACCTCCTGACAACAACCATTGAGCTGCTGAACTGTGTGTGTGTGTGAGAGAGAGATTCCCAAAACACTGAGACATTCTAAAATAATAATAATAATAATAATAATAATTAATTCCATTTATATACTGTAGCGCCTTAAGTTCTTCACATAGAGGGGGGAATCTCCTCAACCACCACCAATGTTAACATATATTTACATTTAAATTACTATGCTGGTAATTTGTAATAAAATTGCAAAATTGCATACCAAACTATACATTATTTATGTATAATGTATCTCTAAACTTGCATCATAAATCACTGAACTTAACTAAAACGAAACGAAAACCTTCTCCAAAGATGAAATAAGTTTCTGAGAAGAGCATCACGTGTAAAGTACCACGTGTGAGGCAGTCACTGAGATTATATTCACAAGACGATGCAAAAATTTTGAATCATAAATTCATAACAAAAATTGCCACTTCTAACAGAGGGCAAACCCATAGTAATTAAGATTTAGCTCTAAATTTAAAAACAGCTGTCAATAATTCATGTTTCACTGAAAGCGGCCAATGCTTGTAAACCACAAGCAACATTTTCTTGAATGCTTTTCTTGTTTGCCACGTTAGATCATTACCTTACTGAAGTTAATAGAGCTACACTTGGAAAATATGCTCACCATAAAGTGGGCTTTCGCCTCCAAGACTGACCAAAAATGCAACGTCAGAGTTTTCTTTCTCATTAAAATCAGAAGAAATAAATGCAATTTGGATGCAGTAACAAAATCATTTTCAGAAAGTTTCATAAATGTATGAGACATCCAAACCCCAGATGTAATGTGATGAGGAATCTTTATGAAGTTGATATTGATTATTCACCTTCTGTCCCTGGGATCCTGGCATTCCTGGATGTCCTGGCTGGCCAGCGGTCCCGGGCTCTCCAGGCTTACCCTTCATTAAAAAGCACAATAAATAAAGTTAAAACATATAAAGATGCAGTTCATAGAGTATGTTTCCTCTTCTTTCAACCACCCGATAAGGTTTGATTTGAATATAATATTTTACCTCGTGCCCTGGAGGTCCTGGTTGACCGGGTCCTCCAATTCCCCCTTTAGTGCCCTAATAATGGAAATTCAAGTTTGGGTGTCAAAGTTAATCAGTAAAAACTTTTGGTAACACTTTACAATACGGGTGCGCCAATATGCATTAATTCACGCTTAACTAATGCACAGATAATCATGAGTTAATGTATAGCTCATGAAGAATTAAACCATTAATTAATGATTACTGCATCAGCAAATAATAAAGAGTCTATATGATTAATAGATTAAGTAATACATGAATTGCTATTAATTCAATGTGTCATTGTGTATTAATTCCTTAATAACATATTTTATTAACTAATAGTGTAAATTAATGTGTTAATTACCACAATTAGTCAAAGCTATGCACTTCAACTTCCAGTTGTCTGCTTTAATTAATCATTAGCTAATGATTTGCAAAGGAATCATTATGTTATGACTTTACTTGTTGGGGCACATCATTATTAACTAGTCATTTAGTAATTTGCACATGAATTTGCAGTAATTAATGATGTATTAATGCATATTAGTGTACCTGTCATATTATCTGGAAGTTGAAATACAAGGCTTTGGCTCATTCTGGTAATTAACATTAATTAACGCCATTAGTTAAAAAATTTGTTATTATGGAATTAATCCACAATTACATATTTAATTAATTTCAATTCATGTATGAACTAATACATTAACCTTACAGACTCTTAATTAGTTCCTAATGTGGTAATCATTAATGAATAGCTTAGATAATCATTACTTACACATTAATTAAGTATTATGTGTATTAGTTAAGCATGAATTAATGCTTATTAGTGCACCCATATTGTAAAGTGTTACCAAACTTTTATTAAATATCCCAAAGGCTTGAGGAGAGGCTTGGGGAGTGGAAAGGGTGTTCATATGTTGGAATGAACCTCATTGGTCCTTGCTGAATAAATGCTGCCTTAATAATGTCTTAAAACATTAACAAATCTTACCGACCCCAAACCGTTTTAAAAGTTGACAGGCCTCAAGTGTTCAGGATATATAGTAAACAATGGAACAGTGTTCACATATGTCTTTCCTCTGCACTCATTTTCTTTTAAATGAAAAATGTCCATTTTGTGTCAAAGTGTTCAATAAGTCATGAAGAAAAGCGTTGTTGGCCTGCATTCTGAAGTTTGACGGTAACCGCACGAGGGATTTGAAATCTGGACACGCTTTGATTTCTCTCTCCTTGGACACAATCTAAAAAACGTGATTTGAAGCGGAACAAGTTTGAAGTATCATACCCATTTATAATCTATGGCTTTTGTTTTGCACAATTACACATCACATGTAGCAATCCACATGCATGTCTATACAAATGATGAAAGGCCACTGAGAAAAACTGTGCAAACGGAACAAAGGGATTTCGCAACTGTCTAGTAATTGCTTTGAAATCACAATAATAATGTAATAGTGACTCCAACTCTGTAATCAATAATGTTTTCCATATGAATTACAACATTACTAAGGCAAACACATGCATTGTGACCTTAGGGCCAGGTTGTCCACTTGAACCAGGCATCCCAGCCAATCCCATCTCGCCCTGCAGAAAGACAAACACAATCAAATACACGGTCTTAACTTTACAGCAGTTAACTTGCGATCAGAATTCACTATTTTGTGTTTTTTTGTTTGTTTTTGAGTTATTTTCTTTTCCAATCGCTATATACGCCCACTTTTCATGATCCGATCAATTCCTGATTGATAAAACCCAGGGAGTCCTGGCCTGATTTTCTTCTCGTTGAATATCCTGTTTCACTCAAAAAGGGTCAGATCGGTGGATTTTATTAATGTCCCCATCAAACAATATGACATATTTTATGTAAACTTTCATGCCACATGGTTTCCCCATGCATAAATGTACCCCATTAACAAAAATCGCTAACATTTTAGTTTAGGGTCCTTAATGAATACTCAAGTTCATGCAGAATAAGGCATATGTGCTTATATAATACATCCCTGAATCCTACCCAATACCTAAACTTAACAACTACCTTACTAACTATTAATAAGCAGTAATTAGGAGTTTATTGAGTCATAGTTAATAGTGAGAATAGGACCCTAATCTAAAGTCTGAAGTTTGAATAGACTGGAAAACTATGTAGGTATTAGTGTAATTTTATTGGCATGGTTTAAATCATACTTATCTGACCGTATAAGTTAATAACATCAGTTAGGTCATTTCCAAACTTACACTGTTTTCACACTCGGGTCTAAATATAAGAATGATTATTGACCGCTAATGATTGGTCAAGGGCTTCGAGTGTGTTTGGGAAATGTCCCGCCCCTTTCCATAACTGCCAGTTTAACACGCTACTGACTAACTCAACCAGGCCCCGCCCCTTTATTATGCGTATTGCTTATTTAAATGAGGAATATTTGACTTGAGACTACAATGGAGGCGTTTCAGGAGTTCAGAAACACTGACACTGATATAGAGGAGAACTCAGAGATTGTTCTTGATCAAACAGCAACATCACACACTAAAGAGAGATGAACATGGGAAAAACCACAATAGGTCCTCTTTAAATATTAGGTGCAGGCACACTAGCTTTGAGCATGGATCAGACACAGGACATGACGACATTATCTAGGACTTCTGTTTTTAATAACTACTCGATCACAAATTACAGGCAAATTCAAAATGTCAAATGTTCGCTGTATTGAGCCAAGAGATCAATAAGTGACGTTGACATTTACATCAATTTGTAAAACATGTTTTCATCAAATACTGTATGAATTCACAGGTTCACAAACATTGAGTACAATCTAAATCTCTTCACGTGTGCGAGTGTTTCCTCTCTCTCATGTTTGCACGAATGGAAGTGAAAGGAAAACACAATTGTATTGCATTATGATTGGATATGACATGATCAGTGGACTTGCATTGGACGTGATCACAAACATATTAAAAGTTACACTCACTTTTGCATTGTGATTTTTCAAGTGTTTACTATATTTTTAGATTTACTTACAGAGTCTCCAGGTATACCTTTGGCTCCTTTTGGTCCTGGCAGGCCATCTTCACCCTTTCAAGAAACCAACAGATGTACATTTTCTATATGTTTAGGATAGCTTAATTTATAGTGAGACTACTAAAAAATACACTGGTATATACAATACACAAAAATACACAAAATTATATTTGGAGACTTTAAGAAAAAGTTAAATGGGTTTTGGATGAAAAAAAATATTGAGAACATGCCACTTAATTATGTTTACCATTAATAGAATTAAGTTGCCTACACTCTCAGAAAAAAGGTACAAAAGCTGTCACTTGGGCTGTACCTTTTCAAAAGGTACACTTTTGTACCTAAATGGTACATATTACCACTTAAAATGTACATATTAGCACCTAGAATGTACATATGAACACATAAAATGTACATATTAACCCCTAAAATGTACATATTAGCACCTAAAATGTATTAGCACCTAGAATGTACATATTAGCACCTAACATGTACATATTAATACCTAAAATGTACATATTAGCACTTAAAATGTATACATATTAGCACCTAGAATGTACATATTAACACCTAAATGTACATATTATAGCACCTAAAATGTATTAGCACCTAGAATGTACATATTAGCACCCAACATGTACATATTAATACCTAAAATGTACATATTAGCAACTAAAATGTACATATTAGGACCTACAATGTACATATTAACACCTAAAATGTACATATTAGCACCTAAAATGTATTAGCACCTACAATGTACATATTAGCACCTAACATGTACATATTAATACCTAAAATGTACATATTAGCAACTAAAATGTACATATTAGGACCTACAATGTACATATTAGCACCTAAAATGTACATATTAACACCTAAAATGTACATATGAAGAGTTCAGATGCAAAAGCCTCTAAATGCCATTTGAAATTTTCTTCTTTAATGATGATTTTTATCAAACTTGTATATTTAAGTTCAGTAACTTCACTTAAATAACAATTAATAGGTAATTATCATTGCCACTTAAGTGAAATCACTTAACTTAAATATACAAGCTTGATAAAAATCATCATTAAAGAAGAAAATTTCAAATGGCATTTAGAGGCTTTTGCATCTGAACTCTTCATATTAACACCTAAAATGTACATATTAGCACATAAAATGTACATTAACACCTAAAATGTACATATTAACACCAAAAATGTACATATAAACACCTAAAATGTACATTAACGCCTAAAATGTACATATTAGCACCTAAAATGTACATATTAACACCTAAAATGTACATATTAGGACCTACAATGTACATATTAACACCTAAAATGTACATATTAGGACCTACAATGTACATATTAGCACCTAAAATCAGTAGCACCTCAATTCAGAACATGAGATCCGGGGAGGAGTTGGATCAAGATCCAAGGGGTGGAGATGGGTATGATTAAGGTTGGGTTTAGGGATCAGGGGGCGGGGTTGGGTAGGATTAGGATTGGGTTTAGGGATCAGGGGGCGGAGTTGGGTAGGTTTAGGTGTATGTAAGGTGGGAGGAGTTGGATCTGGATCCGACTCCTCCTCCCCGTGGATTTCAAGTTCCGCAGTGAGAACCATCTCCCTAAAATGGACAAAAGTTTACCTTTTGAAAAGGTACAGCCCCTTTCAACAGTACTTTTTTTCTGAGAGTGTAGGTACAATAAAACTGTTGCCTGAATATATTGCCTGTGCATGCAACACTAAGTTTGAAATATTGTCCACATGAGCAAAGAAAAGGGGAAAAACATCACCTTAATTCCCATCTGACCATCATTTCCAGGTATACCAGGCATGCCCTGTTAAAAAACAAACTTGCTCAATTCTTGTTTAACTACTTAGAAAACCCCCAGGAGACTTATAACATTCATTAACAGCTCTAAGCACTAGAGACTGAGTCGTTACACTAATGAGTGCATTTGAGAACCTGAGGTCCATGGTGAACGCAGTGGGCTTTCCTGGCCTCTGATGAAGCTAACATGCACGGGATGTCTGGATTAATCACTTATGAAATGCATCCCTCCTGGCATCTTGAAGCTTTGTCAGCCAGAGAAAGTAATAGTTTTAACAGGACGTTGTTAAATTCGGATACTACTGTAATACAGGGAGCAGCTCCACCGGAGATAACATCCGGCCAACCTACACAATCTGTAGGAGGATTAAGATTAAGATCTCAAGGTACTGCAACTTTATCTGTCCTGTTATAATAATTAAAGTGCTATAACATTACAATAATATATAATAAACAACAATGTTTTCAAACATAGATCTAGTAACACATGGGTATTTGTTGGCTATAACACACATGTTCAAACTCTTCCTAATCAAACACGCCTGACTCACTCGGTAGTAGAGACTGAAGACGGGGATTCAGATAAGAGAGACATCCAACATGTGTGCCTCTAGGGACAGGATTAGGTGTTTCAATCGGAATAAAAACAGAGTTTCCTGGTGTTTGTTCATACTTAGCCAGGCTACACTGCTTATTTACTTTGTTTTAAAAAGCAGACTTAATATTTACCTACAGTATTTAGGAGATGACCAGCACAAAGCCATTGGTTTTATTTATCGAGCAGTAAAAACGCTCCGTCCTGCGGCCAAAACAAACCATCTGGATGAGTCTGAAACAACGTCTTGCAAACTCACCATGAGTGAGAACTTTAGAAAAATCTTTCCTTCAACAACAACAAAAGCTTGATCTGTGTGTCAAACATCTAGACACCATTTCTCCAACTTCTCAATCTGATCAAGTGTTTAAATGTCTTTTCAAACAGATTAGAGAAAGGTTTACATCACCCCTCACAATAAATCGAATCTGTTCAATTTATTCCAATTGACATGGTAACATTTGTTTTTTATTCTGACAATGCCAAATGTCTAATCACAAACAGATTATCAGAGTCCAAGTAAACACAGCTACTGATGTAACCCAAAGTATTACAAACAGGCATGAAACTCTTCAACAGGTCAAGCACCTTGTTAAAGGGATCCTTCACCTCTGGAAAGATTTAAAATGTAGTTGATTTGATCGTGATGCGCTCACGGCCATAAACGATATTGGCTTGGAACAGTTATAATGTTATAATGAGACATTCCCACAACGATTACAGGACTCAATGACAGTCAATCTGTTTTGGGATAACGTGCGCTTCTTAGTAATCTATCTGCTTTATGTAAAACTTCAAATTATAATTTGGTACTTTTAGATAATATATTAATCATTATCAACTCCATTTACCATTTATCCATTTATTTAACCAACTCCATCTATATTATCAACTCCAGAGAGCAATCTGACGGAAATCATATTCATGGATGAGCAAATGTATTCAAATGTTATTAACATTACTGTGGTATTTTACACGGCTGATTTTATTGAGTCCTTGGTGTATTAATATATGATTTTGATATATGTATGAATATAGGATTTTGGGCCTATTTGTCAAGATAATATTTCATAGGACTGACTCAATTCAGCCAGCAACCAAATTATAATTTGAAGTTTTAGTTTCCAAGCCAATATCTGTGCTTCTTCATGTATGGCCATGAGCGCGTCACGATCCAATCAACTACAACGGATACACTTGACTTGGTTTATAGACCATAAACCAGTGGTTCCCAAACTTTTTTTGTCTGTGACCCCCTTTTTCCCAAGAAAATATTTTAGGGCCCCCCTTCACATTTAATGATATTATCGCTATTGTAAGCTTGCAGCAAGGATAACAAAATATGTTTTTTTTTCAAACAAACGGTATGTTTATGCACAAATAAAAGCCTATAATATTGAAAATACAATGACTAAAACATCAGTAGGCCCTTTGTAATTTAACAAGGTAAGCCTAGGAGAAGCCTATTAATTGGCCCTATTTGAAATGCAAAAATGAAAATATTCACACTGCTGTTTAGGTTAAAAAAAAGAATATCTGCTATTAAATGACTGTTGTCTGGGGCCTCAATACTTGCATGTTATCTGTGAGGCTTTATCAATGTGAGGCTTTATTTTTACGCTTTTGGTCCAATAGCGAGCGATAATAAACGTGCATTTATTAACAGAATAATGCGTCTTTCGGAAAGAATAGTGTAGCCGGAACTACTTCTCTCTGTGTACGTCTATGACGAGTCACGCAGGTACTGTAGTACTCCGCAGCGGCAGCGATCCGAACCAGTGTAAAATAGTCCCAATGTAAACACTTATATAGGTTCAGGATAAGACAAAAACACGGATTGGAAAATGGATTCATGATGAACTCACTCATTATATACATTTTGTAAATTTTGAACAGAAAAAAGTTAAGGACTTTTATTTAATGCTCATTGCTCAAACCTTCAAAATATGCCGCGACCCCCCACAGAGCTCGCTGAGGCCCCCTTGTGGGCCGCGAGCCCCCTGTTGGGAACCGATGCCATAAACCATTGCTATTGAATGGAATGGTCTAAATGTCCTACATGGTCAAAGGCTCTCGTTAATTTACAAAGGGTTCAGTTGATCGTACACTGTAAAAAAAAAAAAAAAAAAAAAAATCCTGTTGTTTTTACAGATAAAAATTGGCAGCTGTGGTTAGCAGAACTTTGCCGTCAAAAATACGGTATCTCAATGTTATTGGTTTAACAAACTTACAGTAATAAATAATATTTCATTGTCAGATATAATGTAAATTTACCATCCTATTAAAATATAAATATATGTTTTGATTCATTGTTATTCACTAGCGTTCAACATTCATCACCACTTTAACAGATTCACATGAAACTGGGGTTCTGAAACTGGTGGTGCTGCGGGTCTGCAGCTGGATATATCTCTCACAAACAGGCTTCCACAATAATACTCATATAGAAGCTGCACATTGTTATTCGCACAAACATTAAACACCATCATGGTAACACACATCAAATTTTAAAAATGCTAAACATTAATTTAACAACATTAAATGCAATTGGAGTTAGGTAATCTGGCAAGTCCATTTTTAAATAAAATTCTTAACTTGAACAATTCTGCAATAATTATTTTAAATGTGATTTGTTTTGTCTTGCATTAGAACTGTCCTAGTTCCCATAGTTCCCCTCACCTGGGGGTTCTAAGCATGCGTCAAAACCGCCGCCATCTTGGAACAGGGGTTTTGTCATAGGAAGTAGCTAGGTAACGCTGCTATCTCTGCCTTTACTTCGAATTCATTGATGGTGGCGGACTTTTGTGCAGCGTATGGTGTTCACGGATGAAATCTGAACTAGGAAGAATGTTTTTTTTTTTTAAATAATAATTTCTTTCTGGAATTAATGATAAATACATGTCTGACCGTTGGAACAAACCAAAAAAACAAGAAAAATCGCATTCATGATGATTTATGGTGATTTTATTTCCGTTATACCTGTGTCTACTACATAGACGCTGATGCATTAAAGTGGAGGGGCTCCCCTGTTTCAAGATGGCGGTTCTATTGACGCATTCGTTCCAATGAACTGCCGTATCCAAGATGACGTCTAGTGTAAATGTCTATGCCTAGTTCCCACATGACGTCACAACATACGGGTATTTGCCGACCCGGCGCCATTGCTGAGGGCAAAACATTAGAAGAAGCAATACGAGTTGAACGAAGTGAAATGAGTTTCGTCCTATAAAGTGAAAATGGTCATCTCCTGCTGCCATGGATGATAAAATCGTGCCGGAGGTTCAGTTAAATCGGGATTTTACCCGTCATTAGACTCCATGGATGTGAGACTAAGCTTTTGTCCGAACAATGACGGAGATTATGGCAGGCGAGCATAAACAGGAAAGAAACTCACTCGAAACACGCAAGAATTTGTTTGACAAAAGCACAATGTTGTGTTTTATTGCGAGTGTAAACAAATATAAGTTAACACATTGCAGTTTGAATAATGTCCTGTATGAACAAAATAAACAAAATGACGAGGTATTAAAAACATACAAAACAACATTGCTTCCACTGTTTGATCTCACATTCCAGCATTGCAATCTCAGATTATGTCCCTAAAGATCCCGCGTATAATGTAGTTCCGCATTACATTAATTAAATTGCACGCGAGTTATTTATTTTTATCTTCATGCACCGAACCATAACGCCTGCAAGTACATATATATATATATTACAGAAAGCACCGGTGACTGTTTTAAGGGGTACATAGGAATTAAGTTGTACAGGCTATGGCTTTTTATAAGACAGATTATCATCATGCTACTTCGCTATGATGACTAAGTTACTTTTCAATTGATTGCACTTGAGCAAACGTCACCAAACCAACCCCACGTCAATCTGATCGTACACCTCCAGTGATTTCCAGGCTTGGAATTGCTCACATGTGTGAAAACTCCTCACCAATACCAGATAATGGGACACATGAAAATACTGTATCTGAGGCATAATCAGTGCTCAGTGCTTCCTTCGTTACTGCATACGGATCCACACCATTTATGAATGAAATGTTCGCATTGTACCTCTCTCTGTCTTGTTTTAATAGTCTCTTTATAATCTATTTCACTTTGTCTTTTCATGATTTGCATAACAATATAAACAGAAATAAATATTTGTTTGTAAAACGACATTCTCAGATAAAACTTTGTAAACGCCTATGGTAAACACAGCGGTTTTGCCCTCAAAGATGGCGTCTCCGGGGAGGTCACGTGACATTAATTCGCCTGTGGGAACTATTATGTATATTAATAAGAATATGCCAATTCGTCTCTTCAGTTACGTCACGTCCGTTATGTTCTTCTTCGCCCCAATAATATTCGGATTCCAACTAACAGGTAGCAGAGCCCTTTTTATGTTAAAATGGCTTAATCATATAAGTTTATTAATAAATAAACACATCCAGATACAGTTGAAACGACGCCTTAACTTGACACTTTTGTATTTTGATAACAGATCATTTGGATTACGACGATATTATCAACATCTTAAATTCAAAGCCCAGCCGACTCCGACGTGTTTAGAACAGACATCAACCATACAAGGTAAGCTATGGGTATTTTGTTTTTGTTTTTTTGTCTGGCCCGCCGTGGCATGATATTTCCGTTTAATATGTGATCAAGGGGAATGTTTCTGGAAATGTATAAGCCATGAGTTGCTACGGATTAGCAATAGCATAGCAGAGAGTGTATTCCAGAAAGCAGGGTTACTGTCAAACACCCCGAACTGTCGGTTGATTAAACCAAACCTTGCATTTTCGAGATATGCTGGTCCCCAAAACATGACGGGGAGTTCATGCAACACACCAGACATTCCCAACAGAGCGACGACTCGACGAGTCACCATGGAAACAAACGTTAAGCGCGCCATACTAGGCTACTTCTTTCGTTATGGAGCTTACACTTAGCTAGCCACCTATTTGGTAACGTTAGTTGTTCAATCATTTTGAAATATTTTCGTTTAATTATCTTTAATCACTGTGATTAAGAACTGTCGTTTGTTTGCTAATTATATAATAAACAGCGAGACTGATTAAACTTAATACAGTCTGTGCTTGCAAAAGATAACACGTTTGATAAGTTTATTTTTGTCAATTTGCTTCCACATTTCATGAAAGGTAAGATGTATAGCCTATATTTTATTATAGAAATACATTATAGCATAGAAAACGTCCTGAAAAAAAAAAATGTCTGCGTTGTATGGTGATATGCCATTTTGAACAGGGCTTCCATATCAATTTTAGTGTTCTTGGGTTGCATTTAGCAGATGCTGGAAAATACTCATAGACATATACACTAGACTTCACCTTGGGGTTCTAAGCATGCGTCAAAACCGCCGCCATCTTGGAACAGGGGTCTTGTCATAGGAAGTATATAGGTAACCCTGCTATCTCTGCCTTTACTTCGAATTAATTGATAGTGGCGGACTTTTGTGCAGCGTATGATGTTCACGGATGAAATCTGAACTAGGAAGAATGTTTAAAAAAAAAAAAAAATTTCTTTCTGGAATCAATGATAAATGCATGTCTGACCGTTGGAACAAACCAAAAAAACAAGAAAAATCGCATTCATGATGATTTATGGTGATTTTATTTCCGTTAGACCTGTGTCTACTACATAGACGCTGATGCATTAAAGTGGAGGGGATCCCCTGTTTCAAGATGGCGGCTCTATTGACGCATTTGTTCCAATGAACTGCCGTAGCCAAGGTGAGGTCTAGTGTATATGTCTATGGAATATACTTAGGTCATCCAGGTATTCCATGTTTAACCCCTCCGGTTGTACTCGCCCTGATCCAAACGGGTTACAACGGGAGCACACTATACTTAATACTGCAGAAATAGAGTAGTATGCCATTTTGAAGACAGCCATTGAGAAATACTGCACTAAGGGAAGTATACAGGGTACTTCTACTACAGAATTTCAGAGACTTGGGTATGAAATCTTTTTAACTTGGCCTAATAAGCAACCACAGAGTAATGATCTGGCAACCACCTATTCACCCTAGCATTGTATTGCCAAGATGGGCCAACATAAATGTTATAGTGCAAGTGGCCCCACCAATAAAATTCAGTGCAAATAAACTATTGTTCCTGGCAGGAGAGCCCCTGATTGCCCTTCTTTGTGTAAAGCATGCACCTTGTTACTTACGACTGACTCACATCAATTCACAAATGGACAGATTTTATGTTAACACACATCTGAATTGTCCTGTTTCTCCATTGTATAATATTTTACTGGCTAATTTGTTTGCATGATAAAAAAAAGATCAAAAATGAAGAGCATCAAACTTTTTCTCAAAATGCAAAATGCAGATCATTGCACAGATTGATGGCTGTATAAACTGCTTTTAGAAAGCGTGACATTTTAGATCTCTGGAAAGTTAAAGTTGACTGCAGAACATGCAAAGATTGGCCAAGATTCGTCATTCTGTTTTTTTTATAAAGCATCTCTGTGGTCAAGCACATTTCCTCTTTGAATGGTCCATCTTCATGATGTATGAGCGCTTCCATGTAATCTGTAGAAAACATTTCCTTCATGTCCAAGTTTTACAGCTGTTCAAGCTCTGCGTTCTATTTTTATATTAGTGCAAAAAAAATAAAAAATCAGCAATGTGCCTTAAATAATAATCAGGACAGTAAACAAGTAGACTTGTATTTGCAAGAAGTCAATAAACTATTCAAATCAGGACTAGAAATGCCTTATTCACAAAAACATGCAAAGGAGAGTACGTGTTATGAGAAGTTTTACTGTGAGGAATCACCAATAATCTCATTCTGTCATGAGAACTCGGGAGAATAGAGATTGGCATGGTAATGGAAATGGCAATGTTAATGTTAGGGCTGGGTATTGAGACAAATTTCTCAATTCGATTCGATTTCGATTCACAAGCTTGCAATTCGATTCGATTTCGATTTGATTCAATATCGATTATTTTAAATATCAGTTACAATAAATGGCAATTTTGCTCAGTTTGTGTAACAAACTGCCAGTCACGTGATTTCAGTAAATGAGGCTTTAGAACCGACCACTTCGAAATTTCAATGGTTAATCGCCCATTATTCATGAGGAGTTACTGAGAACCAATGAACAAGTATCTGTGGGTTTTACCTGATCTCTGATCAGTTTTGTACGTTTGTAGATGTTTTAATTAGACATTAGTATAATTTAAATGAATAATGGTAGTTAATAGTCATTAATAGAACAAACAAATCAAATTCTGACGCATGATAAAAGAACATATAGACACTTGATAATCTTATTTGATCTTATAATGCCACGTTTGGCCTGGGTTTCAGGTCTGTCCACTAGGGGTCGCCGTGGATTGTTTTGAAGCCTTGACATAATAGGGCACATTTGCTTCAACTGTTTCAGTTCCACGTGCCACGATCTGCTCACCACTAATATAAAACAGCAATGACATACAAGACCTCTGCTGCATAAACACGAACTGCTACTTATACAATATGCTTCAGTGATTCGCTTGTGCACTGTTGACATGATGCTTGTTTAAAACATTTCTAACATGAAGCTAGTTTAAAACTTTTAAAGATTGCTCCATTTAGGAATTAATAACCGGACCAAACAATATGTGCAGACATTTGGGTTGTGACGGTGAGGATATTTTCTCACCGGTTAATCGACACGTGACAACACCGCTAATACCGGTGTCACCGGCGGGGGCTTTTAAATCGCTAATTTAAAGGCAAACGTAAAATGTGCACGTTTTCACGGGCATACATACCGGTGCGGTAGTGCGGGAAAGAACTGTTTTGTTATTGTGCCTTGAATATGCGCAAGTTTGAAAACGAAACTAACTTTTGATTGACAGGTATGTGATCTGACTAGGGTTGAGTATCGTTTGAATTTGAACGATTCTGATTCCGATTCCGATTTCTTGTTTCAATTCCGGTTCCTAACGATTCTCGATTCCGATTCTTTTAAGAGGCAGGGTCAAAAAAGTTTAGCTAACCTTGCTAACCAATGCTCTTTCTGAAGGAAATAATCCTTTCTGAAGGAAATACTCCTGTCACAAATACTCCTTTTGTCACAAATTTTGCATTTTGCCGAGATTTCGTTATTTTTAGAAAAGTGAAGCCACACTTTGGACCGCCGACGTAAGCTACTCATGTTCGACTCGCGCGGTTATGCCAACACTTCCGGTAGACTCTTCTCCGTTGGTGTTGTTCAGCGGTTTCTTCTTCCGCTCGGCGAACTGTGAATATCGAAACTAGGAATCGAAATTTTAACTTTTGAACGATTCCGGGAAAAACGAAAAGTTAGTCTCGGTTCCAATCGATACTCGATTCTCGATACCCAACCCTAGATCCGACCAATCAAAATCCACCATTTTTGTCCGACAAAGCAGTCAGAAGAGTTAGTAGATTAACGTCGTGAGCAACGTCGTAAGTAATAACGAGTGAGCGAATTCGGACAGCTGTTGCTGACAGAGACGCGATCTGACACGCGTCCCATTTTCTCACAAATCTCTACGTTCGTTCAAGACTGCTCTTATGGACATTTTGGCATAATTTGTGTGTTATGGTCTATTCAAGCCTGAAGGAGAACTCTATACCGACGCACGTCTTTTCTGTGGGTCGTGTGTGTGTTAATAGGCAGGATTTAACGACTACTGCGTAATTGCGTTCAATATTTTTAAGGCTTTAAACTTGCGACTGAACACCGGTAACACCGACGACCGTAGCAAGCCTAGCAGACATGTGTAATATAAGACCATTTTGATGCTGATTCCAGATGCGTTCTGAAAGAGCGCTGCAGACAGTAACATCAAACTATGGCAAGTATTTGAATATTTGAGCAGCAAGCTCATTGGCCGTGGATTCAATAGCAACCAATCAGTTGTGCTATGTAGATAATGACATGATTGCTACCAATCAGTTTAAGGTGCCTGGTGTAATGTCCGCCAAAACATCAATTCATACTCCACATTCCATACCAGATGGGGGCAGTATACCAAGTGAGTTGGTCTACTTTAGCATAACAAACGAGAATCAGCATAGTCTCCATGCTCCGCCCCTATCTTCACAACGACCCTAGAGCCATAGCCAAAGCCGAGCCAACTCCTAATTGGTTTTATGCACAGCTGCACTACTTCCTGAACTTCAGCCAACTCCTTGTTTCCTGTCTGCCATTATTGGGCAAACTTGATTAATTCAGGTGTGTCTGATTATTGTTGCCATGACTACTGACGTCAGAGACACCTGAATTAATCAATTTGACTTATATAATGCCAGACAGGAAACAAGGAGTTGGCTGAAGTTCAGGAAGTAGTGCAGCTGTGCATAAAGCCAATTGAGGACATTTTGACTCCAGAGGCACGTTGGTTGATGTCAAGTGATTTTTAAATATGAAATCTTCAAGCTACTCTCATTCACCTTTACCTATGTTCATATTCATTTTGTTCATATTACATTTTTATTGTTAGTTTGAATTACATTAATTTTGACAGACAGCATTCGCTGATGTTGACCAAGCTAGTGCCATTAATAACGCTATTTGAATATAGCGAATTCACCGTGAGACACACGCAATTGACACTTTTCACACACTCTCACTAGTGGAGACTTCTAAATCGGTAGATATAGGCAGGCAATCCAAAACAAAATCTCACAAGTTATTGCTTAGCTTCACACACTAGTCTGTTTTTTCCCCTCCGGTCTCGACTTGGTCTCGGTCTTGGTCTCAACTTGGTCTCGGTCTTGGTCTTGACTTGGTAGCGGTCTCGGTCTCGACTTGGTCTCGGCCTCGACTTGGTCTCGGCCTTGGTCTTGACTTGGTCTCGGCCTTAGTCTCGACTTGGTCTCGGTCTTGGTCTTGACTTGGTCTCGGCCTTAGTCTCGACTTGGTCTCGGTCTTGGTCTTGGTCTCGACTTGGCCTTGGTCTCGGTCTTGGTCTCGACTTGGTCTCGGCCACGACTTGGTCTCGGCCACGACTTGGTCTCGGCCACGACTTGGTCTCGGTCTCGACTTGGTCTCGGCCACGACTTGGTCTCGGTCTCGACTTGGTCTCGGCCTTGGTCTTGACTTGGTCTCGGCCTTAGTCTCGACTTGGTCTTGGTCTCGACTTGGTCTCGGCCTTGGTCTCGACTTGATCTCAGTCTCGGCCTTGGTCTCGACTTGGTCTTGGTCTCGACTTGGTCTCAGTCTCGGTCTTGGTCTCGACTTGGTCTCAGTCTCGGTCTTGGTCTCGACTTGGTCTCGGTCTCGACTTGGTCTCAGTCTCGGTCTTGGTCTCGACTTGGTCTCAGTCTCGGTCTTGGTCTCGACTTGGTCTCGGTCTCGACTTGGTCTTGGCCTTGGTTTCGACTCGGTCTCGACTTGGTCTCGGTCTTGGTCTCGACTTGGTCTCGACTTGGTCTTGGTCTTGGCCTGGTCTCGACTTGGTCTTGGTCTCGACTTGGTCTCAGTCTCGGTCTTGGTCTCGACTTGGTCTCAGTCTCGGTCTTGGTTTTGACTTGGTCTCGGTCTCGACTTGGTCTTGGCCTTGGTCTCGACTTGGTCTCGGCCATGACTTGGTCTTGGTCTCGACTTGGTCTCGGCCTTGGTCTCGACTTGGTCTCGGCCTTGGTCTCGACTTGGTCTCGGTCTTGGTCTTGGTCTCGACTTGGTCTCAGTCTTGGTCTTGGTCTCGACTTGGTCTCAGTCTTGGTCTCGACTTGGTCTCAGTCTCGGTCTTGGTCTCGACTTGGTCTCGGTCTCGACTTGGTCTTGGCCTTGGTCTCGACTTGGTCTCAGTCTTGGTCTCGGTCTTGGTTTTGACTTGGTCTTGGTCTCAGTCTTGGTTTCGGTCTCGACTTGGTCTTGGCTTGGTCTCGACTTGGTCTCGGCCTTGGTCTCGACTTGGTCTCGGTCTCGACTTGGTCTTGGTCTCGATACCCTCTCGTCTGGGTAGTGTCTCGGTTTAGGTGGTCTTGAATACAAGTCTAGCTCTGCACGCCACACATCAATTTTTCACTCAGATTTCTCTCAGATTCTGTCAATTTTATTACACAATTCAAACAATAAATAGAATAAATCTACTAGCTAATGGTAAAAAACAAGAACACTGTTGAAAGACACACTACAACTTACCAAAATGTATTCCTCATACATAATATCGACCAATCGTTTTTTTGCACTCAGTGCAAATTTATCACCGTACATTGCCATTCTTGTTATGATGGAGCCATTGCTTGCTTACATATACATCTGCACTTTACTAGAGTACCCTTTCTAATTTCAGAAGCACCCTTGATTGATTCTTAATTGTCCACCTGACTGTAAAATTAAAATATGATTTTTTTTGTAAATTTGAAACTCAAGTTCTAGTAAATGTCTAAATGTCCACCAGACAGTAAAATTAAAATGTATGAAAAATAAAACCGATTTACATACTTGTGATTTATATCAATGGTGAACAATGGATTGTGATTTTTATCACATGTGTATTTGTTATGATGTATAAATCTCAATTTTAGCAACGAAAAATAATATACAGACAATGATGCATGTGCAACAACAATATAAAAATCACAATGGTTGGTTTCTATTTATATCGAAAGATATATGCTTCATAGATCTGTTTGGCATTCCGGACGGAGTCCCTGCTCTGTTTCTCTATCGCCTAAGGGTCCTTGCCCTGAAAAATGTTGAAGACCCCTGCTATATGTGCATCTTGTAAAATAACTCTTTTAAACGATGTTCTGATTATCTGCATCTCTTTCTTGCTGTTCCTATGTGCTGTAGGTCTGTAAGAAACTTAGAAACAGCTGTCTTGATTTCATCATCTGCCAGGATTTTGGCAGTGCCTTCTGAACATCGTCGTACTGAAGTGAAACGAGAATCAATGTATAAATGTTTTAAGCAACTATTGCCAAGTACAATGTTTAGACGTCAGTGCCACAAATGTTATGTTGTAAATTGTTATTGGCAGACCCTTCTTGAGCAGGGCATAAAACATTATCCACTGAGGGAAAATATAACATAAACAGTGAAGTGGCCCCAAACGTATTTTGACCAACACATGAAACTACAAGTGCCATTTATATAAAACTAAGACAACAACACTTTTCAAAGTTTTTCAAATATATCAAAGTAGTAGGTTTTAATATTTGGACTTTTTTTGTTTGGTAGAAGTTAGTGAAACATGTTTAGAGTTAATATGATGAACTACACCTGTCATTACCCGTTACCCCGCTAGGACACCTGTGTGAACTTGAGGGGAACTGCATTCATGCATGGGGTGTGTCCAAAATCACCCCTATACCCTTAAATATGGCAGTATTTGAGGGGACAGCCATTTGTAGTAGTGTCCGAAACCATAGTGAATGTTATTGAGTGTAGGGATGGCGAAAACTAAAAAATGTTCTTGAGCGACCACCGAGCCTCATTAGCCGGTTGAAACCGGATAACCGATTGGTTTAAAATATGCGACACTATTTGAAATAACAGCCATTTTGAGCCGCGCCTGCAATTTCACACTCACACAAACACACACACACACACACACATACTGCACCGTCCTTCCACTCATGTCACTTTTTTACAAGGAGCTTGTATGTAATCAGAGGACAAATGGCTCCTTTTTAGTTTCGAAATGGTTTGGGTACAAGGTGATCGCGTCGAAAATAAAGGCTAGGTCTAGCGTTACACACCACATGTCCCACTGTTTCTGTAAAAATAAACCAACACACATAACGTTACAGTCAGCTCTGGCCGACGGTGTTTTCAGTGCACAGACATGATTCACTCACAGACATGATAAGCCCCACGGGGCTCACCCCACTCGCTCTCTCTCCGCCTGCAAGCACACACAATCTAAAGACACAGGAGACTGACCAGTTGACTGTTTGTTGATGACTTTAATTTTCGACAGTGCTGCGGAGCTTGTGGCCTCTAGGGACGCTAGACATGAAAGTTACAGGTCGAGCGCCTCTAGTGGCCAAAAGTTCTGCAGTGTGGCTTTAATTATCCTTTAACAATTTCCAATTATGTTCAATTAGTTAAAGCATAAGATATCATAAACAGACAATAAGTGTTACCAATTTTGATAATTCTTTTTGGGGCCATTGCATGTTTATGATTCATTGTTTAAGGTCTGAAGGTTGTATTCATTTAAATAGCCTCAGTATAAACAGTAATAAACAGTTGGTGGTTTATGAATGAACGGCAAAATAAACAATGTTTTACAATTTTAGCATAACCAACAAAGCCACCTTGGGCATTTTCCATGATAAGCGGAAGCAGATGTTTGGTCTGAGTTTGCTCTGCAGGGGCCAGTAAAAGAACATGGAAACTTGTTGCAAAAAGTACCTTCCATTGCTTTGAGGACGTAAATTCTCATGTCCCTGAAAATGACCTTGGAAAAGAATAGTCCAAGAGGTAAAAACTAAACTTGCCTAACAGCGACTATTAATGAATATACTGTATATAGTGGATGACACCCCCCCCCCAAAAAACAATAGTTAAGCACCAATTATCAATTACCAATTACCCGTGCAATGCCCAAGCTTTGACAACATATTTTTGTTTCTGTACTGCCAGTAAAGTACAAAAATTAAACTGAAACTCAACTAAATTAATTGGAATATAATCTCACTAATTACTGTAGGTACAGTAGGACTGGCAAGTAATGTCCACCAAAATTTTGCGGTATTATACGTATAGTTGTGCTTGGGGTGTAAAACTAATGTACGTGGTACGCTTCATTTCAATTGTGTGGATATCACTTTTTCTCTACTTGATAATTTTTTTTAAATATGTATATAGACTTTGTGATGAGTAGTGCAACTGCTCATTGATTATAGGAAACAATTTGTTTTTACTTTTTAGTAAAACTGGCCAAGAGGAAGGAGCCATGTCTAAACCTGGTCAATTCACTTTGGATATTGCTTGTTTTCTGGATGGTCACAATGTCCGTCTGATACCATTTATTCGATGTTTGTAGTATGTTTAGCCACATGATGTTCAATGTAAAATCTGGTTCCTGAAGCAAATGCTGAGGATGAACTAAATCATCTAAAATGAGAGACATTGTATGCATTTAGTCCCAAGACCAGCTAGATGGTTCCAGTTAGTAGACTTTCATTATGCCCAGTAGAGCCACAAAGCTATGGCTCTTAGACCCCATTTCCCTAAAGAAGAGTTCAACTGCCAGCGCTAGTCTGCTGAACTGCCTTGCTGAGTCACTCATGGTTTTTCTCAGGCTATATAGAAATCTTCTTCTGCCCTGTCCAGGTGCAAAGATTTAAACACCAATAAGACTTCAAATCATGTCAATTCAGACAGCCAAACTGGAAAATTGTATTAGATGCAGTAAAAAGAGTGTATTTCTCATGGGTTTCTATGCTCAAATGCAGCCTGGTATTATTTAACAGCTTGCACTTCAATGCGGTCCACCCACTAAAACACCTGGCAATGATCTTAGCTGTTTTAAGATTTACTCACAGGATGTCCCTCTCTTCCATCCACTCCAGGAATTCCAGGCGGTCCTGGATCTCCCTGAAGAGACAAAGATCACATGGTCAGAATAAAAGTGCAACTTTGCAGGTGGATTGGACTGGAGTGTTTGACATTTATTGGAAAGTAGTCATTATTTTTGTCTTTCAGTTTGGTGATGCAGACAATAGGCTACACACACTGAATTCGGGAGAAATAATTTTTTGAGCACATTTTTTCATGCATACGATATGGGGAACATTATAACATATATTTCACAAGCATCCTTTTTCATTATAAACAAGATGCTGGACAAAATGGCACTGAATTTGGGGAATCAAATCAAGAAAGCGACCGTGTGTTTTGCAGATACGTCAATCGTCAAATCTTGGCTTCTCATGACTTTGAGAATGTGTGGCACTGAAAGCGTTATTAATGTCTCTGAAAGCAAGGAGTATGATAGACAAGAAGGTGTCTAAGCAAGGAGTACTTAATCATGGCAATTTTGTCAACATAATGATTATAAATATAAGACATTGACAAGCTGCCCATTGGTGCGTGTATTACTTTTCTAGCTCCATTTTAATGGAGTAGTGCATGTTTATAAAATGTCTGAAACCAAGCATATAATCCAGGATTTATCATATAGGCAACCAACAACATGTTGACGAACAGCTTGGTTTAATGTAAGCCATCTGGAAGCCTGGAAAAAGACGGTGTAGATCAGCATGAAAGAGGAAACGATGGTGCAAACCTTTTTATAGCTTTCCATAAGGAGATTCATGCAATTCATGCAATTCTGTCAAATAATACAGCATTTTAGGGTCTTGCGTAGCCTCCTCGAAGTGGGCTTGCCAAACATTCGCAATGGTCCATGTTCACAGTTCAATGAAGCCAATAAACATGTTCAGTTTTCTTTTTTACTGTGAGAAGAACTAGATCAGTACAGACCTTTAGACCAATTCCTCCTGGAAGTCCGTCTTTTCCATCCCTTCCAGGTATCCCCTTGATAAACACACACACACAAATGGCATTAAAGCATAATTTTTGACCACTCACAAAAATTAAGAGAAATTGAGCGATATACATACAGGCTCTCCTGGATATCCAAGTGGGCCAGAAGGGCCTATACTCCCCTTTTCTCCCTAAGAAAGACAGTACGTCAGTTTATGCAATAGAGAATTAGAACACAACAAACGAATGAGTATGCAGTGACTTGAACATCATTAACAGATTTGTTTTGTGAAAGATATTGTTACATTTTCCAATACATCATGTTTCATTCCAACACTATATCAGCAATTTTCAGGACAGGGACTTATTCAATAACAAGATGATGCAAGAAATGCCCCAGCTGTTCATTAGCTAGTATCCCAGAAGGATTATAGATATGAGGATGGCTAAGGAAATGTCCAATGAAGAGCTGAGGCATAGTACAAATCCAAAGTGAGTGTTTCAGTCTTAGAACAAGAGCACAGAGCATTACTGGACAGAAAATTATTTACCAAATGTATCCTAAATGACATTCTCATGTCAACAGGCAACAGGCATACTTAAAACTGTGTTTGCGAGCTGGAAATAAAAAGGGGAAGCTCTATGCTCTGTTTGGAGTTAAAAAAAATTACCATACCACTTGCCCATCTTTGCCTGGTAGTCCTTGTATGCCTTGAGTACCAGAAGATCCCTTGTAAGAAAACATAACATAATGTAAAACATTTATTTTTAGTGTAAATATACATTAAAAAAAAATGATCTGGGTGACTGTAATTTAAAATTTAGTTCAAAGTCAAACCGGTACATAGTTAAACAATGACCGGATCTAGTATTTTAATAGGGGTGTAATAATTTTCGAACCGAACTGAAAAACCGCGATACTGAACTCACGATTCGAATCGCGATACTGTCATTGCGTACCGAACACGCCCCGCCCCCTGCTCCGCCCAGCCCGGCTTAATGGACCTCATATCTTATGTGTACAGTACACTACGAATTCAGTTTTGTAGTCTAACCACCATTAACAGCGCAGTCTCATCCTAAGACGTCATATAACTGACGCTTTTGACCATACGTCAACATCCGCCGTTTTAGGGTACCCTTTAACGTCAGTTAGATGACGTTATCTAATCCTAACCCTACCCCAGACCTAAACCAACCCCGTCACCTAACTGACGTTAAAGGTAAAGCGTCAGTTGGATGACGCCCCAGGATCGTTAAAAGGTACCCTAAAACGGCGGATGTTGACGTATGGTCAGTTGTATGACGTCTTGGGATGAGACCATGTTACCTCGGATAATGACCTGAGAGAGCAGAGCTACCGGGGGAAAGGGATACAGGCACAGATTGGGTTGTGGGAGTTCTCCTCCAAGGCTCACTTTTCCGCAAGGTCCACTTCTGCTCGCCTGAAGATACTCAGAATGATCTAAACCATCTGGGGCTGGAGTCTTCATTCCCCTGGAGATACCCTGCTAACCCAAACCACAATCCGGGATCAGCCTGCCCAGCACATGCACTGTCCTCACCGAAAGGAGGTTGTGCTGAGCCCACAGCAGGAGACGTCTCCCAAGACTAGGGTTGGGTATCGTTTGAATTTGAACGATTCTGATTCCGATTCCGATTCCTTGTTTCGATTCCGGTTCCTAACGATTCTCGATTCAGATTCTTTTAAGAGGCAGGGTCAAAAAAGTTTAGCTAACCTTGCTAACCAACGGTCTTTCTGAAGGAAATAATCCTTTCTGAAGGAAATACTCCTTTTGTCACAAATTTTGCATTTTGCCGAGATTTCGTTATTTTTAGAAAAGTGAAGCCACACTTTGGATCGCCGACGTAAGCTACTCATGTTCGACTCGCGCGGTTATGCCAACACTTCCGGTAGACGCTTCTTCGTTGGTGTTGTTCAGCGGTTTCTTCTTCTGCTCGGCGGACTGTGAATATCGAAACTAGGAATCGAAATTTTAACTTTTGAACAATTCCGGGAAAAACGAAAAGTTAGTCCCGATTCCAATCGATAATCGATTCTCGATACCCAACCCTACCCAAGACCCAATCTGGCACACCCGGGATGGCTTGCCAAGTCTGACTTCGGGTGGCATGTGCCTGCTGGAGTTTCATGAGCGGCAAGTTGTTGCACTGGGGCGGGAAGATCATGCTTGTGTTGTTGTGAAGAAGAGAAGTGCTCTTTTTTTGAAGTTCTATGCTATAACGCACACATCCGGTGGGGCAAACCCAGCACTGGCCATCACCATCACATCCCTAATCTGGGTAATTCTGAATCTTGAGCTGTAAAAGTGTCAGCTCTCTCAATATATGTTTATTATGTGTCTATCCAGTAGGACAGCATTAGGGGTATGTCATTATGCACCACATGCCACAATTGGGGGTGTCTAGTAAGAGGTTAAAACTGACCTTTTCACCTGGTTTGCCAGGTGGCCCGGCTAAGCCTGGAATACCGCTCTCACCCTAAAGACAAAGACACACACACTGAAAAAATTCATTTCAATAAATTCTACAAAAAGGTTGTACAGCCATTGCCAAAAGCATTGGCAGTGACAAATGTTTGTGTTTCGCAAAGTCCTCTCCTTATCTCCTAATAAGTTTGAAAGACTTTTATTGGCCAAAAATTCTCTGCAATATGGCATGCTGGATATCAGCATCTGGGCCAAATCCTGACTGATGGCGATTTATTCTTGCCTTATTAGTGCTCATACTGGATCACAATTTGTGGACTTCTGCTTGTCCACTTGTCTTTGAGGACTGAACACAGTTTGGAATTAAGATTCGGGAAGTTGCCTGGCCACGGATCCAAAATTCCAACAGTTCATTAGCACTCTTGGCTTGTGACATGGTGCTCCATCATGCTTGAAAATGCAGAAAAAAATGCTCCTGGATTGTTGGGAGAAGTTGCCCTTGCAGGACGTTTTGATAATATTCTTTATTCATGGCAGTGTTTTGGGGCAGAATTTTGAGAGTGCCCACTCCCTTGGATGGAAAGCAACCCCACACATGGATCTCATGGTCTCAGGCTGCTCCACTGTTGGCACAACACAGGACTAGATGGTAGAGTTCACTTTTTCTTTTCTGGACAATCGATTTTCCAGACGCACTTGTGGTAACACGATTCTGTAGCCGACTCCTTAGGAGGAGACGGTCATGGTGCTTCTGGACACTCTGGGACCGCCTTCACTGCAGCTGAACTTCTGAACATGGTTCTTTGGTTTCCAATATTCTTTGCAATTTTCTTGCACGTTGAGGCCAAAGTGATTATGGCTGCACCTCTTTCTTTGGAGGTAACCATTGCGAAGACAAGTCTGCTCTTATAATCCAATCAGAATGATAGTGATTTCACCTGACTAGTACTCATTCACATGATTAGTGAAATTACAGTGAAATGTGTGTTTAAAGCTTTTTGCAATTATTTCAAATGCATCTAATCACTCTGCACAACAATGTCAATCAACCCCACAGTAACTGAAGCAGCAAACTTTGCGAAACACAAAATGTATGACACTCCCAATACTTTTGGCCACATACAAAAGTATGTGTGCATTAAACGTGAACTTAAATGTCAGTCACAATTCACAAATATTGACTACAACATGCAAAAAAAAACCCTTGCAATATACATGAGGTTTCTGGGAGAAACTGACTTTGTTCAGGCAAGAAGGTGAAAGATTTGAACCTAATCTTTTGAGATTTTGGATAGCTAATTTTTCCTGAGCTGTCAGTTTGTTTTAGATATCACTTGTTTATGCCATAGGTATTAGATTAATTTGATGTATTTCATTTTAATCTTGAAGTAGGTTTTATGAAATTTTATCCTTGTGATGTTTTGTAAACTAATCTGCATGCAAAAACTTGTAAAACAGGGCTGCCAACTCTCACGCAATTGAGCCAATTCTCACGCTCTCACGCCACACAACCGATTTCTCACGCTGAAGTGTCAACCCGGTCAGTGAAATGCCTGAAAGATGAGTTTATCTATAGATCTACCTGTTGAGCCTGTTGTAGTTATACGGCAAGTTAGTTAGAATATCCGTAATCTAGAGCGAGCGTGCATGCGAGACAGATGTTGTGCTCGAAACCTCGCTGGCAGAGAGGTAAGCATAGGCGTCAATTTCGGTGGGGATGGTGGGTACGCGTCCCCACCAGATTTCGTCATTTTTGTACCCTCTACTTTTGGAAACATTGAGGCACAGATGTACCTAATACAAATAAAACATTTCCAGTTTACTAGCAGAGCAGAGCAACCCCCTCGTTGGAGAAGTCTCACGCCAAGCTAAACTCAAAAGTTGGCAGCTACGTGCCAAAAAAGTAAGCTTATGAAAGCAAATCTGAATATGTGATGACTAGATATGTTGCCATAATGAAAATGGTACATTTAAGGATAAAAGGGACAAAAATCCGTAGTTCCTTACTGCTTCCCCTGGACTTCCCTTTTCTCCCTGATATCCATCAGCTCCACGAGGGCCCTGCTCAAACAGAGATTGAAGAGTAGCGTGATCAAGTGTAGAGGGAAGTTTATAGGGTACGTCTATGACACATATACACATATACACTCATACCTCCATGCCGGGAAGACCTTGAATGCCAGGACTTCCTCTAGAACCTGGGACACCCTTTAATAAAAAAAGAGTCTTATATTAGTCTGACCCAGTCATACAAATGATTATTAAGCTCAAATTGAAAGAAAAAAAGAAATCATAGCTAATGATCTTTTTCGTCCCAATTCCAAGATGTGCATTTATTGAAACTACTATAAGCTTCAAAAGTGACTTGTGTTAAACTTTGTGATGGCCAGTGTTGGGTAAGTTACTCTAAAAAAAGTAATTAATTAATTCAACAGTGTAATTAGATTACTGTACTAATTACTCTCTTTAAAAAGTATTTAATTACTAATTACTTTCAAAATCCCATATCAATCTCAACCAGCTGAATAATACAAGGATAGACATGAATCTGTTTTAATTCTTTCAAATAAATACTATAAAATTGCTTGAATTATCCTTAAACAGACCAAGGTGGAGAAGGTTACATTATAAAAACTGATGTATAAATACTTTTTAACATCAGATAATACATTTTGATGTTAAACCCACTATTGTTTTATGTCTGATCTCGTGACATTTCACACTTTTTTCATACATATTTTACAATAATTCATACGAATTTGTACGCGTGCGGTCGTACAATTTAGACACCTCATAAAATGCATACGAATCGCTGTGAGATCGGATTGATCTATACACAGTATTTACCTCAATTACATCAGAAGTAACGGTAATTAAATTACAGATAAATGAAGAGTAATCCCTTACTTTACATTTTCAAGGGAAAAGTAATTAAATTACAGTAACTAATTACTTAGTACCCAACACTGGTGATGGCAGACGTTAGTGCATCAACACGTGACTTAACTAAATAACAATTTAAAACTAAGTTTTTTTATTTTTTTTATCAATACCTTTAGCTGACTATGTGAATGAATGGCTTTTCCAGCTTGAATAGCATTTCCCATCCACCGCTATTTTAAGGAACAGGTTTATTGTTGCTAGCATGTTACCAAATGTTTGCTTACATCACGTTTAAAAAGAACCAAAGGCTGACGAAAGTAAAACTTTCGTTCTAGTGAGTCAGGTTAACTGATCCGAGAACTGTTTCCCATACAACAATCTAATTTGCGTCTTGTGCAATGCATAATTGGATAAATGGTCACATGTGTTCCCCAAAACCTTAAGAATAAGAATACTGTCAAAGAGTTCAGGACGCAAGTGGTGACGACTTAACTTTGACCAGTTAATCAGTTTGAGATTAAATTAATTTTGGATTATTGCTATTAATAATGAACATCGCATCTGAGGACTTCTTTGTTCTGTTTTGCTTTATTTTTAGATGTCTGATTCAATTGCAGATTCCTTCTTATTACATCATACTTCGGGGTTTCCCCAGGCCTGTACACTAACCCTCATACATAATCTTCAATAATGGTGTTTTCATTCTCCCTCGCATAGAATGACAGATGAAGATTGTACTACATGTTAGCTTGCTTATTTTGGTTAAAGTTATTTACAGTTAGAAATACAGTGTAATCTGTATCACACGAACAAAAAAATATGCTTATAACCACAGATTGAGAACTGTAGTTTGAACCACACAACTTGTTTGCGAATGTTCCTTGAAACTACGGTTTCTGGAAACATAAAACTATTTTGGTAACATGTGAACTTGCGATCTTTGTGTGTACAGTATGTCCTTTTCAAAATACATTTCACAGCGAGCAAAGACCAGAACTAAAACAGCAAGTTCAAAAGATTGAAAATTTCAGATGTTTTATGTCATGAGTATTATTTATTATTAGTGTGTGCAGTCTGAATGCGCCTACGTGAAACATTTGTGCAGACTCCAGCTGGACGATGACACTCATGTCTTTGTTTTTGAGACATAAAATAAACCCCACGGTTTTTAGTTTTAGTTTTGTTTTTTGTTTTTTTTAATTTTGAAACAATATTGTTGACTTGTGTGAGAATATTGCACGCTTCTCTGAGAAGACTGTACACAATTGACATGGCTAAAAGGGAAATATATTCATACGATTATTCCCAATATAATTATTGTATTGATTTAAACAGCTTTACAGTGACTTGACAATAGACATTTTCACAAAAGAGGGTGGAAAAGGTTTTACTTTAACATTGTATTAGGTACATTAACTGTTGGTTGTCTGCAAATGCTATACGTATAATGAAAATATATGAGGTGAAATATGCTTTACTTCAATAAAAACCTGCTGTTTATTGACTAAACATGCAGGCATATGTGCATAATGTGGACATGTGTTCATAAAGATATGAAGACTTGCAAGTATGGCATCCAGGTGTTGTTATTGCACATTCACCTAATTTTCAGAGCTCTTCCGAGGGTCGTTCGTCATTCATGCACAACAATTTTTTTCAGTCAAACTAGCCTAAATCATGCTGAGAAAAACTGCAGCTGCAGTAAAAATTGCAACCCTACAAATGCCCATTAACTAGAGGCGTTTCCTTCGAGGAGGCAAGGGAGGCAGAGCCTCCTCAAAAAATTGGATGAGAAAATAATCTATATTACAAAAATAGAACAAAGATAAAATGACAACTGAACTGAGAGCCCAGTATTGACAATAAATGCAAAGAACCCGTTTGTAATATTAACTTATCCTATTTATTCATGAGATAAAAAAAAAAATAATCACTTCATAAAACTATTAGAACTATTTAAAAATCTTCAAATCATTCACTCATATATTTAAAAAATTTCAAATCGTTCACTCAAAGTTACATTCAAATTGCATATAAATTATATATTATTGCAACTAGTGGCAATGCTGTTTTGTAAATATAAATGACTACACTGCTTTGTTTTCTAAGGCTATGTTCAAAATCTGATTATTTGTGTATCCGATTGGAAATGATTGACTGTTCACATTGTGTATCAACTGTTCGGATCTGATTCGTGAGTTTGCAATACAGATGTTGTCTTGTTTACAACATGACAATGTGTAGCTGCCGCGCTGGACTACTGCGTCTTCTGAGGCAGAAAAAAATATCATGAAATTAAAGCTGCAAGCAGCGATGAAAAGGGCCCTCGCACCCGTGCCGCCACCTCCCGGGGGATTTTAGGAAGTCAGAGCACGGTGGGCAGTATGTAATGATAATAAATATAGGAGGACTATGTCAAAGGCTTTGTATTTGCACACTTCCTGCTACCAGTAGGTGGCGCTATTGCTATAACCAAATATGAGCATGGTCATGTGTTCAGGACAGGACTCTTATCAAACATGTGAAGTTTGGGGCAGATCGGACATTGCGTGCCTGAGTTACTGCAGGCCGTCTGTGGTTGCCTAGCAACATCGGAACTGCAAGCAATATTGACCTATATGACGCATTCATGCACAAATCACCAAAAGGCTGAAATTAGGTGTACGTTTGTCAGGCCGCCAAGGGCACACCTTTCAACGAAAACTCAAGATCTTCGCAATTTAATGTCGCAAAGGCCTTAAGATTACACACACCAAATTTGAAGAGGATCAGATCAAAACTGTAGGAGGAGTTTGTTAAAGTACAACATCAGGAAATTACGAAAAAATGCACAAAATCTAGGAGGAAGTTAAAAATAGTGTTTAGGGCTATGCTTCAAGAGACTTTTTTGTAGGTATTGGGTCCTTACATGTATGTACCAAATTTCATACCTGTACGTGAAACGTAGAGCCGGGCAAAATGTGGGGCCAATAATTTATAGAATTTGCCCCACCCAATGTTAAAAATAGAGCGAACAAAAGCGATAAAAGCGTTTCTTTTAAGAGAAGAAGAAGAAGAATAAACAGAGCAAAAACAATAGGGTCCTCTCACCATTGGTGCTCGGGCCCTAAAAAAAAACCTCATTATTGATCTCTACTTTTGGAACTCATTGTATATTTACTGACACATTTTAGCTCAAATTACCCGACATACTGTATCCTCTTACATTCCGAGCGAATGAGAATACCAGATTTCTTGTAAGGTGAATTTTGTCTTTGACAATTCTATCCAAACAAACTTGTGGGGATGTTCTGGATACTGCATTGAACACGACACGTGCTCAAGTTAATGTGAGGTTGTATTAAACTGTGTAGTACTCACAGGCTTACCATCAGCACCAGCTGGACCAGTTTGACCCGGATCTCCTGTTATGCCCTGCTCTCCCTAGAGAATGTACAAGTGATGCATTGTAAATAGTATTTACATAATTTCATTACACAATATTGATCAAGAACATAGAGGCGTATCTAAATATTTGTATCTTTGCCAATGGGTAACTTTTTTTTAATTAAATAACTTTTCGAGGCCACCATTAAAACCAGTTAACATAGTTTATTATTTCAGGTGCCTTTATAAAAGACTACAATTGAAAAGCGTAAACATATTATATATATAAAATTCAACCTTCCAAAGTGGCTAGTTAGTTAGTTACTCCTGAAATACACATACATTTGATTGGTTAGCGGAAGTTAATGTAAACCCCTGTATATTTATTTATAAATACTTTGCTTTATATAATAATATGTAATGATCTCTTGAATGTGAAAATGATAAACAGTAGGTTATATTTATAATATTGAATAAATGAATCCATATAAATTATAGTAAAGTTATGTAGTAAATCTGTCTGTAATTTCGGGGTATTTTATGGTGATCAGCAGCATGTGTTTTCAAGCATAGGCTTGACCTTATAAACTTCAGACTTGCCTTTTGGAGACTTTTATGTGCAATGCAATGACTTGATGCAATGAAGAGATTATATAAGTTGTTCTGTTGTATAAGTCTGCCAGAGGGGTTGAGGGATAGGCTATATCGTACCTTCATTCCTGGGGTACCTGGCGGCCCAGGTGGACAGATGCAGGGCTCTGGGGTCGGATCAATGTCACCTGGTACATTATCACACTAAGAAAATAGAAAAAAACATTGTTTACTATGCAGCATTTCATAAAACATAAAGCGTCAGACATTTCCTGTTTGTGGCATAAGCTAAACTTGCAGTTTTCAGCAGGACATTCAGCAGTACGGCCCAGTAGCCAAACGACAATAACAGAGACAGCCTACAGCACAACACTGTTGAACCCGTTTCACGACATTAGCCATTTTAAAGTCACCATGAAATCAAAATTGACAAATCTTATTTTTATGGAATATTTCCATGTTTATTTTGAAATGATTTAACTTATATAGTGTTTTTTTTTTTTCATTCATGTACCCTTGTAATCTGTAATAAAAATGGCTTCCCCTCGCGAGGACTCGATCTGTTCTGATGGCATGATGACGGTACAATAATCCCTCCCCTCCAGCAACCTGTTACTCACATCAATCGCATAACGACATCAGCTAACGACAATGAACCCTAATGGCCTCACCCTACATGTATTCTTGTTGGAGAAGCCAACATAGGTTACAATAGGGAGGAAAATACAGTTGCAACTTTCATTTCATGCTGACTTTAAGTGACCACGTGATACACTAAAAGATTTAGACATGATACCATGACAATGACACAATCCCCCTGTGGCGAAAATCCAGCTTTTAATGTTGTCTATGTGACGCTTTTAATATGGTAACCATGTGTAAGTTCATAAGTTGACCGCATTGCTGAGTATTTTTTGCTTAAAACAAAAGACAGTCTCAAAAATCGCTGGTGTTTCTGACGACTTTATCACAAATGACCTTGTAACCAATCAGATCAACGTGTGATCCTCAACCAATGGATCTCTGAGGGAGTGAGTAAATGGAGGCGTGGCTCATTTGCATATGCGTAGAACCGCGTATACTAAATGAGGCAAGGGTGTCGAGTTACACCGAGCCCGTACACACCGGGACGAATATCAGCGCGCGTTATTCGTCAGCGTTTTTCAACGCGTTTTTTGTGTTCACACCCAAGCGATTTTCGCTGACGATGAGCCGAGTGAACTTGCAAATTCATTCCGTGACACTAGATGGCGCCCATTTGCTCTGCAATACCACTCCATATCAGTTCTCTTTTATCAAGATGTTTGTAGTCGCAGTCGCGTTTGTCACATAATTCTGTATGTTCTAACACCAACGAGAACAGCAGCTCTACTGTACATTCATCTGACGCTACTTGGCGTAGATCTTCCGTATGTGTGCTCGGCAAGACCGTTTTGTGTTTGAGCGCCCCCAAGTTGTTTTTTGCTGTAACTTCAGAAGCTCCAAACACGTGAGCAAAAGCGGCAATCTTATTGGTCTGATAGTTTTTGACGCAGCGCGTCAAACTAAAAAAACGAACCCGAGGCGTTTTTTTTTTATGACGCTTTTACGCGTGGCATTTTTCGCGCCGGTGTGCACACTCACATTGACGCCCATTGTTTAGTAACGAGCCGTTAAACGCTGGCGAATATCGCGTGCGAAATTCGTCCTGGTGTGAGCAGGCCTTTATATTCAAGATATTTTAAGGCACAAAGAAAAAAATGTCAAGGAAAAAACATTTAAATGTGTAATTTTGTTTGAGTTTTAAGGGATGAGTTTGACTACAGGGGGACTTTAAAGTACGGTGGAGAACCATGGCACTTTATAAGCAGTTTTACTTTTTTTTTTTTTTAGCTTTTGTGAGTGAGAAGGTTCACACCAGCATCCTTCAGCTGTACATTCTCAAAGCTGCTGACAGTCCTTTGAAAGATTTTTCCAGCTATGACAATACTTAGAGACTCCGAAAGAACATGAGGCAAATCTTACCTCTGCAATTCAAAACGAGATAAGCAGTAACTTGTGAAAGCGAGCAAAGCCATCTTCAAAAGTACATACCTCTCCATCCTAAAAAATGAAAGGAGTGAAAATACATGAAGGGGCCAGGGCAAAAAACATAATTTCGCTTAAGAGGTGCAAGCCATTACATGCGCAAGCAGAACAGGAAAATAATGTGAAATAAAGTGTTTGTCACAATGTTTATAAATGCCCTAAATCTCTAAACAGTGAGTCTGAAGTCAGGCAAACAACAATGACAAAGCAGGCGATTGACTTTCTAATAAACATTTCTGAGCAAATGTCATGCTCTGTTTGAAGCAAAAGTGCTTTTATCTTGTTAGTATAATTGAACAGATTAGATCAGATTGAACACATTCCAAAACATGGTGGACTGGAATGACTGGAATTAACAAAAATAAATATAAAATGAACAAAGTCCTTTGTGTTTTACTTGTCAGTTTTTAAAGACTTTTTAAAGAATGGTCTGGTAATAAGATGAAATATTTCAAATATCAAGTCACTCCTAATCTGATATGACATTAATAGGTGGAATTTATTTGAATGGGCCAAAACCGAAACATCCAAGAGTCTGGTACTTACAACTCCAGGTATTTCACAGGCTGTTTCCCTGTTATTCTGCTCAGGGTCGCAGTAGATTCTGAGTTTCTGAATTTCAAACTGTTTAGGAAGAGGGAGAGAGTACAAAATACAGGTAGTTTTAGAAAAGTCAAGGCCTGGGGGAAAGGTGCTCCCTGTTGCATATAAAACACATTTGGTGTCAACATGGCATGGTGTCTCCTTTTCCACAAGAACACTGCTGTGTTGCACATGTTGAAAATGTTCCATGATATGTTTATCCTTTGGCAAAAGATCACAAACACACACACACACACACAATCCAATAACCTCCAATATTCCTTCATACAATTATATATTAAGCTTTGTCTTAATTTTGTTTGTAGTCCAAAAAAAGAGTAGTCGAATAATCAAAGTAGAGTTGAGACATATGACACACAAAAAATTAATTTTAAAGGGGCTATATGTAGAATTCAGAAACTCTTGTTACTAGCGACACCAGTGGCTGATAAGTGAACTGCAGCCAGCATCTTATTACTAACATACCGTACAAGCGAGTATGTGATTCAAGGCCCGATATACTCAGTCAAGTTTTTTTTTGTTCTTTACTTAGAAGTAAACCCAAGTTAGAAATACATTTGCAGTAATATATGTTTAGTTGAGGTAAATATGTGCTTCGCACTTTCCTCTCAATAACAAACACAAAAAAATGACTGTGGTGAGAAAACAGCAGTTAAGAAAGCATCTGATCAAAATAATGTGAATATGCTTGCACCAGCTCATGGCGACGGATGAGGTAATTAAAATTACACTGTTATGGTAGTTTGATTATAAAGACTATATATCTGGCTATATGATACTGGTTTGAATTAATATATTTTCTTTGCATGACAAAGTAGCTGCGTTTCCATTTCAGATTTGCGCAAAACTTTTGCCATATTTTCGAAATAGGTTTATTTATATCCTGACTAGCCGTTAGTTTTTAATCAAAGGAGACATAGGCGTGTTATCCAAACATTAATGGCAAGGAAATATAAACTTAAGACGGCACGTATGAGATGTTTCTCTCTCCTATCTGCTCCAAGGTCTTGATAAATTGTGGCATTTCTTTGTTGTCTAGAATCCAGTATTCCTGCAATAGAAGAACTGTCTTGTGTTTTGTCCAAAAATACACGTCATCTTTAAAGAATGATCAACTTTTACGTACGTCAGGTGACCTGTAAATGCGGAAAAGCTGTTTCAAATGCAGTTTTCGTGAAATATTCCTTTTTCGAATTGCATGAATACCATCTCATGCAAGCATAAAAACTTTTTTGCAATATATCAGAATTTTTGCGAAATTGATGAGTTTCCATTGGGCGTATTTTTAATTCGCAGAATTTGAAGGGTAATAGAAACGTGGCTAATGATATTACAGTAAAAAATAGCTGTTTCTGCATTATCCTGAACATTGTATAAGCATTCGTTTCATGCGTCATTAAACGGAAGAGAGGCTCTCGGGGGCGCACCTAAATGTAACTTCCTTTTAATTTTTTTGGCCAAAACATCCTTAAAAATGTTTGGCCAGAACTTAAAAATCAGTCCACAGGCTTTTAAAGACCAGCTAGGAAGTCGGGGAAAGTCTCATGTTTTAAATTTTGTTACAAACTGGTCAAGTACCGGCAATAAAAAAGTGACAAAAACATTACAATTCTTATATATAGCCCCTTTAATGTTAGGTTTCCCTTATAACAGTGTTACAATAAGCTAACTTCAACAATCAAAATACAAAAAATAAAACTCATATATTCATTAAGAAAACAGATATTCATTAAGAAAGTATATTTTATTGGCGCTTATAGCAGGCACTAACTCACACTTTGAGTAAGATATTGAGTGATTATTTGTCATTGATAAAAATGAATATAATGTAATACAATATATACAAGTTTAAGCAAGTCTAACATAACCATAGAGTGCTTTACTAACAAAAATAATATAATAACAGGAACTACAGAGTAAGAACATAACATAATGAGATCCAAGAAGTCATTAACATACTTACAGGTACAGTTGTTTCTTTGCTGACGTACTTCCCAACCTGCGTTTTTCCATTAATAAAAATACCATCAGGAGGCTCGAGTGCCAAGGTTTCAATTTCCAGATCATCGACGTACAGAGTGACGTCTTCCTCTGTTACTAGAAGACGCAGCTGATGCCATTTTTCATCAAATAGTTTCTGTAAAATACATAAAACATAGAAGAATGCAGTTGATGCTGTTTTACATTATATTGTAATAGTTTATATACCATAAAAATGACTATGAGGAAGATAAGAACGTCTTAGTAAACTGTTATTCAGTAGCATTGGCACCATAAAAGAAGGATTTATGTAAATGTTAAATTATAAACATACTAGGGCTCTGTGTCACTCAACTTTGGGTGCTCATGTTTTAAATACTAAGGAATCATTCCATAAAGTGTATCAGAGAATATAAACTAAACGGAAAAGACCAAGTTTATGATGTATAAAAATGATTTCAGTATTTCTTTTCCAAATTCCACCAACGTTTTATCCATATGGGACTAGTGAGTCTGGTATCCAATTTATTTAGCTGCCATGGGCAGTGAGTCCACAGTTAAGGGATGTTCTGTGTGAAATTGTAGTGTCCCTGCTAAAACCAGCTTTGGCACACATTGATTTTAAGGCTGGATAAGTGCTGATATTGCTCATGGACCAAACAATCAACCAGAATGGTCTTTTTGGTGAAGCTAGTGAAGCAGAACCATTGAGACATAGGACATCAATTGAGGTTCCCAAGCATCCAAAACACACAAATGTAGTATGCTGGTGATGATCAGCATGGATTTTCTAGGTGTATGCCTTGGAAATTTGAACTGATGGAGAATGAACGATTACACTTTATTTCGATGGTCCACTTTAGACATCTACTCACTATAATTAACTTTGGAACTTAAAGTCAAATAACATTCGGAACTACATGTTGGGTATCGGTTGGGTTTTATCCGATACCAGTACCTACTCGTTATTTTTTAAACGGTTCCGGTGATTAAACGGTTCTTGAAGCGGTACTTAAAGGGGTGATGAACTGAGAAATCCAATTTTCCTTGATCTTTTGACATCTAAGAGGTCGTCATGTTATAAGATATCCTATAAGTTTCAGAACTGAAAACGTCCTTGTTAGTCCATTAAAAGCTTTTATTGACACCAGGCTCAGCAAACGACTCGTTTTTCAAAGTGGGGAACTATGACATCAAAGAGGATAAAACACCACCCCCGCAGAAGAAGATCAACGCCTACTTCAACACGACTGGTCCTTAGCTTCGCGCATTACACGCATAGCTAAATAACATAGATGCCTACCTCATGATGACAAACCGGGTCGAGAGTGAAACTCATTATAATATGCAAAACTGTTATCCACTCACAGCAGTGGGCGTTTACTTCCATGTATTCAGTGCGAGACGCCCATAAAAACAAAGCGTTTTTGAGCTAGGCTCAAAACTAGGGTAGAAAATAGCCTATTACTTATTTTGATGGGGTTTTTTTATGTAAAAACCAAGCGAACATCATAAGTTGACCTCAGTCAACAATATAAAAATTTTTAAAAAGCCAGTTCATGACCCCTTTAAGAAAATGAAACCGCACACACTTTGTCAAAAAATAATACCCTTTTATTTACAGGGCCAAACTGGACACAACATTAACTTAAATCTTTAAACAATATAAATACAAGTAAAATATGGTAATAATAAACCAATATAAAATAAAAATTCACATTTACATACTATTAAATAAAACAATAATGTATCAACGAATAATACTGGAGATTAATAGAGAGTACTACCAGGTTAATCTAATATCGACATGGCTACAGGTTCCCATGTTTTGTCTGCTTGAACCAGTCATGGAAGTTATCTGGTCATTTTACTACACTCTTAGAAAAAAGGGTTCTATATATGTAGCATAGGGTTCTTTACTCGACTCCAAAGGACATTTTATGCTAAAAAAGGTTCTAAAATGACAAGAAAGAACAAAAGTTCTTTTGGCACAAAAGTTCTTCATAAGCTATTATTCATTCATATATTTCATTATTCTGCAACATTTTGTAGTTGTAATTAAATTATTGTTCATTAAACTGTTGTAGTACTTAATATCACATTTTAATCATGCAGATTTTTGGAGGATTAAAACTGAAATGGCACTCTTCGTGTGATATTGATTAATTACATTTTTTAACCCCCATATCTTGAATTTTGTGATCATTCACATGCATTGCATTTTAGGGGTTTCAAATACGTAGCGTTTTAGAACCTTTTAAGGTTCTATAGAACCTTTCCTTCTA
The DNA here is from genome assembly GCF_988280905.1 of Pimephales promelas. Taxonomy (NCBI): domain Eukaryota; kingdom Metazoa; phylum Chordata; class Actinopteri; order Cypriniformes; family Leuciscidae; genus Pimephales; species Pimephales promelas. The sequence continues at coordinate 35,905,250 of NC_142779.1, forward strand.
AGAGTGTAGTTACGCAGCACTTAGCTTGTTGAGTTTATTTCGTTCCCTTTGAGTAAACCTATGAAAGAGAACGTCTCTGGATACTAGTGTAACCCATGTTCTCTGAATAGGGAACGTGATGCGACGTGCGCTGCCGACAAGATTTCTTTTACGGCATAAAAATCTGAGGAGCAGATGATGTGCGCGCTAATATAATATGATGACGCAAGAGCATCAAGGCGGCGCCCACTTCATCAGCCAATGGATTGGTGTGATTCTACAGTATATGGGCTTCAGACAATCACCACACTTACTCTGATGTGTAATTTTACACATGAAATGCAGCCAAACCTTGGAGCGCTTTGTCGTTCCGGGACGTTCCAGGAGTCTCCCGCATATTGATAATGGCTACCTGGTGCCCGCAAATTAGTTAAAATCTCCCGGAATCTAGAGCGAGCGAGCGAGAGCGCGCATATGAGATGGAACAGACTGTGCTTCAAACTGTATAGTGCGTGCATGGCAGAGAGGGAGAGACTTTGCGTGTGTGCGCCTCATTACATAGAGACTCGAAAATTCCATTCTTATTCTGTCTGGTTAATACCGTTTAGGTCGGATCCGGTTCCTTATTGACACCGTGTTTCGATACCCAACCCTATTGTCAACTTACATTCATTAAAGTATTTGTAGACTGTTTTGACTGTTAGATTAAGGTTAGGTATAAAGGTTCAGGAATGTAGAATAAGTTGACATGTCTTTACTTGTAGTCAGTAGAATGTCCGTTTGGGGAGCATCAAAATAAAGTGTTAGCAGATATCAAGCAGACTGTCTACGAATACTCTAATGAGAGTTAGCTAAGTTACTTAAAGGGTTAGTTCACCCAAAAAAGAAAAAATAAGTCACCCCCGTTACTTACTCACCCCCGAGACGAGACTTCAAGAGATTTCCACGACGTATGCGCGAGAATTGCGATCTCCTTCAACTACTTCAGTTCAGTTCTCGCGCGTGCATTGTGGAAATCTCTTGAAGTCTCGTTTCAGGCCTACAAGGAAGAAAAGGAATAGTCGAATAAAGTCGTTATTTTTGTTTGTTCACACAAAAAGTAGTCTTGTCGCTTGATAAACGTATTGTTAAACCACTGTAGTCACATGGAATCTGGGCCGTCAAGTTTCGATCCCTTAAGCAGCCTATGTGGTAGTGATACAGCTCTCAAATTTAATCAAAAATATCTTCATTTGTGTTCCGAAGACGAACGAAGGTCTTACGGGGTTGGAACAGCATGGGGGTGAGTAATTAATGACTTAATTTTCATTTTTGGGTGAACTAACCCTTTAAAGGTTAGTGTCTAAAGTAAAGTGTTTCTGAATTAACTGATGGATTTGACTAATTAGCACACAGAGTTCATGATTTTGTTTCAGAGTTATTTTCTCATGCTCTGGATGTACCTTAGCAGGTGTTTTAGTGAAGACCACAGTTTGAATTCCACTCGGTGTACTGCTGGTGGTGGTGGTGAACATCACTGTTCTGTCCAGACCATTTAGAGTAACAGCCATTTGAGGCTTTTCATCCTTAGTCTGTATACGCCACAGATCCCAGTCCTCCATAACCACAGAGCCTCTGTACTTCAGCGTGGCCACAAAAACATAGGATGGAGGAAGTCCGCCTGGAAATAACATCCTACGGACATTAAGGGGAACATGATGTTTCAAATCAAACAGAGTATTCTTGCAAGGATAGAGAAGCTTGATACTGTAAATACCTTTACCTAGTGCTCTCACTCAGGTCAACTCGGGATGTCACCTGGTAGGCTTTGCTGCCATAAAATGATCCTTGCGTCTTTTTGGCTTTTTTAGCCAAGTTGAGATTGAGGAGAATGTCAAATCCTTTCGCATCCCGAGAATTAAATGGAATCTTTGCTGGACACACAGTCTCTATGGTACATTAAATAGAGAAAACAAGGACAACAAATAAGGCCTTCATCGGAATTACGCTACCTAAGCAATACCCTATCATTCCTCTGCCTTGAATTTGCTTTGATATTAATATCCCAACAATATGTGCACGGTGAGATAAAATGGCTGAAAAGGGTTAAATACTTATGGAATGAGGTGGTTTATTTTATTTGGCTTGAAGAATAGTCTAAAAAAAATCATAGGAATACCTTGGAGTGGGACACTGCCTGGACATCGTGCAAATATGCAGTCCGACTGAAGAATGTCCCCGCCATTGCAAATACCAGACAAAAGATGACCTCTTCTATCACAAACTGTCTTAATCATTAACTTTTCCAGTGTCCGGAAAGACTTTCTGTCATGAGCTTAGCAAACTTTTATGGAGGCCTGATTTCCAACCTAATGGCTATATTGCACTCCAGTTTTTAACAAGTCTGTCTGGAGTTGTTGCTGAGTAATCCATCGTAAGAACAGAAAAGCGCCTTGGGAAATATGCTTCCTCCCCATTTCGAGAATTGCGGTTGATCACTTCTTTTCCACCACTGTTACACTTAATATTGTGCTACTTCTGCAAATCCAAATGCAAAATAATTTTGGTTGGAGGGAACTAGATACAAACTTGACATTTGCATCTGCCAAAATAGGATTAACTGTATACATGCATCTCAGAATTACTGGCCGTTTGTAGAACTTTCAAACAATCAAACTGGCTTGTTTTCTTGCTAGAAATTGATGTCACAATCTCTGAAACGTGCTCAGAAATGCATGATTTTAATTTCACACTTTTAGACGATTTATAGCCCTCTCGGTGAACTCGTAACACCTGGATGTTGTAGGACATAAATCAAACTGTAATTCGTGCATTGAGGCGAGAGGCACCAAATTATGCATGCAGCTCAAACATGGAGATGCCATAAACCTGTCTCCACGCGTACATGACATGCTAAAGCAACAAAGTCTTGCTCCCCTGCTGAAGCTCGTGCCATTTAAACTGTATAACTTCAATGTGACACCTGTGAAAAATATTACACAAATGAGTGAGATATGAAAGCCTAGAGACATAGAGGAACATGAAGGCTTACCTTCGCACAGCTTCTGCCTGATAATTTCACGGATCTTTGAGATAGCTTTATAGTCTTCCACAGAAAAAACATAGGCCGAGGATGGTTTGTTGGCAATGGCCCTGAGCTCTGCCTCCTCGGTCTCAGACCCAACGCCAATTGCGAAGAGAATTATCCCCTTTTTCCTTGCAGCTTCTGCAGCTGCCAGCACTTCATCTTGTGACTTCCCATCCGTCAGAACCACAGCAATTTTTGCGATGCCATTCGGACCTCGCTCGGACAGGGCAAAGAGTTTGTCGTTGGCAAACTTGATAGCCTTCCCTGTGTTTGTGTTTCCACCCATGTATTCTATGGACTCCATGGCCTTGATGAGGTTATTGCTCGAGAAATGTTTTCCCAGGGGTATATGTAAGAAGGGGTCGTCGCTATATTGCACCACCCCAACCTGGGTGAACTTCTGACCGATGTTGAAGCTCATGGTGATATTCATCAGCCACCGTTTGACAATCTCAAAGTTTGTGTCATCCACGCTCCATGATCCATCGAGTATGAATACTAAATCACTTGGCGCTGTCCTACAACCTGAAATCGAGGAACGAATACAAGATATTTTGGACACTTGACTCCAAAGTTCTATCGTTATTGTTTCTATGTTTGGGGTAATGGTTATTTTATGAAAGAATTGTCTAGTGTTTCCAATTGGATGACCAAATTGCTCTAAAGAAGTTGCAAAATGGTTGCATTTGCTCTGCATTAAGACAGCCACAATTAGGTCATGTTATTATCTGAGTCAATAGTCTCCATGCAACATTCACTAATGAAGATGAAAGAAGCACGCTTACTTAATCTCATGTCCTCATCTTGTGCTGTGCAAAACAAGTGAAGGAGCATGAAGTAAAGACACCAAAACACAAAATGCATGGATCTCATTTTGCAACCCATGTTCCTGAAGTACCAAGCTCCAGTTTAGCACCTGAAGAGAAATGAAGATAAGACATGCATTTTTTAGATGTCTTCACACGAATGCCATTGGATTTGCAGATGTTTAGTTTTATAGTTTTGTTAAATGAATAACATGCTTTTTGTAATCAATGTAAACATCACAACCAAAACAATTGAAAAGATGCAGTTGCCGTTGCATTTGTTGCGCACAGACTATAATGCGGTTAATTCGGTACATGCTAACAAAGATGGTTGTGCATTTCTAGGCCTGGCTATGAAAACCACAGAATGGAAATGATGGAAGTGTGTAACCTGTTTGTGCAACTGGAATGAGAAACAGGCATATTTTGCAATACTTCTCTATCATTTGAGCATCTAAATTCAAGTAATGACCTCAAGCAAAAATCAAGCTTATGGTGAGACACTTAAAAATGGATTTTTGGAGCAAATGTGAAGTTTGTGGAGCTTGTATTTTATAAAAGAAAGTTTCCTCCATTAACCTGTTCCAATGTATGACTTGAGTTATAAGGTTTGTGTCCCTTTCGGGTTCGTTTTACTAAAAGTAACTGAAAATCTCACTACATTCACTTCAAAATTGACTAGATTTGTAATAATCAACTTTATGGCACAGGTTCTGTCGATTGAGCTTAGCTTGTATTGAGCACTAAATAGTCCAGTTGGGTGAATTTATTATTAGTGCTGCTATTATTTTAGCCTAACAATCTCACCAAGTAGGATCATGTCATGTTTTGAAACATTTCTAACTCTGGCTGCTGGAAACTGTGTGCTGTTTCCAGCAAGAGAAAGAACTGCAGACATTATAAAAAACACCGTAATAAATGAAGACCAGATATGCTCCCTTTGGAAGGGGTGGGGGTGTTTTTTGGCCTACTGATTGCTGCGGTCCAACAAAGATTCCCAATGCAAGTTACCATCCTCACCAGTTGAGAGATCATGAGCATGACTGGAACACGAGTCAAACTTTTATACATCCTTCAACCTTGACTAGTTACGTGACTGGGGTTTTCCAGTCTTTGACCTGGAGGTGGCCAGGGTTGAAAAAGTCTTAACACACCTACGGATTTTTTGTGCAAAGACGCACTTTTAGGAGTTTTGAAAGTCGTCAACTGATTGGTTGAATTGTCTGTCATGTTATTTACGGTCCGCCTGGACACCAAAGCCGTTGTGTTGACAAGAACACCATAGTTTTTATGCCTGACAATGAGGATAAACTGAACTCTGGATTTTCAGACGTATGTGAAGTTTGTGGCTCCATACTTGCAGGAAACTTGCACAACGTTCTTGAATGAATAATTTATTATTCATGCACACTGGTCCGTTATCCTTGGGATATTCATACCCATAAACATGCCATGGAACAAAACAAACTGTGATTGGTTGCTTTACATGTCAGTCAGACATCTTCTTGGGCAGTCCTTGGCCAATCGAAGCTGCGATGGAGTCCAGACCTTCTACTGTCAGTCTGAAGGTCTAGTGACGAGAGACTATGGTAGATCTAGCCCTCACTGCAGTGCTTTGCAGAGCCCAGCACAAGGGGAGGTGTGTGGAATGCTCCATTATTTTCATGAGCATGTCTGCATGCTAAGCACAAGCCCACGCCTCCCCACACACTGTTCCTTGGAACTGGTTATCTTTCTGCCAGAGAAATTATTACTCTGGACAATGACCAAGCTCAAGTTCATGTGACAACTTTGGACCAAAAAAGAAGCCGAATTTGGAATTGACCATTTGGTAATGCACCATTACTCTCACGGAATTAATGGCCATAAGTCTTGCACAAAAACTGGAAAGACGTGTGTCTGCCAGTCTCAACCTCTAACCATATGGCTTTTCTCTGCACCATGACCTACTCATTGACCTTGGAAGTTATTGGGGACCTCCAGACAGTTTATGGTTCCCCAGGTCAAGGATGAAGGAGGCTTTGGAACGGTAACGTAGCTGGAATGCAACGTGTTTAAACATTCTCTGCTACCAAAAGGAATTTCCCCTTAAATTTAGCCGAATGTATCCTTCCAAAACATGACATTTAAATCCCAGTGGAATCTTAGCACACGTAATTCATCGTAGTGATACTCGTTTAAGATTTATTTCACGTCGATGGGTTTTGTCCAACTGGATGTGGGAGGCAGGAAACTCTCGTTGAACAGCTGATTCCTCCCTGTCCTCCAGATTAGGCGTCAACCTCTCCGTATTTTAAGTGGGAAAGCTGCCAGATACGCATGCTTTATTTAGTCGGTTTCCCAGGAAAGGCATGTTTCATGTAGCTCTAATTTCACTCCACATCTGTAGTTACTCTCGATTTATTGTGTATGGCTTGTCTTGGATCGGTTATCTTCATGTTTTCTAACTGGCAGCCATTGTCTTGGTAAAACCTTTCTGCCTGTTTTCCATTGCACAGCTATAAATGTGCTATTGTAATCCAGTGGGTTTCAATACCAAAATCAACAACTGCTGCAAGGCATGTTCAATTAGTCTGCCAACACGAGGGGAAAATAAATGGGGGGCCAAGTTCCTCAGGCTCCAATGAAATAGCCAAAACATTATATCAGAGAGACCGCTGAAACGATTTCACATAATCAAGAACGTAAAGGCAACGGTCTACCGAGGACAGAGCTGTTACGAGGGAGTTTCCACCAAGTTACGTACGTGGTCAAAATACTTGTCTTACGGTTTGTTAGAGAATCTCCCTTTTGAGCCCTTTCCAGCTCTTCTGTGCTGCCTTTTTTTAATCATAGCTGTTACCCGAACCCAAAAAGAAGGCTATATTGTTTCTTAACTTAACTATCTGGACATAGCGTGTCGGCTTTTACCCGTGAACCGGCCGCCGGACAAAGCCCTGTTAAATAATTCCATTCATTCTTCACTTGTGACAGTGACACAAGCCAGAAACTGATAACCATTTCACTATCCATGATCAAAGATGTGCAACGCTGTCAGAAAGGACAAAGCATGGGAGGTTCTATCTTTTTTTAGATGTTTCAAAAGGAAACACATAAACTCAACCCTCCACACACACCAGCATCAAATGAAAAAAAAAAAAAAGCTTTCAAGAAGCCCTGGATCACTTTCAAACAAGCATTTTTTTAATGACCTAACCTGTTGGGGTAGCCTTCACATAATGAGATGTGAAATGCTGGTTGCAGCCTGAGGAAAATTTGCTAATCCCACAACAATAAAGAGAATCAATGCATCGTAACAGTTAAAGAAAGAAAAGACAAAGATTTACCAGAATTGGATGTGCACGGAGCTGGAGTCTTATTGAATAAAATCCCCCTCACTCACTCTGTCTGGTGTCCCATGGTCAGGGTTGTGCGAAGCACAGGGTTGGAGGAGGAGGAGGTGGGTTTGAGGAGGCTGCAGAGTTGCAGATGTGAGCCGGCCCTCTCCATTCACCTTCCAACTCACTCTGTCTCTCCCTCTTGGTTACAGAGGTTGAAATAAGACTCAGATAAGGAGAACTTCACTAAATAGAAGAGAGGACTCAGCCCCCTTTTTTTGTGGAAGCAAAAGGAAAATTATAGTAATTCCAATATTCTTCCAAGGTTTGAATTGTGCACGACAGCAGAGAGGATAACTTTAGCCTGAAGATTAGATAAGGGAACATGCTTTCACATTCTCTGAGTCTAATTTGTGCGGTGAAAGGTTGTACATTCTGGACAATTTTGTGTGATCTGCGTGAATGAAGTAATTCCATGCTTTTGACTGTAAACTACATTTCTTGATGTTTTGGTAAATTTGCAGTTTGCAGTGCATCAGGACCCACATCTTGTCCACTCTAACAACATTTAGACATCACAAGCAGTGTTATGCATAAGACATTACAATTTATTCTCTCCAAAATGCCAGATTTTTTTGAGGTAGATATATTTTTGGAAACAAGAAACGTCTAATATTGAATATTGATGATGTGGTTTTGGCCCGATGTGATTTTTCCAGAACATCTTAATGTTCTTCTCTACTATATTGTGCACAACATTCTGTTGGCCTAATCTTTTAAATACTCTCTTAAATTGGATCATTTCAACCATGTTATTGGTATTTTATGTGGAACAGTGCAGGACTGTAAATCAAATGTAGTCAGTCATTTTAGATTCAAAATCAGAAATATTTGGACACTCATCTACAGTTATTATTATGTAATTGTGACCAATCCTTAATAAATGCTTTTTAGTGTCAGGGTTGAGGAATAAAATCGAATGAATGCAATGCATACTGACTTTATATAGTTACCTCATGAATAGTTCACCCAAATGAAAATGTAATGTCAAACCCGTTTACTTTCTTTATTCTCTGGAATAGTGCATAGAATATACTTTTGAATATCCCATACTCAGCGACTTCAGCAGGTTATAGTACCCAAACTGCAAAACAACGAGGTTGGCTATATTCCAATTTTTCTGAAGCTATGTGATGTTGTTGGAACGGACCGTTATTGTTACTTGCCAGCCTGGTTTCATTGTTAATAATTCTAAGATAGAAAACTTACTTTTTAGTACGTTTGGATAGATGCTGAAACATATAATATAGACGTATCTGCAACATTTAAACGTAACATTATTACGTTTTTACAGCTACAAAACGTAAATTATTTACGTATATTCTATATCATAAAGATATCTATTTCCCTTTTTACCATTTTATAGATAAATGTAAGATCCTGTAACCCTAATCCCAAACCTAAACATACCCATTTTATACTTAATATAAAAAAGGATAAAACGTAACGGACAGATTTGTTGGGAAATAGCAGTTTTATTAACAATAGAGCATTAAATCTATTTTGAGCCACCAATCCTACTCCTACCCCTAAACCTACCCATAACAATTCCTTAAAACTACGTAACAAACTACAATTATGAAGAAAAACATAACTAACAGACAAGTATAATCACAATAATTTATTTTTTTTGCGAAAATGTCAAAACCGATTCCAAAAGCCGTTCACATGACAAGCGTTGCAGTCGCAGTCTTCTCTCTGGCAGTATTGTAATAGTTTTGTATGAAGTACAGAGCAGAAATTAAATTACTAATGAAAATGTTAATCTGGCTTCGGTTCGCGCTTCTCCATTTCAAATGAACTAAACTAACCAACCGTCACAGTCCTTCATGTCGCAAACTGTGACGAAGCAGGGAAGAGCCAATGAACGTTTGATATCACTGCCGTAAAACATGACGTAACAATTTTTGAATTTGAATTGATCACCAGCGCGGGGTTTGACATGTACGGTCTCTGCTGAGAATGGAGAGACTGGATAAGAGGCTGAATTAGGAGTTGTTTCTTCAAACAACTTTAGATTCTAAAGATTTGGATTACATCAAACTAATAAAATTGATGTCTTTTGTGAATTTTTGTTGTGTTTTATAGGAGAAAACGCTTTATGTGTCTCAAGGTAAATAAACTATTACAAAATGGTTGAACGAGTAACGTTAAAGAATGTATTTGTAAGGTTTTATAGTGAATTGTTTAACACCATTCAGGCGAAACGAGCAAAATGTTAATATTTATGAGTATTATATCAATAAATGCGACTGAAAACTTCATTAATAAGACAGTGGAATGCAATTGAGTCAAAACATAATGCTACGATATTAATAGGCATAAAGTGATACGTACAGATGTGTACGTCAGTGGATTTGTTCATACGTGAATAAATACCGTATTGTGCTGTCAATACGTAAATATTTTACATTTTCGTACTCTAAATACGTCAGTATTATACGTTTCTGCGAATATAAAACGTAATTTTATATACGTATGATAGAACGACACTTTACGTACACATACATACGTATTCTCATGAGATCACATTGTACTTGCTGAAGCCACTGTCTAAGTGAGTCACCTTGAAAACTTGACTCATGACAGATCGGTTCGGTTCTTAAAACATAGCTGGACTACATTTATGAGTATTTTTGTAATTTTTGAGCTCGACGCTATGAGCTGTGCCTGTGAGGAAAAGTAGTCTGTGCATGCGTGAAAATTCTTAATATTATTTTATTCATTTATTGCACAGAAGGAAGAAAGCAAATAATGACTGTTGTGTGAACAAGTCCTTTTAAATTTGGTAGATAATTAGTTTTAACAATGGACAAGTTTTATTCTTCTCCCTCCAAAAGGAGAGATACAGAGTTTCCAACATCTGAATTTTGAAGAAATATACGCCCACATCCTCTTGGATTCATTCCCGTCACTGTCAGCATGTTCTTCAAACCCACCTAAGCTTTGCAGGAAGCAAATTAAACACGTCTCCTTTATCAACACCCTCAGAGTAATCAAACTTAAGAGAAGAAAATTTGATCTTGGACTAGGTATTCAACTTCAGCCAATTTTGGGGGGAACACTGTGCAGACTAAGCCCACCTGCTGAAAATCACCTGCCAGAACAGCTCCAGTCTTGACAAATTCTACATCTGGGAATCCTGTGGCCACAACTGATGCGTTAACAAATGGAAGACTGGGGGAATCCTGCTGTGAGTAATGGGTATCCTCCCACTGGGCTTCTTGTAATTGAAAGGTACAGCTGGGCTCCTAATATTCTGTTGGGTTTGGAAAATGGCAACAAAGGCACGACCGTGAAGCGAGGGCCATGTCGGTTCCCTGAGCAGTGAGGTGTCATTGCAAGAATGATGAATTGCAGTGTGGTTATGTAGTTTGGAATGTTTAAGCCAACTATTATCAAATGAGGAAATCGCGGAAAACACTGAGAAGCACACATCACCAAATTATACCACATCATTCATAATAAAAAAAGTAAAAATGTTTTACTGTATGGAACAAAAAATAGCAGTCTAGCAAGTGAAATAGACCTTCATGCTGTGCACTGTAAAAAAATATTGATGGTTTAACTTAAAAAAGTAAGTAACCTGGTTGCCTTAAAAATTTAAGTTCACTGAACTGGAAAAAGTGAGTTAATACAATGAAGGAGATTAATTTAACCATCAGAAACTCAAAATTATGTTATCTGAACTAAATAAATGATTTAAGTTGATTTGACAAAAGAAAAAAATGTTGTGATTACTACACTGTGAAAAAAATATTGTTGGTTTAACTTAAAAAAGTAAGTAACCTGGTTGCCTTAAAATTTTAAGTTGATTGAACTGGAAAAAGTGAGTTAATACAATGAAGGAGATTGATTTAACCATCAGAAACTCAAAATTATATGTTATATGAACTAAAAAAATGATTTAAGTTGATTTGACAAAAGAAAAAATGTTGTGATTACTACACTGTGAAAAAATATTGTTGATTTAACCATCAGAAACTCAAAATTATATGTTATATGAACTAAAAAAATGATTTAAGTTGATTTGACAAAAGAAAAAATGTTGTGATTACTACACTGTGAAAAAATATTGTTGGTTTAACTTAAAAAAGTAAGTAACCTGGTTGCCTTAAAATTTTAAGTTGATTGAACTGGAAAAAGTGAGTTAATACAATGAAGGAGAATGATTTAATCATCAAAAACTCAAAACAATAAGTTATCTCAACTAAATAAATTATTCTTAAGTTGATTTGACAAAAGAAAATATGTTGTGATAACAAGTCTTGAAAATATTTTTTTGGCGTGCAACAATTCTCAAATCCAAGATCATGTCTGCTTAATAGTATGATAAAGACATTTTATACCACTAAAGCAAAGAGACAATACAGTCTGCTTGTTATGTTTTAGCCTAGTTTTAGTTGAACTTTTGGCTAAATAAATAAGCCCTCTTTTTTTTGGCTGGGTTTGTCGGTAGCGCTGTAATGGTTTATAATTCCATGCAATAAATGGCAATTAACGTGATCACTTCTGCGGTGTGCCTGGGAGATTAGTGTGGTGTGTGTGTATAGCAGCAATAAGTTATTATGCTGACAGAAAGACAGAGGAAATAAGAGTTTCCATGGAATCAATTGGTGAAATGTTTTGAGAACACCATCTAGCCATATGAACATGTCGAGTCTCGGGGCAAAGGATCACGACTAGAGGACAACCATAGACTCCGTCACATAGGCTGAGAAATGACTGTTGTGGAAAGCGAACAGCCAGCTTTGTTCTTGGAAAATGTTTGTCATTCTAGTCGTTTCCAGTGTATTATTGCTTCACAGCTATTTCATTAAAAATTTTGGTGGCAGACAGGATAAAGGAGTAGTTCACTTTTAAAAAAAAAAACTTTTGCTGATAATTTACTCGCCCCCATGTCATCCAAGATGTCCGTGTCTTTCTTTCTTCAGTCGAAAAGAAATGAAGGTTTTTGATGAAAACATTCCAGGATTTTTTTTCCATATAATGGACTTCAATGGGGTCAAAACGACAGTTTCAGTACAAACTGTTCAAAGGGCTTTAAACGATTCCAGACGATGAATAAGGGTCTTATCAAGCGAAACGATCACTCATTTAAGAAAAAAAGTTTAAGTTTTATAAGCTCAAATGGTCACCTTGATTTGTTCTGTGATGCGCGTTCATGACTCTCCTGTTCGAACTCGTTCATCAAAATGAATCTTTTTCCAAAGTCATTTGGTTGATTCAACGAACGAAATGGGTCACTTGATGGAGTTTAGTACACCATTGGGTCACCTGATGGAATCTTAGGACACCATTTGGTCACCTGATTGAGTTTTAGGACACCATTGGGTCACTTGATTGAGTTTTAGGACACCATTGGGTCACTTGATTGAGTTTTAGGACACCATTGGGTCACTTGATGGAGTTTTAGGACACCATTGGGTCACCTGATTGAGTTTTAGGACACCATTGGGTCACCTGATTGAGTTTTAGGACACCATTGGGTCACCTGATTGAGTTTAGGACACCATAGGGTCACCTGATTGAGTTTTAGGACACCATTGGGTCACCTGATTGAGTTTTAGGACACCATTGGGTCACCTGATTGAGTTTTAGGACACCATAGGGTCACCTGATTGAGTTTAGGACACCATAGGGTCACCTGATTGAGTTTTAGGACACCATTGGGTCACCTGATGGAGTTTTAGGACACCATAGGGTCACTTGATGGAGTTTAGTACACCATAGGGTCACCTGATGGAATCTTAGGACACCATTGGGTCACCTGATGGAGTTTTAGGACACCTTAGGGTCACTTGATTGAGTTTTAGGACACCATTGGGTCACCTTATTGAGTTTTAGGACACCACTGTGTCACTCGATGGAGTTTTTTTTCAGTTCCTTGCCACTGTTGCCTTTGGCTTGCTCAGTTGGGGATATTCAAATTAATTAACCAATCATTAATACCGTTGATCAGTTCTACCAAATGTGGATGTTTTTCCACTGAGAAACGAACATTATGTTTTGATTGATACTGTGAAGCTGCTTTGATGCAATCTATATTGTGAAAAGGGCTATATAAAAATACTTGATTTGATGTAAAAACTACCTAAAATGGTAGAAAACATCTTTGGAAAAAATGTATTTATAGTGTACTTTGATTTTTGCCTTATGTCCCATTGGAGGGGGCGGGGTTGATGACCTATTCTTGGACCAACCACCGGGGGGTGATCGAGACGCGTTGGCTTCAAGTTCACTTTTCAGGACTTGTGCAGGACGCTTGGTTTATACATACACAAACTGTTCCTTTCACAGCCGTCAGAGGTCATTATATGGAAAGCCATGGACTTGATATTAATGTGATAAGATTTAGATTTAAGATTAAGATTTATGCTCTCACATGTGTGCATAGGTAACACTGGGTCATGATGCCTGTGCCACAATGAAGCCGGAAAGTTTTACATGCACTGGTCAACCGGCCATAAATCGGATCCAGACAGATCCATTTTTTGCTTCAAATGCACGGTCAGCAACCAGTTTTTAATTTACTTTGGCTGATCTCCATTCCGGACCTGCTCACAAACTGCATTGCACTCATTTCCCAAAATGTCAAATGTGTGCAATTGGGGATGGAGGTTTAATTGAGTATTTCGCTGACTGTCTTCAAAAATGTTTCAATGGCATTTTCTTTCTTCTTATCTCTGTATAAAGTAGCGTTTATGACTGCAGGTAACAAAGAAAGCGAGATCGCTGCTGTTCTATAAGTACCACCTACTGTCAGAGAGTGACAATTGATCATGCTGCATGTGTGCACCATCTTCCTTTGGATCGTTATTAAAATGCAGTGGTTTCGTGTAATTTCAAAAGGCTGCAGGTCTTTTTTTTAAGTCAAGTTTTGCTGTTATAGACCAAATAAAACATTTGCTTAAAGAAAAAAAAATTCTGCATATCGTAATTGACCGATTTGCTTGTAAAGCAAATGTAGTTCCCCTTCAAAAGCGAACTCGTGCCGCATCCCCTAGAGGGCTCTGTGGGGATTCAGCATGACTGGTATCATAGTATATGTCAGGGCCAGTTCGTAGTAGTAGCTTGCTCTTTTTGAGCTTTTTTGTTGTTGTTGTTGGCTACTGCCTTTTGGTAAGAACGTTGCTAGGCCTCTTATTGCCTACCTGAATAGAGAACGTAGTTAGGCCTCCTCTTTTTTAGAGTCATTCTGTTGAGGCATCCATTCTTGAGAAGCTCCGTTCTGTCACATTTTTCCCTCAAAGGTGTTTGTAGAAATACCAAGCTCTTGATCTTCCCTTTAAGGGGTCTTATAGCTTAGGAAATGTTTTCAGATTCACACTCTGTGTTCACGTCAAAGCAAATATGATGCCCAGTTCACTGTAACATCCTTTAAATGTGTTTTTTTTTATATCACAAAAGTCTGGGAGCAAGATAGATATACTGATTCAAAAAATATATAAACAGTACTTGGAGAAAAGTCTTATGCTTTATTGAAACACTAACATTAGCCTGTTAACATGTGTTTTGCACGTGATGGAATGGTATTAGAGTGATTTTGGAGTGTGAGAAAACACAGACGCTCAGACTTGCCTGGCTTCTACTTCACACCACTCATGTTCTCTGGCCTCTTTTTGTGCCGCGATTGTACTGCTTTTAAAGATGTACCCATTTAAAGATGTTATGGACATGTTAAGGTTGAGAGTCTCTGATTAAACTCACTGTAATGGTCTAGGTGTATGTTACTTTAAGAGTGTAAATAGCTAGAAATGTCATCTTATTTATTCTAAGTGCAGGCTTAGAATAAAATTCTTGTCATAAATTTAAATCATGCCATGTTATATATATTTTTTTAATTGTATGTTTCCTGAGATGCATTTATAATGTGATATAAAATTGTTCATTCACATATCAAAAATCGCTGTTTAGGCAATATAATTAAAACGTACATGTTGTCGCATGAAAGTCCGTTTGTAAAGCCTATATCGAATTACCAAAGAAATCACTGTGAAATTAAACAATCAAACAAATAATGCCCTACTTTACATCATTGAAAATAAACAGCCACTAGCCTTTCTCTGCGCATGCAGATGTATATTACCCAACAAACTGGAGGAGTCAATTTATCAGCTTGGTTTAAATATATATATATATATATATATATATATATATATATATATATATATATATATATATATATTTGTTTGTTTGTTTGTTTGTTTTTTTACAGAATTTGTTATAGTATGATATCAAAAGAATTTCTTAATTATTTTATTGGCCCCTTTAATGTTTAATGTATTTCAAATCAAGACTAAAAATGTACAACAGTAATACACGTCCAGCTAGATTAAGCAAAAATTAAACCTATTGATGCAAAAAATGCACGTAGTACGTTGCAAGTCGATCGAGAGAGAGAGAGAGAGAGAGGAGGGTTTAGATATTGTTTCATTTTTATTATAAACAGCATTCATTGAAAATAAAACTGAGAAATGTGCAGATCACTTTGAAACTACATACATTGGTTAAAATATGCTAACTTTATCTGTATCTTTAAATTACCTTAATTTGTATTATTATTAAAAGTTGGTCAACTTGTCTTGCAGTTTGTGATAGCTTTGCATTTTTCAGTTTTTGATCAGTGTTTAAGTCTTTGAATGGATTTCATATTTACAGTAATTGCCCTTCACCTCACAATTTCGGTTTCCTTCGGCCATACTACTAAACACACACTGCCATCCAAATGTCACTATGTTTCCTTCAATGGTGCATTCATTGGCGTCCTCTGAACCTCGAAGTTGCCCGTTGAGGTGCCCGTTGAGGTGCCTGCAGAGGTACTTGTGGCGATCCATTAGAAGTAGCATTGAGTAAGGCACACCCAGATGTCAGACAGACTCCAGGAACTCCACGTAGTCCAGGGTGACCCCTCAAACCAAGCTGGCCAACATGGCCTCTCTCTCCCATCCGACCTGGTTGCCCATCAAATGCCTGGCCAGGTCGCCCACGCTTACCTTGTTATATCGAAGAAAAAGTCAAATAAATACTAGTCGTCATGGAAAAGAGAGGTTAATTATTTGGTCGTTATTATGTTACCCTTTGGTCCCTGCTCCCCAATGTGTCCGGGAAGGCCGTAGCCTTTGGCTCCCTTGTCTCCTGGTTCTCCCCTGTCACCTGCGGCAAACATATGTTATTAAAATGAACAACCATCTAATTCCGGCAGGAGCACCTCAAATAGACGTTCTTTATACTGATTAACAGCCATGTGTGTGCTGAGGTCATTACTGAATAAATATATAAAAATTACTTTATTTTTGGCTGGAAACTGATTTTTGACTAAATAACAATGCAAAATAATGCCTTGTCATTTACACTCACCTAAAGGATTATTAGGAACACCATACTAATACTGTGTTTGAACCGCCTAATTGTACGTGACGTTGATTCAACAAGGTGCTGAAAGCATTCTTTAGAAATGTTGGCCCATATTGATAGGATCGCATCTTGCAGTTGATGGAGATTTGTGGGATGAAGCTCCCGTTCCACCACATCCCAAAGATGCTCTATTGGGTTGAGATCTGGTGACTGTGGCGGCCATTTTACTACAGTCAACTCATTGTTATGTTCAAGAAACCAATCTGAAAATATAGCTGCGAGCAGCGATGGCGGGCCCAAGCCGGTGGCACCGCAACCCCGGTTCCTTTAGTTACCTAAAGGCACCCGGGTGGCGGTGCCGAAGGCTTTGGCCCTTTTATGATTAAATGTTAAAACGGCTTGCCATACTTTGTCATTTCGACTAGTTACAATTATGTTACTGATATCTTAAATGATAATACAAACTATCCAAAATGTAATTACGAATAGACAGAAAGACGTTGTTGATATCTACAATGTTAATTCCGGATAGGCAAACTTTGCTTTTAAATTTTAAAAGGGCTTGCCATACAGGGACGTAGGCTCAGAGAGAGGCTCACCATATTCAAACCAAAATATCTGACTTCCTCTTGGTCCGAGCTAATGACTATGTAATAGAAAGTTGTCCGGCTTGAGGAGTACAATGTATATAACGATTTTTGTAACTGTAGATAAAACTAACAACCCCACTTTTGTCAAAAGGTGGCGCTATTTAGTCCTTGCACCATGCCCGTTTCTGAAACTTTGCACATGTCTACTGGCTAATAAATGTGATGTATCTGTTGAGTTTCAAGCAATTTCAATTTCAATTTGACTGTTGAAAAGAAGTGCGCCGATTAGATACTCAGGATCGGTATCGGCTCTGACACTGCCATCTTTGACGAGGCTGATTCAAATTCTATATTGTGCATATATACTATTCTATGTTAGGCACAAAGGCACAAAAACTTTCTAAAGTACCATAAAGTGTTTGTGTACTGTATTATTAGTGTTCTGAAGCTATTATGTGATATAGAAATTAATATTTAAGTCATTAAATTCAAGAACACAAACTTTTCCCTCTCTGCGCCTGTCAGTCATTCTCCATTCAGCATTCAAACAGCACGTCGCATTCGGTTACAGTCAATGATGAAACGATCTTCAATGATTGAATGTTAATCCTATTATACTGGATCTTTAAGATAAAGGTCTAAAGGTCTATATTTTCGAATGAAGAAACTTTTTCTTGCTGGACTTTATTGCTGTAACTTAACCGTGTTACTTTCTACCGGGTGTCGGACGCTGTCGGTTAGATCACAACACTAGAGTCAGAGCACTATAATTGTTCTTCACGCACACAGTAACTGAAATTTAAAACCTTTAAAAGAAAAGGCTCAATAAACTATTGCATAGATAGATAATGTATAATACACTGTTCATAAATATGTATTTCCTTTGTGCTTTGAACTTTTCAATACGGACTCAACGCGCTGTAACTTCATGTGGCTTCAATCACATCATTCTCCGCTCGGGATGCACATAAGTGCTTTGTGCTGCACCGTATTAGAGCCGTAATATCATAATGCAGTGACGTAATGACAGATTATTAATTGCCTTTCAATTATATGTTGCTGCGTCATTAAACATCTGTCCTATGCATTTCAAACATTTATAGCAACCATGGCTATATCTTTTTATGATTTTTGTCATCTTGTTTTTCATGAATGTATTTTTTAAAAATAAGAGCAATGTGTATTATCTATTATTAATATAGTTTATAATAGCATTTTTGTCATAGATTATGACAAAGTAATCATATGATCCACCAGCGAGGAACCAGCAGAACAGAGTGAACATTCTTTCTGTTTAGTTCAATCCTACTTAATAGGAATTTATTTAAAATGCTCGCTCTACTCCACACCATTAATGTCTTGTGCGGACATCCGTATTTTGACTTTTGGTTTTAAGTAAGCGATTTAAAAGCTCCCAAGTCCCAGCGGAGTCACACGTTGATTAACCAGTGGGAATATACACAATAGGCCTACCTGATATTGAACACAAGAGGGCAGTATAGCACTACGTATGACTCAGATTATTATTTTTTTATGAATTTTACAACAATTCTGGCTGTTTTTGAACGTAAACATAATTCTTAAATGAAAAAAGGGAAAAATTGGGGAAGTTATAATATTTGTATAATTTAATTTAGAAACAAATGATGTATAATTACATTTTTAGAAGATATGAGGCTTTTAGTGTTTACTTTTTTGACATTACTTTAATCTTTTGCCATAGTTGCACATGTCTACTGGCTAATAAATGTGATGTATCTGTTGAGTTTCAAGCAATTTCAAGCATGCTAAGAGTCCCAAAAGCATCAAAAAAGAATGTTAAAGTTTGATTCGTTGCCACGGCAACAGTATCAAAGATATCAAAAATTCATTCACAGGTCTATATCTGCCGTGTATTTACATTATACAGATGAAGTTTGAAGCAAATCGGTTAAAAATAAGAGAGTGGTTTCAAAGCATTTTGAAAGTGACACACTTCCTGCTGCCAGTTGGTGGCGCTATAATTTTGACTCACAATAGTCACATCCATGTGATCGGTCTCTTACAGCGAAAACACTGCTGAAGTTTCATCAAGATCAGTTAATGTATGCTGAAGTTATAACACACATCCTGTTTCATGTTTCTCGCCATAATTTCGTTTTCTCGCCACGGCCAAACCGTTCGAGATATAAAAAATCCCTTGGCACCTTTTCATCCTTAATGTCTTGACTTCACGCTGATCGAGTTTTGTCGAATTTGGTTCAGTGCTCTAGGAGCAATACTTTAAATTCCATTGCATGTGTTTTAAACACAACCCTAAATAGCCGTCTTCCTGTTGGGCTGGGGTAAAAAGTAAGAGTGTGAAGTAGGCTATATATGAAACGATGAGATCTATATGTGTACCAAGTTTCATATTATTACATGCAAGTGTGTTTGATTTATGGACCAAATTTTCAGACCAAGTTTATTGACCAAGTTAATCTGATTAATAAACTAATTATATAAAACTATTGTCAATGCACTACAATTAAACTAGTTATATGTCTTTACTTATAAAAAATAAAAATAAAAACTTATTTAAAAAATACCAGGCTTGAGAAATGTATTTTCTTTATGCAGGCCATACACACAGCAGTGAAATGGTTAAGCCCCCTCCCCCTGCACACTCACACACACACAGACAGGCAAAGACAGAGATGTAAGCTCAGATTAAGCAAGACCACATTCAAACAAACACATCTGACTTTCTGTGGGTCCTAGCTAATAAGTTTAAATTAGAAAGTTGTCCGGCTCGAGGAGTACAATATACATACCAATTTTTGTAACT
The DNA here is from genome assembly GCF_988280905.1 of Pimephales promelas. Classification (NCBI taxonomy): domain Eukaryota; kingdom Metazoa; phylum Chordata; class Actinopteri; order Cypriniformes; family Leuciscidae; genus Pimephales; species Pimephales promelas. The sequence continues at coordinate 35,925,232 of NC_142779.1, forward strand.
CTAGTTAAAACTAACAACCCCACTTTTGTCAAAAGGTGGCGCTACTGAGCCCTCACCACGCCCGTTTCTGAAACTTTGCACATGTCTACTGGCTAATAAATGTGATGTGTCTGTCGAGTTTCATGCATTTTGAAGCATGCTAAGGGTCTCAAAAGCATCCTAAAAGCATCCTAAAAGAAGGGTAAAGTTTGATGCGTCGCCACGGCAACAGTTTCAAAGATATCAAGAATCCATTCACAGGTCTACATCTGCCGTATGTTTACATTATACATATGAAGTTTGAAGCAAATCGGGTAAAAATAAAAGGGTGATATCAAAGCATTTTGAAAGTGACACACTTCCTGCTGCCAGTTGGTGGCGCTATAACTTTGACTCACAATAGTCACATCCATGTGATCGTCCTCTTACAGCGAACACACTGCTGAAGTTTCATCAAGATCAGTTAATGTATGCTGAAGTTATAACACACTTCCTGTTTCACGTTTCTCGCCATGATTGCGTTTCCTCGCCACGGACAAACCGTTCGAGATATAAAAAATCCCCTCGCAAACTTTCATCCTCAATGTCTTGACTTCACGCTGACCGAGTTTCGTCGAATTTGGATCAAAGCTCTAGGAGGAGTATTTGACATTCCATTGCGAGCGTTTTACAAACAAACCTCAATAGCCGACTTCCTGTTGGGCTGGGGTAAAAAGTAAGAGTGTGAGGTATAGATGAAACGATGAGATCAACATGTGTACCGAGTTTCATATTATTACATACAAGCGTGTTTGAGTTATGGACCAAGTGTTCGGACCCCGTTCCAGGGGGCGCTGACGAGCCGCCCTACCACGCCCGGGTACCAGCTTCAGCCCGGCTCTGATGGCCGCGGGTTCTGACCCGTGTGCAAAGTTTCAAGAGTTTTCGAGCACGTTAAGGGCCCCAAAAGTGCCCAAAAGGTAGTAAAATAATAATTATTATAATAATAATAGTGAAGAAAAATAATCCCAAGGAAAACAATAGGGCCTTCGCCCTTTCAGGGCTTGGGCCCTAATGATTCCAGCTTTGTGACATGGTGCATTATCCTGCTGGAAGTAGCCATCAGAGGATGGGGACATGGTGGCCATAAAGGGATGGACATGGTCAGAAACAATGCTCAGGTAGGCCGTGGCATTTAAACGATGCCCAATTGGCACTAAGGAGCCTAAAGTGTGTCAAGAAAACATCCCCACACCATTACACCACCACCACCAGCCTGCACAGTGGGAACAAGGCATGATGGATCCATGTTCTCAATGAATTCTGCCTCTACCATCTGAATGTCTCAACAGAAATCGAGACTCATCAGACCAGGAAACATTTTTCCAGTCTTCAACGGTCCAATTTTGGTGAGCTCTTGCAAATTGTGGCCTCTTTGTCCTGTTTGTAGTGGAGATGAGTGGTACCCGGTGGGGTCTTCTGCTGTTGTAGCCCATCCGCCTCAAGGTTGTGTGTGTTGTGTCTTCACTGCATACCTCGGTTGTAACGAGTGGTTATTTCAGTCAAAGTTGCTCTTCTATCAGCTTGAATCAGTCGGCCCATTCTCCTCTGACCTCTCGCATCAACAAGGCATTTTGGCCCACAGGACTGCCGCATACTGGATGTTCATTCTTTGTAAACCCTAGAAATGGTTGTGTGTGAAAATCCCAGTAACTGAGCAGATTGTGAAATACTCAGACCATGCCACGCTCAAAATTGCTTAAATCACATCACCTTTCTTTCCCATCCTGACCAGTTTGGAGTTCAGGAGATTGTCTTGACCAGGACTACACCCCTAAATGCATTGAAGACACTGCCATGTGATTTGTTGATTAGATAATTGCATTAATGAGAAATTGAACAGGTGTTCCTAATAATCCTTTAGGTGAATGTATACCTGCAACATGTCTACCAAGCTTTTGAAATGACGTGCAATGCAAGCGGTACTGTTGAACAGCACATGCTGATTCAGTAAAATATGAACAACTAGTGCTATAGTTACATTTCGTTTAGCTGCTTTTCATAGATTCAGTTGTGAACCATCTATACATCCATGCATTTTCCAAAACCATTTCCTATGTCCTATGTGGAGTTGTGGGGGCCCTGAAGCCTATCCCAGCATCTCAGGCCATAGGGCAAATTAAACAGTTTGTTAGTATTTTTTTTTAATTATAACTAGTGCTGTCAAACGATTAAAATATTTAATCGCGATTAATCACATTAATGTCATTGTTAACTCGCGATTAATCGCACATGTCCCATTTTTTTTTCTCATTTAATGCTCTTGTCAACATGGAAAAGTTGATTGGCTTGCTTTGCGCAAACGTTGGCATATACTGTGTTCAATTTCACATCACTTAGAGCAAATAATCTCTCACACAATGTAACTCTGTCCATCAATAAAAAAGTGAAAGAAATACTGACGAGGTCCTGATATTGACGAGGGGGCGGAGAATTCGCATCAGCTGTGTGTGTGTGTGCTTGGCCATCAGCTGGTGTTTCAGACTGGATGTGCTGCGATGATGATCGCTTAGTTCACAACGACAAAACACACAGATCGCTTTGGTCTTGTCAATGGAACCATTTGGCAACTTTTAAAAGTAAACTTTGCATTCAGAATCTTATTGGCATCCATTTCGGCGTCTCGCGCTCGTCATCCACTCAAAACGTAACGTTAACCAACTATTTGGCCAGCTTGCAAGCCCAAACAAACTGCGGCGTCGTGCCTGTTGTTTAGTTTCCGGTCTAGCTAGATCCGCTTGTGCTTTGGTCAACAAAGCAACAAAGCGTCCTGTTGCAAAAGCAAGTGAAAAAAACGACAAAGTTTCCTAGGCCAAAAAGACCGTTAATCGCGCGATAAAAAATTGACGTTGTTAAAATTGGTTTGCGTTAACGCCGTTAATAACGCGTTTAACTGACAGCCCTAATTATTACTATTAAAAAAAATGGTTAAAAAATAAAGTTGTCTTCTGGGAAACATGTAGCTTCTGAAGACCAATAAACAAAAGAAATAAAAAAAATATTCCGACTAAGAACAATTTAAACGGTTCATCCTGTTCAAAAGTTTACACCCCCCTGACTCTGAATTTATCATGTCGCCTTCATGGGCTTCAAATACATGTTTGCAGCTTTTGTAATAGTTGTGTATTAGTCCCTCAATTGTCCTCAGTGTGAAAATCATTCAGTCCCTTCAAAGTAGCTTCCTAAGATACACTTGCAAGCAAGTCATTGTCTATTTTCTTGACATTGTTAACTTTAACATTATTTGATACTGTCAAAACAAGGTAATATGGGTAATCCTTTCTTTAAACACTTTGTTTGAACTATTGCACCTGTATACTCATTTGCCTCATCAATGCTGTTTGGCAGAGTCGCCGCACATCTGCTCATGTTTAATAAAGCTATTACTTTCCCTCCGCTGATGCTTGCAGACTGACATTATTTATGAATTTATTTCATGACACATCCCTTTCCAAAAGACAACAGTTCCTTGTGAAGGTGAATCCGTCATATGGTCTGCTTACTTGGGCAGCTTTTCCAGCTGAGAAGTATTTGTTATGATAGTTAATCATGCATTCACACAGCCAAGAGCAACACTGACAGAGACCCTTCAGAGCATTATTGTTTCTCTATATCTGGGCACATTCCTTATTTGTACCTTTTTACGCTATCTGACATTAAGGCAACCACATATGATTGATGTGAAGGCTCCAACATGGAGGACCACCCCTGTATTGGTGTATGTCCAATAAGCCACTATTTGTACGAGATGCAGTGCAGTGTGAAGATGGTTTACTGTACCTGTTGGGCCCTGTCTGCCCAGGTCACCGGGTTCTCCGTAGAATCCCTGCTGTCCGATTTCTCCTTTAAGACCATCAATGCCAGGATCACCCTATTATAATGGTTTTTACAGAAATAGTTGCACAGTTATTTGTTAGTAATTAGTCATTTAGCAGACAAGCGACAGTATCCTTATTGCAACATGACATCATGACTTTTGCGTAAACATACACGCCACTTTCGAGTCAAGTGGCGTGTTATCTCTACGTATTTTGAGGTATCTGCGTGTATGCGTGTATGTCTACGCCATTAATGTCCGAGTGGTTCCGCGTGTCTGTACACGCCGTCAAATGTCCGAGGGAAACGAAGCAAAATGTAGATCTATATCTGGGGAGCGATATATATTTTTTTTTCCTAGGATGGTGAGGGAACAGTCATAAATGCCATTAACCCCAGTGATGGTTTAGGGACAGGGTTGAGGTAAGTCATATATTTACAGTAATAACGTTAAGTCAACGGCGTTCATAAACACGCTGAAAAGCGATTATGTGTGTTGATAGCACGGCAAACCCCAACCCCCTTGGAACTTGACTTGATCAAGGGTACAATCATGGTAGCTGTGGGAATCAAACCAGCAATTTACCAATTACCAGCTCTGCGCTATATCACATTGAGGTCTGTTCTTTACACAATGCTATTTGATGGCTTCAGGAGACTTTTTGTTGCTTAAAGGCGTAGTTCACTTTTAAAACAAAACTTTTGCTGATAATTTACTCACCCCCATTTCATCTAAGATGTCCATGTCTTCAGTCGAAAAGAAATTAAGGTTTTTGATGAAAACATTCCAGGACTTCAATGGGAACCAAACGGTTCAAGGTCCAGATGAGAGTTTCAGTGCAAACTGTTCAAGGGGCTTTAAATGACTCCAGACGATGAATAAGGGTCTTATCAAGCGAAACGATCACTTGTTTTGAAAAAATAAATAACAAAGTTTCAGTTTTATAAGCTCAAATGCTCGCCTTGCTCTGTTCTGTGATGCGCATTCGTGACTCTCCTGTTCGAACTCGTTGAACAAAATGAACAAATCTTTTTTCGAGTCATGACTAGATAAGACCCTTATTCGTCGTCTGGAATCGTTTAAAGCCCTTTGAAGCTTCACTTAAACTCTCATTTGGACCTTGAACCGTTTGGTTCCCATTGAAGTCCTGGAATGTTTTCATCAAAAACCTTAATTTCTTTTCGACTGAAGCTTTGCTTTTGCTTTTCGCCTTGCTTTTGGCTTGCTTTGAGCTTGCTCAGTTGGGGTTATTTAGTGTTTAGCAATGTTGTTGATCTGTGTTGTGCTACTTTCATGTTATCAGTGTGAAGCTGCTTTGATACAATCTGTATTGTGAAAAGCGCTATATAAATAAATGTGACTTGACTTGACTTGACTTATGTAAAATAGTAGCTTAGACATTCTGCAAAACATGAGGTGTGGTACAGGTTTGGAACAACAAGAGGGTGAGTAAATAATAGTGGTTTCAATAATAACTAAGAGACTCTTTTTTTTTCCTGTAGACTCTTTGCTATGCTGATTCTGAAGTTTACGTTGTGTGCAGGTTTTCACAACTCTCACTTTTACAACCCTTTACATGTTTGAATTTGAGGCTCAGTGAACTTTTATCGGCCTTTGGGCCCCTTGGGTTAAAATGTTCGAGAAGTCTGAAAAAAAGATCTGCCGGAGAAATATGGAAAGGCTTTCCACTCCAGTGAAGGTGGGATTCTCTCCAAAAAACATTCAACACAGAGCAAGTCTGTGACTTCCTATTTGTCTTCACGGGGACTTGGACATTCTGGATGTTTTAATTCCAACCTATACTGCCAAACACTGCTGCACGCTCTCCTGAGGCCTTCACACTATGTGCATATCAAACTTGGCCTGCAGGACAGTTGATGTATGGCGCATGTTCTTCCTTACTTTACTATGGCAAAAACAGGTTTAACATGTGTAAAACAAACCTCTAATCTAAATGCTTTTGTTTCCAAGGCCTACCGTAGCAAATATGAGACTGTTCCAGAGTTGTAGTGGGGTAATTTTTCTCAGGGGTGGGAAACTTACTGGAGGTCCAGGTGGTCCTTTCGATCCTGGGGGACCTGGGGCGCCCATTGGCACGTCTCCATAGAGCGGGCACACGGCTGCACAAGTTCTTTTCACGGAGTTGGCGAATGTGGACATCTGCTCCAGCACCACCTGCTTGCAGACCTCAACAACATGTTGAGCAGGGAGAGGGGGGCCCTACGAGAGAGATCATTACCACTGAAACATGGAGCTCGGTCCACAGCACCAGTAGTCTGAAAATGTGTGGCTGCGTAATGAAGGAGAAATAAATACGGCCAACAATATTTCACCAGCCTCATTATGGATTTACAGCCACACTAAATGAAAACCTTGCCCCGAGCTGCAGAGAAAGCTGCACTAATGAGAAAGCGTTTACTAGCGATCTTGACACCAAAATGGTTACCACATATTTCATGCATGTTACGCCAAGTGCCACAAGGACTGAATCTCCCAGAAGTTTTGAAAGCTTTGTCTAAAGGTGAAGATTGTCAGTCGGCAGATGAAATGCAAAACACTTAAAGGGCGCATATCATGCAAAATCCACTTTTTTAGCCCTTAAATGCATTTTGTTGTATATTTGGAGTGTTTATAAGTACAGAAAAGATGAAATTATTCTCTTCAGGTGCTTCGTTTATATCTTTATATTCTGTTTTGGTCATATTTTTCAACCTGTTCAGATTTTTCTGTTTTCTATGACGTTTTTTGAGCAAGTGCGTCACCGTATTTGCAGCGGAACTGCCAAATAAGGACATCGACTACCGGCCCAACACTTCGAGCAATCCGCCATTATTATTTCTCGCTCCGATTTTGTAGTCCGAGCTCAATGATGCAGAAGTTACGAGAGGGCAAGTCAAAATGTTCGATTGTTGGATGTACGTTAGTGACCTGAAGCACTTCAAGGATTCCCACTTCAACAACCTCCGCCAGTAACGTTATACAGAAGGGTTTGCCGATTGACTTCGTCTGAATGAGGGGTAAATTCCTTCTATCATTTAGCTGCTGTGTTTTCTGACGCTTTCTAAACGTAAGTTATCATATTATTATTATCAATACAGATTGTTTGTGGTAAGATTAGAGCGTAGTCAGTTATCTTGTTTGTGTGCTTGTTTTAACAAGAGAAATAGTCGACTTTCACTAATAACACAACATAGTTAACTACACACCACTGCATCCATATGAAGACGTTGTTCTGCAGGTTCGTCGTCGTCTTTATCGACTCGCTCGCTCTGGCTCGAATATGTAAGGCTTGATGGACGAGTCTTCTGTTGTTGACATTTTGTTAACGTGTGAATAAAAATGTTCTTTGAAGCTATAGTAATCGTATATCTCTAATCAAACTACAATAATGGCCGAACGTGGGGAGTTGAACTGACCGTGAACTCATCGACCTGGAAAGCGGGCGGGGAAAGACGCAACTCCTTTTTGTTTAAAGGGGCCGCTTTGAAACGGGTCGCTCACAGACGCACATCAGAAAAGGGGCCTGTGGAGCTATAATAATGAGGAATTCAGACCCAAGCATTGCAGTTATGCTTTATATAGACCACAAATAAGTAAAAATGAATGATTTAAAAGCATGATATGTGCCCTTTAAAGCCCTAAACCAGGGGTAGGCAAGTTCGGTCCTAGAGAGCCGCTGTCCTGCAGAGTTTGGCTCCAACACTGAACAAAATCTCACCTGCCTATAGCCTTAGTAATCCTGAAGACATTGATTAGCTTGTTCAGGTGTGTTTGATTAGGGTTTGAACTAAATTCTGCAGGACAACGGCTCCCTAGGACCGAACTTGTCTACCCCTGCCCTAAACAGACATTTATTTAAGCTTAACTAGGAAAGTGTGAATTTCAGCTTTCTTATGGACCCTCGGTTGCTTATGGACCATAACAAAAAGTCCATAAAGTCCCTCAGGCAGGTGGCAGCTGTTTGGTCAACATGTCCAGACAGCTATTGTCTATCTAGGTAATAGGACTAGGAGCACAGCTTTTACAAACATATGTCAGTACATCATAATATTTTGGCCAGAGAATTATATTAATACTTAATGATACACTATGTAGCTTTTGGCTCTCTAGCGGTTAAAAAAATTGTGAAAGAACATTGTTTTGGTTGTGCTTTGGCTTTGCTTGACTGTGTGGAAGAAACATGGTTCTTACTCATCATAAACCCAAAAAAGACAGAGATTACACTACTGCTCATAAAACATTCACGACTAGGATTAAGAGATAAAACTGGTTTAGATGGAAAGTATCTCAAGCTGACAAGCTGAAGACATTACTGTTGAACACAGTGCTTCCCTCAAAATAAATTGCAGCGCAGTGCTACAACAACCATAACGAAATGAGCCTTCACAATAGAATATGCTTTACTGTGCGTTCACACAAATTCGCGCCTACCTCGTGTAGTTATACGCTTGAACACTTTGAATCCCTTCGCGTGTAAAGATTGAAATTGACACGTTTAAAAACTAAAATTTGAAGCGGAATTTACGCGCGTCAGAATCAAAACCAGTTGGCGGCCATCTTTTTTATGTTGATGGAGCATTCATCGAGAGAGTCACCGCTCTGTATTTGCTCTGGAGAGTGGCGTGGGGATCATCCTCGCCGTATTTGTGTCCACCGGACCCTTCGGAGGCGAACTGTTTGGCTAGTTTCACCATTTGCTCGCTCCAGGAGCTGCGCTGGATGACGGCCGCCTGACCCGCGCCCAGTTTGATGACCTGTTGTCCCGCATCGGATCGAGGATCACCCTCGCCCTCATCCACCTAATCTAGCTGTCATTTATTTTTGTTTTGATGACAAATAGAGCCCGCCTCCAATAGTTATTAACCTGTCCTGTGATATTTTCTCTCTCACGTCCAGACACGAACTTATGCACATGTATGTTGGTTGTCTTTACATTATAATAATATTTCAGATAATCTAGATATGGAATAAATAATTCAATAAAAAAATAAACATGTCTTGTATATTGAAATTAAGTTTCAAGTGATAAAATATTTGCTTTGTTGTGCATTAGACCCACACCAGGCATTTAGTCATATTACAACATAATTTATTGAAGCATCAAAACACATCACCACATGAGCAAGCAGCTAGGCTCCTGATTGGTTAACGCAGTGCAAATTGTCGTCAAAGTTCAGATTTTTCAACGTGGACAGCAGGCGCGAATTCGCGCCAAACGCGTGAATGCACAAATAGCACTAGCTAAATCATTCGCACTTAACACGCCAGACGCTCCAGAAGCCCGTTCTCATCCTTTGGCGTCATATAGGTGCCGTTATATGACATTTTGTCAACACTACGCTCAAGCGGGACTGAAATATCTGACGCAGGTCTCTAGCCGTGCCTTTAGCAATAATGGCGACTGGCTCTTTGAACTGAAAACATTTTGTACATCCAGCATAGTGAGCCTTATGATTTCTCCAGTTGCCAGTCTCTTCCTCTTTATACTATTTCCAACCAACACGAAAACGAAAGTTATGAGTTTCAGACTTACTGGTGGGCCTGGAGGGCCCTGAAAGCCCACTGGACCGCCGTCTCCTATCACTCCCTTGGAGCCTACACGGCCTTTTCTACCCGGCTCTCCAGCAGGGCCTCGCTTTCCTCTGCTTCCCTGTTGCCCTGGCACACCGGCATCTCCTGTCTGGAAAACAAACAAATACAAACACACCCATAAACAAGCAAGTGCACTTTTGTGTACATATTTCTCAGTGATATCTCGACAGCAACCCTGGAAAGAAATACGAAACGGAAACCCAAAAAAGTATGCTCATGTGGCCATCGCTCGGTTCTTTGCAATCCTGCTGTTGCTGTGAGAGTGGACAGATTAAACCCATCGCTGCTAATGCTTCTACGAAAAAAGCTCCATGGTGATAAAGTAAAATTACAGTCTTACCCTGCCTTTAGGTCCTTTGACTCCCTTTGCACCCTGTGGAAACAATGTGGTGTTGTGAGAAACTAGAACCATGTGATAATGGAAATGTGTCAATGAACTGCATTTGAGTCGATTATTACCTTCTGCCCTGTGCTTCCCTTGATCCCTTGAATGCCGGCGTCACCCTGGAAGATACAAAAGCAAAGTTTGCGATCGCATTCAGGATTTGATGCAACAAATGTGATTTGTAGTTCAAAATAAGTGGTCAAGGTGTTGTGAGAGGAAACCCAGAAATGGTGGTGACGCTTTTCATTCCTTTGTGTTTGTGTGAAAAGCAAACCGAGAAACCATTTGGCGTAATGTGCCCTAATCAGAACATTACCCTGGAATCTAACACATTAGCCTGAGATCTAATTTTGTTTACTCGGACTCTCAACTCCTCTACGATGTTTGCCTCAGTGTTTCTGCAAACAACTACTTTCATAATTCTTCCTGGATGTGTGTGCATTTGACTTCTAGACCAAAGACCCCTTTTCAGGAACAAACCCAATATTTTCCATTGTCTAACTCTTGAATGCTTTCCATTTTCTAAAATGTCCTAACCATGCATTTTACATAACATCAGGAAGACCTGTCATTCGTTGTTCTGGTAAATGTGTCTTTACACTAGCTAAGGAGTCATCAGCACTTATGTCAATATCCACGCGATGCTGAAATAATGTTTAGTTAACAGATGGCCACAAAAGGGAAAAGACGGAGCTCTATTAACACCATGTGATGCTTCATCATCTAACACTGGAGTCCCTGTGGAAATTTGATTAATTTCAAATATGTGGATGACATGTCTTGTCTGCAGTGACATGTTTAAATGAAGTGTGGCGATCTTCTCAGAAGTTTTAGCGTTTGGTTGATGCTGGAGTGAGAACAGAGCAGTCATCAGTTTCTCTGCAGTGTGACTGTATTTGCAGCCAAGATCTGCAGCGCTAACCAGCGAAGAGCTGCGCTGCTCAGACATGACTCCAGTGTGAAAACATGCTGAGGTTCTCTAGGCTTTCAGATGACGGCCGGTGTGTTCTGGCTTACCTCCATTCACTTTTTTTTGTGAATGGGTCAGTTCCCACTTCTCAAGAAGATATTGCAGCAGTGTGTCAAGGCTTCAATGAATCTGATGACAGGTTGTATTAGTATGCATTTCACAAATGTTTAAAGGGGTGATGTTTAAATGTTTTCCTTGAGCTTTTGACATCGAAGAGGTCGTCATATTATAAGATATCCTGTAAGTTTCAGAACTGAAAACGCACTTGTTAGTCCATTAAAAGCTTTTATTGACACCAGGCTCAGCAAACGACTTGTTTTTCAAAGTGGGGAACTATGACGACAAAGAGGATAAACCCCACCCCCGCAGATGAAGATCAACGCGGCTGGTTAAGCCCCGCCCACCGATTTACGCATTACACGCATAGCTAAATAACATAGATGCCTACCTCGTGATGTCAAACCGGATCGATCTACCGAGCGATACAGAATATTGTGCAGCGCCTGGTTGTGGAAGAAGACAGTCGCTGCATAAGCTTCCTCTGGACTCCAATAGGACTAAACATTATTTTTAATGACGTTCAGCTGATGAGGTAAAACATCGTCCGTCTGTTCGCTTCATTTCACTGAGGATTGTTTTGTACTCAAGACTGGATTTGCAGAGCGATTAAGAGTAAAGAACGGTGCTGTGCCGTCTATATTGGATCTGACAGGAATGGTGCAACACACGGACTCTGGGTCCAACATGTATGGGCCAATCACTCCGGTCGCCATTTTACAACATTAGACGTTATCAGAACAATTTCCCCCAAGTGCACCGACGGGTGAGTCGAAACTCATTATAAACTGCAAAACTGTTCTCCACCCACAGTGGGTGTTTACTTCCAAGTCTTCAGTGCGAGACGCCCATAAAAACCCAGCGTTTCTCAGCTAGGCTCAAAACTAGGGTACAAAATAGCCTATTACTTGTTCATTTTGATGTTTTTGAATGCAAAAACCAAGCGAATGTCATAAGTCGACCTCAGACAACAATATAATACAATTTAAATAGCCAGTTCATGACCCCTTTAATTAAATGGTTGCCTATCACAGCAGTTTAGCCCATTGGTTTGCTGCTGCTTACTGTAAATGCTCATTGTAATGATTCAGTGTGTATAGATGCCAAAAGCACAACACAAAAAAAATGTTGGCCTCAGTTTTTTATGGATCCCGGGATATCTGGTTTCAGTAAGGCACATGATCTTATACATCTGTATAAAGATTGATGAACTGATATAGACATGTACTATATTTACAACTAGACAATGATTTGCAGGAGATTTATTTTATGATATACATAATGCCCTGTCTAGCCATTGTGGTGTCTCGCAAGATTCAAAATGCCCACTTTTTTGTCTCAACAAGTTAGTGTTAAATTTGCGCTTCATAAATGAGAGGAGGTCATTACCTTGGGGCCTGGTCTGCCGGGGATTCCCATATGCCCCTATGAAGAGACATGGCATGTTTTAGCATTTTGGAAGATATGAACTTCTATTTCAAAAGTTTTGGAAAATGGCTCACCGTTCTTCCAGGGGGCCCGATAAATCCCGGTCTTCCTGGCTTTGCAGCAGAGCCCTTGTAACCTTGCGGCCCCTGGAGAATATAGCACTTTATAAATCTACCAGAAGGCAGGGTGTATTTCTATGTCGTAAACGTCCAAGGTAAATTTTTTTAGGTGGAATTTACAGAAGTCACATATATAGATCAGTGTGGATCTGAAATAGATCAGCACTTACTGTGAGTCCTGGAAGGCCCATGTTCCCTGGAGGCCCTTGTTCACCTTTCTCACCCTGTGTTAAATATGCAAGCACATTACATAAGCACACACAACAATACCCAATCAGACAGATGCTTCTTTAGAAATGGATTTCAGAGAGTAATTTAGCAATAGTGCACTCTAAAAAATGCTGGGTTGTTTCAACCCAAATTTGGGTAAAATATGGACAAACCCAAATGTTGGGTTGAAAATGAAGAGCTCTTTTCCAAAACGCGTTAAACGACATTTTTTAAAAAAATGAGTTTGTCGTGTCATTCTGCTGCGGACAGAACCCTTTCACTGCTCTATCAACGTTTCATGCCGAATCGCTATATTTCCTTGTTTAAAATGTACTGCAAGATACAGTTTCTTTCCAAACCACGATAAGCGCCAGCCCTGTTTTTAGCCTAAACACGATAAATCCTCAAATTCAATGAGCGCTCTACACAATCCAGCACGGCGGCACTCTGAACAGAGGTTTATTATGTTCATTCATTCCTCAAAATGAGTCCTAGTTTTCTAGTCGACTAGTAGTAGATCATTTAAGCCATTTGTATTATCAGTAATCACATATATTGATTTAATTAAATGGGAGAGAAACCATATGAGCGTTTTTAATTGCATATTCCGCATCTCAACGTATGCATAAAGCTTGCCACAAAGAACCGGCAAAAGTAATGATGGATGAAACATTTGAATTGTTTATTAATAAACTAGTGTTTTCTGTCAGACCCCGTTTACACCTGGTATTAAAATGCGATCTGTATCCAGATAAGTTATCCGGATAATAAAAAACGCATGTTAATGCAAGGTGTAAACGCGTTGTGATCGGATCGCGATCGAATCTGCCTGACCACATCTGGAGGTAGTCTGGCTCGCATTGTGTCCGGATCTTTATAGGTGTAAACGCAATCTGGTTGTTGAAACCACATATGTATATTTTACTCCTCCCAAAAATGCTAAAAAATAAACGAGTGAGAGCGTGTTATATAGGCTATATGTCATGTTATAGCCTAGTCAGATGCGACACGCATCACCGCAGATGAGCAGCTGAGCGTCTATTCAACGTGCAAACATCGAAAAGTAAGTCACAGACGCAGTTAACACATCTTCAAGTAAAGAAACGAAATTATCTTACCAGGCCTGTTGCCACTCTCTCTTATTGATGTCTCTGATTTGGAAATTAGCTGATGATCAATAAAATGCCGCTCAGATCTGTTGCTTTTGGTGGCGTGCAATCCAATAAATCTGCATATAACGCAGGAGGTGAAGATCGGATTTATATCCGTTTTGCAAAAACACATTTATGTGGCCAGGTGTAAATGGAATCAGTACTTATTATCCGGATAACTTATCTGGATACAGATCGCATTTTAATACCAGGTGTAAACGGGGTCTCAGTGTCAGCAACAAAGATAAAGTTGATGATGCTTACTCGCCATCTTCGCAGTGAACGCGCATAGAGAAACGCATACTTCGAATTAGCCTACATACGCAGAGAGTTGCCAATTTATTTTAGTTTTTAATTGTTTTGTTTAAAAGTAGATATTTAAAGCTTTCTGTAGCTTAGTTCTCAGGCCTGTGTGAGGCAAGCATCGCGGTGTTTCGGTTCATATTATGAGACGCGCTCCGGTTCACCTGCGCGCCTCTGTGTCCTGATTATATTGTCTGATATTTACTTCTAATGTATTAATCCAGTCAATTTGTCGATGAAACATTTATTAAAATGAAGATACAATTTATATGAAACGAAATTTACAAGCTTTCTACAAAACAAAACTTAATAAGTGGTCAAAATCATGTCTGACGCACTCCAAATATTTTCCGATATTGGGCAGCTTTTGAATTTTGATCCTATCTTACTAATCTCATGCGGTTCCCTTTTCATAGCCTACTCAACATAGATGAAATAATAAAAATAAGTAATGTAATATTATTAAAAACAAATGTGAAATGTTTATTTTGTTTTTTTGTTTTTTTTAACTTATATTTAAGCGTCATGCTGCTCTGCTTTGCTCACATGTTATGTAGCCTGTGTGTGTGTGCATGTGCTGGAGGGGTGCCCATCCCTTTTTTGAATATCGTTATCATATATTGATCATTTTTAATAATTCGCTTTTTTCATGCATATGTTGAAATTGGTATTAATAATTTGTTTTTTTCATGCATATGCTGAAATTGGTACTATTTGTTTGAGGTTTATTTCGATTTATAGCGTTTTGGAAAAAAATAAAATTAACTTTTAAATTATCATTAACAATATTGTTGTTTGATTTAATAATTATTGTTCAAAATGTTCAGACTGAACCAATAAAACATTTAAACAGGATAATTTGAATATTCACAAAATGTGTGGGTCTAGGTAAAAAATGTAGTTTTCCTGAAAACTATTGAAATGGATTTATAGCGTTTTGGAAAAGAGCTCTTCAAATGTAACTTCAACTCTCACTTTCAACAGTACATTTTTAACCCAACATTTGGGTTTGTCCATATTTTACCCAAATTTGGGTTGAAACAACGCAACATTTTTTAGAGTGTGGTTCTGATTCAGATTTTCACTTACAATTCTGATTCGTTAACCATTGTTTTAGGATTTTTAGTAAATTGAATCAATCAAAACACAAAGCATAAAACAGTCCACACCACAACTATAGCGAAAATATCGTTGGAATCACTTTCAGAACGATTTACTCAGCTGATGAACAATAAAAACATTGACAGCCAATCAAAATCCATCCTACTTTAAAGAGCTTAGATGACAAAATTGCAGCACGTACTTGATACTCAAAAACAAGGACTTCAGTACTATTACTTAAATAGACATCTGACTGTAGTACCTTTACTTGTATTTGAGTCAAATTTAGCAAGGGGTATCTGTACTTTTACTCCAGAAATAAAGCTGTGTACTCAGTCATTCTCTGGTTATAGACTTTCTAGGAGTGAACAGGTCTTTACATTTGTCAGATTATGTTGAGTTCGATGAGTGATTCACTGGAAAGAACTGTTATAGTTTGCTTTACATTCACTTGCTGGATGGCAGATTTTAATCAGTAGTTTAGTGTGTAAAAATTACAGTATTTAGGTGTGCATCAGGGGGAAAATACAGGTCAAGAAATGTTATCAAATGTCATGAAAATCATTCTTTTCCTCTATACTTTTTTTTACAAGAATCGTTGAACTCTTAGGTTTCTGAGGAAGTGTTAGGTTACCCTTTCGCCAACTTGTCCATGTCTTCCCTCGGGTCCCTGTGGTCCTTGATAAGCCTGCATGCCATGACATTTTAAGCAAGCTAGTGAGCATGAAAGCATTGGAAAATATTATTTCTGAACTTTATATGAAACCGCAATCTATACCTCAATTCCAGGGTCTCCGTCTCGGCCTTGCAAACCTGGATCACCAACTATACCCTGATATATTCAAATGAATTATGATTTCAATGATTTCACTTAGTGGTCAACAAATGATTTGTCATTATAACCGGTCGTCAAGTTACCAACCTTTTCCCCCATTCCACCAACTCTTCCTTTTTGGCCTAGAACACCCTGTGGAGAGTTAAAAAGATAGATGTGTGCCAAATAAAAATGTTTTCCATCATTCAACTGACTGGTTAAAGTTTTTGATGAAAACATTCCAGGATTTTTCTCCATATAATGGACTTCAATGGGAACCAAACGGTTCAAGGTCCAAATGAGAGTTTAAGTGCAAACTCGATTCCAGGCGATGAATAAGGGTCTTATCAAGCGAAACGATCGCTCATTTAATAAATAAATAACAAAGTTTAAGTTTTATAAGCTCAAATGCTCGCCTTGCTCTGTTCTGTGATGCGCGTTCGTGACTGAACAAATCTTTTTCCGAGTCAATTGTTCGTTGAATGAACCAAATGACTCAAAAAAAAAACATACGTTCATTTTGATATCGTTTCACTTGATAAGACCCTTATTCATCATCTGGAATCGTTTAAAGCCCTTTGAACAGTTTGCACTGAAACTGTCTTTTGGACCTTGAACCGTTTGGTTCCCATTGAAGTCCATTATATGGAGAAAATCCTGGAATGTTTTCATCAAAAACCTTCATTTCTTTTCGACTGAAGAAAGAAAGACATGGACATCTTGGATGACATGGGGGCGAGTAAATTTTCAGCAAAGTTTTTTTTTTAAAGTGAACTACTCTTTTAAGCACAGCAGCATTATTTTTGGGAATGTAATAACTAGTATACATACTGGCTTTCCCTTTTCTCCAGGT
Source organism: Pimephales promelas (assembly GCF_988280905.1). NCBI lineage: Eukaryota > Metazoa > Chordata > Actinopteri > Cypriniformes > Leuciscidae > Pimephales > Pimephales promelas. The sequence goes on from NC_142779.1 coordinate 35,942,050, forward strand.
GTTCCTCGCTCCCCGGGATCTCCCACAATCCCCTGTGACCGAGAAGAGACAGTTTATAAACATCAAGTCAGATTCCTATGACATTTGCATCATTTCAAAAAGACTACATGCTTTACTGCTTGGGATGTCAACGGATTGAATTTGGCAGGACGTCCACACAAGCCGGGTCAGAATCTGTATACAAATACTGAATTGAGCTTTAATATTCCCCCAAACCACCATATTTTCAGAGATGACATTTGCAAACAATTTTGTTGATGGTTAAAGATTCCCTGCAGACAATCTCATTCCTCTTCAAACCCCAAAAGATCAGGAATTTGAAGCTTGTGGGTTTTCTTGAAGCTTTGCATTCCTGTTTTCTAATTGTCCCAAAGCAAAAAAAAAAAAAAAGTCTAATAATAGGCATTATGCTTTTTCATCATAATAAAGTTTGTTCTTTTAATTTTGGGGTCCCAAAATTATTCTTTTTATTGAGATTCACCCCCAGAATCCTAAAACGTTTCCACCTAGTCCTCCATGAGATGTGCACATGCAGTAGATAATCCAACAAGGTGTCCGATTTTCAATTTAAGATCGACCCATGGCTTTCAAATGTCATGCAGAAGGTCTTTATACCGTTTGACCCCGTGGTCCTCGAGATCCTTCGGCTCCGGGTAAGCCTTCGTTTCCCTGTTTCAAGAAAGAATGTGAATTGTGAGATTTCCAACCAAACACAGCAACAAATGTTTTCGAGACAAAAACAAAGCAGAGTGAGGGAAGAAAACATACCTTCACTCCTTGATAGCCCACAATCCCCTCGTATCCCCGTTCTCCTGCTGCACCCTGGGAGATGTGGTGGGGAGCAAATGAGTCATTCATATCCCCAATAACACTATCCATCTCGCGTATATTTTATCGAAGCAAAGTGTTTTAGAGGAGAACGTACAACTTCGCCCTGCTGGCCGGTTTCACCCCTCTCTCCAGGTGTCCCTCGCACTCCCTGTGATCAGATGCATACCATTTTAGCACAAAAACCACAATCGACAAAGTTGCATTAGATAAAAACGTCAACCATATTGGCTGTTTTTGCAACCAGTTGGTGTCTAAATGGGATTCTGTGTTTACCTTATGGCCTGAAGCTCCTTTTAGCCCTTTCAGGCCTTTGGGTCCTCTGTCACCCTGTGTGAGAGAAGACCATTCGTCAATGTTAACCTACAAGGCTGTCAAAGTGGGCTTTGCATTTGTTTAATGTATTACCTCCTGGCCTCGAAGTCCTCGCATGCCCTTTTCTCCTTTGATACCCTCTTCACCCTGTGGGACACAAGTTGACCCCCGTGAGTGGGTCTGTACAACAGTGCCAACCCAGATATTGTTCAATATAGCCACTCACCTTAGGCCCAGGTTCTCCTACGTGTCCATAATCTCCAGTCTTCCCACGTATCCCCTGCAATGAGATGAATGCCTTGTAATAGTAAATCGAATGTAATAACGGCAACAGATGCAGACTTTAATTGGCCAATAAGGTTGGCCAAAGACGTAAAGAACTTTGTTTACAGTGCTGGAAAAAGGCTATATGACAGCCTGGAGCTACAGAACGGCTGGAAACGCTTCCCTCCATGTTGGTATAAAAATGCACTTGACCAAACAGGATCCCTACTCACATAATTGAACGACTGCCAGTAGCTTTCTGGGTTATAATGAGAAAAACCTACTCTAAATGGCAAGCGGTGGATGTCTTAACTTCTTATGGTTTTGTTTTCTTGCAAATGTATTTCTTAAAACGTAAATGCATTAACAGTATGTTGGTGATTTAATGCTTCAGAACACTAAACAGGGATTTAACGTGCTCTTGGACCACTGAGGTCAAATTTGTCATTTGGTTGAATCATGTAATGTCTTTCTTCCCTTCATTTGTAAGCCATTATCATGCAGATTTTTATCTGTGAAGTTCTCCAAAATAAATGTAAAAATGTTAAAGGAAAAAAAAACACTTTTGCTGATAATTTATTCACCCCCATGTCATCCAAGATGTCCATGTCTTTCTTTCTTCAGTCGGTTTTGTCGGCGCGTATGGTCGGCGCGTATGGTTGGGTTGCGGAGAGTTCAGGTTAGGGAGAGTTTGTGAGTTATAACGGAAATCATTATGAACATCAGCTATGCTAATTATTTCCCATCTGCCTTTCTGCTGTTATCTCGGGACGCTTGTCCCGAGAAAAATGCCGTTCGTCAGGTCCAGTTTTGTGTCCAGCCTCTCACGGGGATTTCGGATGCCCCAGACGACTCAACGCCTGCGATATGTTATGGCGCCGTTTTATTCATAAACAATATTTATATTTAATATTTATATTTAAACAATATGAATGTAAGCCAGAGGAGAACTGGCCCCCGACTGAGCCTGGGTTCTCCCAAGGTTTTTTCTCCATCCAATCTGATGGAGTTTTGGTTCCTTGCCACTGTCGCCTTGCTTTTGGCTTGCTTTGAGCTTGCTCAGTTGGGGTTATTTAGTGTTTAGCAATGTTGTTGATCTGTGTTGTACTACTTTCATGTTATCAGTGTGAAGCTGCTTTGATACAATCTGTATTGTGAAAAGCGCTATATAAATAAATGTGACTTGACTTGACTTGACTTTTGGATGTAAACACTCCAGGATTTTCTCCATATAATGGACTTCAATGGGAACCAAACGGTTCAAGGTCCAAAAGACAGTTTCAGTGCAAACTGTTCAAAGGGCTTTAAACGATTCCAGACGATGAATAAGGGTCTTATCAAGCGAAACAATCACTTATTTAAAAAAAAAAAAAAGTTTACGTTTTATGATGTCAAATGCTCGCCTTGCTCTGTTCTGTGATGCTTGTTCAAGACTCTCCTGTTCAAACTCGTAAATGAACGAATCTTTTCCAGAGTCAACTCATTCATTTCGTTCGTTGAATCAACCAAATGTCTCGAAAAAGATTCTTTTATTTTAATAAACGAGTTTGAACAGGAGAGTCATGAACGTGCGTCACAGAAGGCGGCGAGCCTAAAAAACGTTATTTATTTATAAAATGAGGGATCGTTTCGCTTGATAAGACCCTTATTCATCGTCTGGAATCGTTTAAAGCCCTTTGAACAGTTTGCACTGAAACTGTCTTTTGGATCTTGAACCGTTTGGTTCCCATTGAAGTCCATTATATGGAGAAAATCCTGGAATGTTTTCATCAAAAACCTTAATTTCTTTTCGACTAAAGAAAGAAAGACGTGGACATCTTGTATATTACTTGGCTAACCTTAAAGTAAATCCATGGTAGGCTAAATGGATTCAGTATCAATACAGATTCTGACTGGATCATTGCACACAGTGTTTCTCCTTTTTGTCAGCGGTGTTTTATCTGCCCTAAACTGATTTAAACTTGACATCTGTGTTCTTCGCTGAACTCAAGCGCTTTTCGCTGGATGTCTTGAGCGAGACGATCAAAGCAATCGCGTCTGCTCTACCGAGCTCGTGCTGCGCTCACTGCCGTTTGGACTTTGAGCCGAGCAGATAAATGCTCCGTGTGGCGCACGCAGTTCAAATGAGTTTCGTTCCGCTTTCGGCGCATAAACATTATCGAACATTTATCGACCTCTTGATATCGTTTTATCGAGAGAAATTATATCGCGATAATTATCGTTATCGTTTTATCGCCCAGCCCTAACGTTATGTGACATAATTGTTCTCCCGCTGTTTTTTGACCTCTTTCCATGGTTTAAAAACACTAATTGGTCGATATTATGTATACTTTCTAGCTGTAACGTTACCTTACCCTTGCCCGTTGCAATGTGCAAATGAGATAAATAATGGACACAAATGAAAAACATGAATTTGTTTATTTGATTTCATTCATTTATTTATTGTTGCCAAATGGACAGATCTTTTTATAGTTTCCTCGTTACCAAACGTTAGCCTAGCTAGCTTGCCAAGCTATTTTCATAAATAATCTGTAAGATCGTTTGTACCTTCATCTGTGGCTGGAGGCCACTGTCTAACATCATCAACCCAACAAGTCATTCTGCCTGGCTGTAGCTGTCATCGAGGGTGCGTTCACGTTATCACCGAGGTTTGTTTACATACCGGTGCATATGTCTATGCCGGTGTAACAGCTCGGTAATGGCGTCGCCACAAGATGGCAGCCTACACAGAATGCTCGTCGGATTCGTCTATAAGGGCAAACCAGGAAACATTATAAAATATTAAACTAATCCCATGTCAGGGGACCTTTAAAGTCCCCGTGAACCGGAAGTTGCAAACGACTTTTCTCCAGTGTTGTGACGTATTTGCGAGAGAAACGGAAAACTAAATGAGGCAAAATAGTGGGCGTGGCCAGAGCCCGTCTAACGGAGAGCCTTGGCACTTCCTATTAGCCCCGTTGTGTATTATCTTGGTTGCAGTTCCATTAGAATTCCACTGGAGGTGATCACGGGCGAGAGCAGAATGAATGGGAGTCTATGGGGCTATAAACGGCTAAAAGTGTCTCTTTCATCTGCTTGTCGTTAAATCAACATACAGTAGATTTTATTGTTGATTCCGCAAGTTCAATATAGATAATAGGCCAAAAGTCGAATGAACGAGTGCTTATGTCCTTTCGATGTCTTACAGGTTAGGCCGTTGTTGGCCGGAGCACGCTAGCATTCTGCTATTGTGTGACGTCATCACATCTTTGAACGGATTTTTAGAACAGATAAGTGAACTTAAAAATGCAATTTTCAGCTGATTGTATTTTCTTAGCCCTCCCTTTTGAATGCAACTTTCAAATTACTTGACAAAAAAATTACATCCTGAGAAAAGTGGATTTCTGGGGGTGAAACCCCCTTGACTCCCATTCATTCTGCACTCGACCGTGAGCGCCCCCGCATGGACAGAGACGCGTTACTGCAGCCAGTCCAGAACCCGGAAGTAACCAGCCAGTGCCAATTCTCTTCAATTAGACATTCTCTGGCGTGGCTTTTTTTCCAACTAGTACCTGATTGGATCTAGAAAAATGGGTGTTTCATTCTGAAGTGGAGGATGACGCAAGTTTACACACGCTGTCAATCAATGCTCGCTCGGCGTTCACAAACACACAGCAGCTGTCAGTTGGAGGGGCGTGGTTATAGATGTTAAGGAAACACCCAAACCGTAAAGCCAACGTCATTGGGCAAGGTCCTCCAATGCAGAGTGGAAGGGCATTTTCAAAATTTAATTAAAGATTACGAAGCCAAATATTTTTTTTTTGTGTGTGGATTGACTTGCATGTATGAATTGTTCACCACAAAACGATCAATTTAGGCAAACAAAGTAAGTATGGTCAATTTTGATTTCATGGGGACCTTTGGTTTCTTCTGGACTGCAGTTTCCAGTGGTGGATCCCATTGCTCCTCTGCATAAGGTTGAACTCTGCTCAACTTTGTGGCATTTAAGTTGCTTTGTTCAAGAAAATGACTAGCCATTATCAAACACTGAGCACAGTTAGCTAACAGCTTCCTCAGTGCATTAAATTCTGTGCTACAGCCACACTTTGCAATTAGTGGAGTAACCTTTGGGAAAAGGGGTTCACAAAACATAGTAAAGACTTTTACAGACTCTTCCAGGTACAAAAGAGACCACACACGGCAGCAGATACACAGTGTGTTTGCACTCAGTCGGGACTAAACACCACATGGCCCCTCCATCAGGCAGATCCTCTCATACCCAGATTATCAAAGTACTGTTTTTGGGAAGATCGTATAGATTCTATGACTGATTATCAGTCTTCAAGTTCAGTAATGGGAAAAGAGCACGTTCACTCCGTCACATGCTCCCGGGGCTGACTTTTAAAGATATTATTCCAGCACACCACAGAGAACTGGAGTCGGATCAAAGAGGTAAATTAGTCATAACTCTGGGGTGGAAAGAATCGAGTGTTCCCCCCAAGGTTGCTCACGAACATGAGCTGTGCTTGCAGACACGTAATTGGATCCTGATGCACTGTGGCATGTCCTTTAATTAAGCTGATCGGCAGACATTGTCTTGTATGTTTGCAGGACCTGTTTAGACTCTAATGGTTTTGCTCCCTTTGACTTCTTCTCAGAGACTGATTTTTTTTCTTCCATTTATTTATTTATTTATACCCGTGCAACTCAAAAGGAAGTGGTGTACCGTAAATATAATGATTCTGGAAGCATTTTAAATAGTCACATTTCTCACGGTGTCTCAGAACATTTCCGACAGGGCAACCATACCGGACGTTGTTTTAATGATGATAATGTGTAAACCTTTCAAGACCTGCCATGAACTATGAAGCTGTTAAGTGCTGATATAGTTTTGTTGGTAACACTTTACAATACGGGTGCACTAATGAGCATTTATTCATGCTTAACTAATGCACAGATAATACTGAATTAATGTGTAACTTATGATTGTTTAAGCTATTCATTAATGATTACCACAAATAAGGTAAGGTTAATGTATAAATATGTAATTGTGGATTAATTCCATAATAACTCATTTTTTAACTAATAGTGTTAATTAATATGTTAATTACCAGAATGAGCCAAAGCCTTGTATTTCAACTTCCAGGTACACTAATATGCATTAATACATGATTAATTACTTCATTGTTAGTGCAAATTCATGTGCAAATTACTAAATGACTAGTTAATAATGATGTGCCCCATCAAGTAAAGTCATAACATAACGATACCTTTGCAAATCATTAGCTAATGATTAATTAAAGCAGACAACTGGAAGGTGAAGTGCATAGTTTTGACTAATTGTGGTAATTAACACATTAACTTACAGTATTAGTAAATAAAATATGTTATTAAGGAATTAATACACATTGACACGTTGAATTAATAGCAATTCATGCATTACTTCATCTATTAATCATATAGACTCTTTATTAGTTGCTGATGCAGTGATCATTAATTAATGGTTTAGTTCTTCATGAGTTATACATTAACTCATGATTATCTGTGCATTAGTTAAGTGTGAATTAATGCATATTAGTGCACCCGTAAAGTGTTGCCATTTCTAGTTTTTGTTTTTTTTTGGAAGCCACAAGTCACTATTATTACAAAATCATGGTATGAGTAGTTCATGTTTTTTTTCCTCCTTTTTTATGTTGAACATGTTGCAAAAAATGTTAGTTCAGACAGTGTTGTTACTGTATAAATCTATATCCATCACCGGTTGCCATTGTAATGAGATAAGAGAGTAGCTGTCAATGTGGAAAGATAAAGAAAACCTGTAAATTTTGCCTCACTCATATACATTAATTTATATACTATTCAAAACTGCTCACGTCACACATTGACCTCTCGATTGAATGCTGCATCCGAGTGTAAATGAGTGAGTCAGACAGGTAGACTCCACTGCACTGTCGGCATAACCATCATGTCGCATCCCGAATGAAGAAAAAAAAAACTACTTGAAATCTGATCTGACCATTAAGACTTTAACGCATTTCTAAAAGTCTGTCTTTAATTAGATTTCAAACCACATATGGATGTGGTGTGGATTGGGTTTGTAAAATTTGGAATCATGTGGGTTTTTTTGCTGTTCGGTACAAACAACTAAAGGGATTTTACAACCACTACAGTAAGTCAAAAAATGCTTGTCTGAACAAAACCAAGACAATCGCCTCGAAACCTTCCAAGAATGCAAGATATTTTGAATTTATATAATTTAGTCAAGTCAAGTCACATGTATTTATATAGCGCTTTTCACAATACAGATTGTATCAAAGCAGCTTCACAGCGGTGATAACATGAAAGTAGTACAACACAGATCAATAATATTGTTAAATATTAAATATCCCCAACTAAGCAAGGCGACAGTGGCAAGGAACCAAAACTCCATCAGATTGGATGGAGAAAAAACCTTGGGAGAACCCAGGCTCAGTCGGGGGCCAGTTCTCCTCTGGCTTACATTCATATTGTTTATATATATAAATATTAAATATAAATATTGTTTATATATAAAACAAGGGCCATAACATATCGCCGGCGTTGAGTCGTCTCTTCACATAATATAATGTAATATAGTTAATATTATATATATGTTTACCATTACCTTTTTTGTGTAGAGTTCTTAAAAACATGAAACAGACTTCTTGTGTCATCAGCCAAACAGCATTATGATGAAGTAAATCTTATTGTGAGTAATCGCATTTACAGCTTAGATTATTGCCTGAAAATCCTTATGGTTTCATGAATTGCAAATCTCATACTTCCAAGGATTACTGCCCCAGCCATTGAGCGATTATTGACCTTCTTGGTTTGTCCTTTGCAATTTTATTCAACACTGCTTTACACAGGTTTTTCTTAATTGTTACGAACGCCACATGCTTCTGACAGGCTTTAGCTATTAGAATAGTTTTAGCCCATCTCTGACAGTGATTACTGCTGCTGTCAGTGAATAAAAACCTCCCACAGGATGAGAGAAGCCACAGTGTTTACCATTTTCCCAAAGCGAGTCGTGACTCTTGTTTCCATCATGCTGTACTTCAGTAATGCTTACCACAACTTCACTTCCCAGAGAGGATCTATTCCAGATTAATTCCCTCTTTCATCGATCTCTTCCTTCCTGAGTGTCCTAAGACCTTAATGACCAGCGGCTACTGTTTGTTGTTTGACCAACTCAAACACACACTATGGTGAGAGATTTCAGACAGGACTCTTACCCAGTTTCCCAGTCTGCCGGGCTCTCCCGTATTCCCCGGCAGGCCTCTGTGACCCTACGGAAGGAGGATACAGCTGTAGAGTTTGCATTGCAGAGTTTATTGTGTCGGAAGAGGTTTCGGCTACGACGTACCTTGGGTCCTGGCCGTCCCTGGACACCCGGCTGTCCATGCACACATTTACAGGTTGCTCTTCCTCTTCCTGCTGTTAAACCAATCTCAGCGTATCCTCCGCACTGTTGAGGATCAAGCCGATGAGAACAGGCTGACCAACAGCTGAAAGCTCAAGCAGAAGAAGCCGACTCACCACGCTGGAGAGCTCACAGCAGCCTTCAGAGGAGGCCTGATCCGCATCACAGGACACTTGCATCTTCTGGAGATCCACCTGCGCAAGAAACAAATACTTACTACATCTATACTGGGCTCATAGACCTGATCCTCCAGAGAAACATGCACTTCTGTTTTTGCAGTAGCGCTGTATATTTCTCTCGCTGGTGAAGTACATTTACTTAATGTAGAGTTAACGGGTTGTTATAAGCCTTGCAAGCCTTTTTAAAAAAAAAAAAAAAAACTTTTGCTGATAATTTACTAACCCCCATGTCATCCAAGATGTCCATGACTTTCTTTCTTCAGTCGGCTTTTGATGAAAACATTCCAGGATTTTCTCCATATAATGGACTTCAATGGGAACCAAACGGTTCAAGGTCCAAAAGACAGTTTCAGTGAAAACTGTTCAAAGGGCTTTAAAACATTCCAGATGATGAATAAGGGTCTTATCTAGTCATCATGACTCGAAAAAAGATTCATTCATTTTGATGAACAGGAGAGTCACGAACGCTCATCACAGAACAGAGCAAGGCGAGCATTTGAGCTTATAAAACTTAAACTTTGTTATTTATTTATTAAATGAGCGATCGTTTCGCTTGATAAGACCCTTATTCATCACCTGGAACCGTTTAACGCCCTTTGAACAGTTTGCACTGAAACTGTCTTTTGGACCTTGAACCGTTTGGTTCCCATTGAAGTCCATTATATGGAGAAAATCCTGGAATGTTTTCATCAAAAACCTTAATTTCTTTTCAACTGAAGAAAGAAAGACGTGGACATCTTGGATGACATGGGGGTGAGTAAATTATCAGCAAAAGTTTTTTCAAAAGTGAACTACTCCTTTAAGTCTCTATGGCGTTTGACTAGCACTAAAACCCAGCCGATAGTGAGACGGGTGATAAACACATTTGCTGAAGTAATCCAGCTTTGAGCTCTTTTATCGTGACTCGTGTTTCACTGGACTCGTACCGCTGCGCTCCACATCGCAATTTTACAATGAAAGCCAAACATGGAGCTGGTCATGTGATGGAGACATCAAAATGTATTTGTTTTTAAATCATGCACTATGGTAAAAGTGTCCTGACGTCATGCTATAGTATTGTGCACGGCACCATAGGCGGATCGTGTGTAAGGCCTAGCCTTCCACTGACCCTGGGTCGAACAATGGCTTCAACGCATTAGCAGTGGCTTCGGCCAAATATGCACCTGCACATTTAAACTAAATCTAGTAATAAAGTGAAAATTAAAATAAATAAAAAGTGTCGACCTGCTCATGTTGCATCATACTTTACGCATTTTACAGAGTTGCACATTATAACCAATCCAGCCCGTTCTCATCCCAAGGCGTCATATACTGACGCTATTGACATTTTGTCTACATCCAACGCACTTGGCACCCTTTACCTCCCAGATACTGTATATATGGGCCAGACGGTGCCTCCTAGTGGTCTAACCCTAACCCCTGACCTAAGCCTACCCATAACCCAACAAAGCTCTGTGCGGGTTATATTGACGCTAAAGGGTGCCATGTGCGTTGGATTTAGACGAAATTTCAAAAGTGTCACTATATGACGCCCTAGGATGAACTAATCACACACGACTCTGCTGAGTTTATGAATGCAACGGCCAATCGGAGGCATTAAGATTATTAATCGCTGAAACGCCAGAGCTTTGATCCGTGCACGAGCTGAACTCTGAACTCTGCACTCTCACGAATACTCTCATAATAATCGGATAAACAAACAGATTTGGTGATTGTGCTCTTGAAAGCGTTGAAACTAATATAGGTTGTTCCATTTACACAAACACTATTACACTTAAAGTACACTAAAATAAAGTGCTACAAACATATCTGATCGTTTTAACAGTCCTGTTCCCCCATGGACACTATGTAGCCTACTTATAGTAATTACAATAACTGGATAATAACATTCTTAGTAAGTGTTAAATAAAGTTTAACAAATATGTTTATAAACTTGTGTGTGGGCAAATTTAATCTAAAACTACTGAATAGTGAACTTAAAAATATATTAATACACTCGGAACAATAAAGTATACTCGGAAAATATGGAAAAGTTTACTTAAAAATATAGCCCTTTTTAATTACTTATCTGCAATTTCATTAAAATTATTAAGTACACTTGACTTAATTAGGAAGCGTCTATAACGCCAACTCTAAAATTGGGCTTTCTCATGCTTGCGTACAGTAATGGTCCGATTATGATATTATTCATCGCAATGTATTGAATCATGATATGTATTTCATTAGTCAGTTACCCATCCCTCACTACTAAACACAGGCCAAGTATACGTTATTGGAATAAAAAAACAAAAACAAACCAACCATAACCATTATTGACCCAAAATTGTAATTGTCATCATTCACTCATACTCATATGACTAACTCATGCCGATGTTTTCCATAAAACAAAAGTGAATGAGTGCTCGAGTTTCAAAAAATGCATTATAAAGTTAAAGTTATAAGTCTAAATCTCATTTGCTACTCATATTCATATGTAGCATGGCGCATTAAGTCATCATGAGTAGGGTTGGGTATCGTTTGAATTTGAACGATTCTGATTCCGATTCCTTGTTTCGATTCCGGTTCCTAACGATTCTCGATTCCGATTCTTTTAAGAGGCAGGGTCAAAAAAGTTTAGCTAACCTTGCTAACCAACGGTCTTTCTGAAGGAAATACTCCTTCTGTAAAAATACTCCTTTTGTCACAAATTTTGCATTTTGCCGAGATTTCGTTATTTTTAGAAAAGTGAAGCCACACTTTGGACCGCCGACGTAAGCTACTCATGTTCGACTCGCGCGGTTATGCCAACACTTCCGGTAGACGCTTCTTCGTTGGTGTTGTTCAGCGGTTTCTTCTTCCGCTCGGCGGACTGTGAATATCGAAACTAGGAATCGAAATTTTTACTTCTGAACGATTCCGGGAAAAACTAAAAGTTAGTCTCGGTTCCAATCGATACTCGATTCTCGATACCCAACCCTAATCATGAGCCTAACAAGAAGTTAGAAAGAAAAAAATCAACTTTTGAGTATACAACATAAACCACATGCTGGTGAGTAAAGGATGACAGCACTCCTGGTAAATCTCTACTGGAGTCTGTCCGTGGTACTCACCGAGACCGAGCGGTCCCCTACAGCCCTCTTGGCGATGGAGGTAAAGCCTTGCCGGATGACCGGCCGCGGCTCGTCCAGAGGCTCCACGCTGACCTCCTCACAGTCCACCAGGAGCTTCACCTGCTCTCCTTTCACACTCAGGGCCAGCTTGTGCCACTCTCCGTCAAAGAGTTTCTCCACCCTCTGGAAGGTCCGCAGCATCTGTGTGCCTTGTGGGCTGGTGTAGAAGAAGTCCAGGGTTTTGGTGTCGCCCTGAAAACGAAGGCCCACCTGGTCCCGTCCTTCGGGGTCACTGACTTGCCACATATTCCAGGATGTTTTAGCAGTGTCCTTGGTTACTTTGAAGGTGGCGATGATAGAGTAGTCTGACGGTAGACCTCCTGGGTAGATGTCGCTGGATGGAGGGATATGTGCCGTTCACGGGGAAAAGAGACGGGAAGAAAATTTCAGCCAAATCAGCAGCTCCAGGCTACACAAAGTACTGGTGTTTTGTTCCTGAATGAATCAGTGACTTCGCCAATACATTGGCTACATGCAGCGTTCAAAACCGGGATATTAGCAATAACCCGGTCGCGAACGGCCATCTAAACACCGGCAAAACTTTAAAACGATTTTAAAAACCGGGATATTATACCTGGGGTACCCCTTTTCTAACCCGAATTTTTGTTCATGTAAACGTGTATCGGCATTAGGGTTGGGTACCGAAACTCGGTTCCAATAGGGAACCGGTTCTGACGTAAACGGTAGTAACCAGACCGAATAAGAATGAAAACTTTGGTGCCTGATTTCGATTCCTGAGTCTATGGCGTGAGGCGCACACATGCAGTCTCTCGCTGTCTCCCTCTCCAACATGCGCGCACTATACGGTTTATTGAAGCACTGTCTGATCTGTCTTGCACGCGCGCTCTAGATTCCGGGAGATTTGAACTAATTTGCGATCATCCGGGAGCCGTTATCAATATGCGGGAGACTCCCGTTCCGGGAGTTATCTGCTGATAGCGAGGAGATTAAACACATGTGAAATGTTTGGCTGCATTTCACATGTAAAATTACGCGTCAGAATAACGATTGTCTATGGATGTAGAAGAATCACCATTCACGCCGCGTTGATGCGCCGTCGTCATATTACATTAGCGCGTGCATCATCTGCTCCTCAGAGTTCTCTGCCGATAAAGGAAGCTTGTCGGCAGCGCGAGATATTTGGCAGCGAACTCAGCGTTTCGTTCTCTATCCAGAGAACATGGGTTACACAGAGACGTTCTCTTTCATATGTTTACTCAAAGCTGCGTATAAGACGCAGTGGGAACGAAATATCAAACTGGCTAAGAGCTTAACTTGTAAATGACAAGATAACTTACATGACTAGTTAAAGCAGACAAAACATGGGAACCTGTAGCCATGTCGATATTATATTACCCTGGTAGTAATCTCCAGTATAATTACATTGTTTGATATAATATTGTTTTATTTGATACTATGTACATATGAACTTTTATTTTATGTTGGTTTATTTATTATTACCATGTTACTTGTATTTATATTATATTGTAAGTTAATATTGCGTCCAGTTTGGCCCTATAAATAAAGGAGTATTATTTTTTTTGACAAAGTGTGAAGTACCGTTTTCTTAAGTACCGTTTCAGGAACCGTTTAGGCACCGGAACCGTTTAAAAAATACCGAGTAAGTACTGGTATCGGATAACCCAACCGATACCCAACCCTAATGGGCATATCCCCATAGTGATTTGTGTTCTGCGCATGTTCTATTCGCAAGGAATCTTGGTCTTTTGAGTAGAGAAACTTCTCGGCGCATACAAAAATCCGCGTTCAGTATACCGGAAGTAAACATGGCGAGACGCAGCACAGGGAACAATCAGTGGCTGACTAAATAGTTTTTGGCCCCACTGTATGTGTAAAACGATGAGATGAAGAAAGATGATTGAAGAAAGTTGGGTTTGTTTTAGGAGCATACACTCTTGGAGCGTTGAAGATTTTCTTATGGAGATTAAGATAAGCAGGGCTTGACATTAACACTCACCGACCCACTAAACGTGTGTGTATTTCAGCAGTGGTGTGTAACGCAGTCACTGTTACTACTTTCCACTTTGGCAGGCTGAATTTTATATATATTTTTGTATTGCAGTCTTAAAAAGGCATCTGAAATAATAAACTAAGTGCAACGTAGTGTTGTCAAAATTATTGATTTTTCGATACGTCAATACTGAAATATTTGAAACGCTTCCAATACTTTCCTCCGAATAGATACTCTCTCATCTCTCTGACATTGAGTTACACACAAACCCGCCTCCACTCACTCGTTTAATTCGCTCCGGATAAATATTGTTATTATTTTTTATTGGGCTTAAATTTCGGTGTGTGATTACACAAATAGAATGTCATTTTATTAATTCCTGCAAATTTGGGCTTACACCTCTTCTTTTTCACTGCTTATTGCACTTAAAGGGGTGATGAACTGAGAGATCTAATTTTCCTTGAGCTTTTGACATCTAAGAGGTCGTCATATTATAAGAATATCCTGTAAGTTTCAGAACTGAAAACGCACTTGTTAGTCCATTAAAAGCTTTTATTGACACCAGGCTCAGCAAACGACTCGTTTTTCAAAGTGGGGAACTATGACGTCAAAGAGGATAAACCCCACCCCCGCAGAAGAAGATCAACGCGGCTGGTTTAGCCCCGCCCACCGATTTGCGCATTACACGCATAGCTAAATAACATAGATGCCTACCTCGTGATGTCAAACCGGATCGATCTACCGAGCGATACAGAATATTGTGCAGCGCCTGGTTGTGGAAGAAGACAGTCGCTGCAGAAGCTTCCTCTGGACTCCAATAGGACTAAACTTTATTTTTAATGACGTTCAGCTGATGAGGTAAAACATCGTCCGTCTGTTCGCTTCATTTCACTGAGGATTGTTTTGTACTCAAGACTGGATTTGCAGAGCGATTAAGAGTAAAGAACGGTGCTGTGCCGTCTATATTGGATCTGACAGGAATGGTGCAACACACGGACTCTGGGTCCAACATGTATGGGCCAATCACTCCGGTCACCATTTTACAACATTGAACGATTTCAAAACAATTTCCCCCCAAGTGCATCGACGGGTGAGTCGAAACTCATTATAATATGCAAAAATGTTCTCCAATCACAGCAGTGGGCGTTTACTTCCAAGTCTTCAGTGGGAGACGCCCATAAAAACCCAGCGTTTCTCAGCAAGGCTCAAAACTAGGGTACAAAATAGCCTATTACTTATTCATTTTGATGTTTTTGAATGCAAAAACCAAGCGAACGTCATAAGTCGACCTCAGACAACAATATAATACAATTTTAAAAGCCAGTTCATGACCCCTTTAAACGGTCAAACACACACACAAAACAATGTCAAAATTGTTTTGGTGAGAATTCACGTAAACAGTCAGTTTTTTTGTTTTAAGTGAACGTAAACAGTGGAGAAAGAAAACACGTGCAACAGTATAACAGATCTGTGCATCAGGTCTTAAAGTGACAGCAGACTTAAATACTATATTAATAATAATAATAATAATAATATAAAAAAATATCCTATGGTACTATTGATGTCAAAATTGTGGCCAGTGAAGATGCAAAGAGGCTGGTAACTTTGAAAAAAAACACTAGCCAGAGCAGCCGTTGAGCAAAGAAGTAGAAATATTATGTCAATATTAGTAATATTTCTAGTTTACTTCAAAATGAAAATTCTGTCATCATTTACTCCCCCTCAAGTTTTTTCAAACCTGTATAAATTTTGTGAAACTCACACAAGTTTGAAATAAGTTGAGGGTGAGTAAATGATGACATAATTTTCAGAATATACTGTCATAATGATGGGTTACCATTTCCAAAAACATGCTTATGTTTGTGCTCAACACTGGTCTTTCACAGTGACCTTACGTGACGTTTTGCATTAATCTAAACCAAATGCTTCCCAATTCCCATTTATGCTCCTGTTTGTTTGTTTGTTTTTTAAGAGAGCCATTTTGTTGAAATTAGCCGTTCATGTTTCCAAGAACAATGCTCATTTACGCACTGTGTGGTAGCACAGCTCTCTTGTTTCCTATTTTGATGTTGTTGATCGCGTTTGGGGGCTGTTTAACAGTCATGTACTCTTTGCTCAAGCAGGGGATGTTAGTGGGAGGTGGTTGTGGACCCACGCACACAAAAGGAAAGACCCAGCATGTGCCATAACCACAGCTGACACCAACAAACAGCTGCTGATGCTTGAGAAAAACATCAGAATATAATACCAACATTTCAGGATGATGACTGTGCTGTTCTGTGATCTGTGCTACACATGATTTGATCAAATCAGATACAAACGCGTGGAAGATTCTGAGAAGCAGGAGCAGGAAATGAGAGATATTGTTTGGAGGCGAGCATGATTACACTCAGTGGAAAAGCAGAAAGAGTGGAAAAGTATTATGTCAGAAGGACGATATAAATACCTCATGCTCTTCTTGAGGTGGAGGGACGGGTTAACGCGGTACGCCACCGCATCGGGTCCGGACCCATTGACCCTTCTCACCCCGCTCGACTCGGACAAGCCGAACTCTTCCAACAGGTCATACGCTGAAGATGAGAGCAAATGGAGCGATCAGAAGGGGGAAAGTCAAGTAAATGGACTTAAGCTTCAAGATTTGCAGTATAAATTAGGTCTGTCACGTTTTATTCACTAGTAAATGAAAGAATAGAAATGATCTGGAGATTGAATTAAGCTGACACATCAGTTTCCAAAAAAAAAAAAAAAAAAAAGCCATGACAGAGTTCAATCTTCATCAAGTAACCCTACGGCACATACTGGCCAGAAACCACTTAAAGTGGTCCGTGCTTCCCTCTACTGGTCAATAAGAGGAGCAAATGTACGCTTTCATAGCTAGATTGACTTTCTGCCTGATCCATTTCATTTACATTGAAACAATAATCCTCATATGAAACTGCATTTTGTGGCCAGTTCGATTCTTACTTAGTAATTCCTGACATCTGACCAGGCCAAAGACAGCCAGGAGGATTGTGAAAACCAGCATTTTGTTCAAAGCTGGAAGTTTGGAAATCAAGACGGTCAGGATTTAAATGTGCCTGGAAAAGAGAGAAAGATAAGATTGAACGAACTGCGAAAACTTCATAGCATTGACATGTAGAGCCTGTATAATCGAACCACAGAAGTGTATAATATGCAGTAAATGTCCGGAAAATGGTAGATAAATGCTTCTATTAACAAAAACAATTGAAACAATGCATTTGAAATGGGAAGGAGGTAAAACATTCACTTCACAAACATTAAATTGCTTGCATCTAATCACATTGTGAACAACTATTTATTTTTAAGGAAAATATTTCCGATTTTTCTATTACTACACTGTAAAAATGAATATGCCTTATCTAATCAATACAATTGTGGCAACAGATTACAAACAATATTATTATTTAAATTCAACAAATTAGAATTGAGTAATAATTAATCAAATTATTTAAAATGAGTAAAGTTTACACTAAAAAATTAAACTAGAATATCTGAATAACAGACAGACGTCAAAGATTAATTAGGATCTCTTTATTTTAAATTTCCAACATTGAAGACACCTGATGTTAACAAGCGGAATCACTGAAGGAGAAAACAAACACCGATCACCATAATGATGACTTAAATGTACTTTTTTTTTTGGTACGTTTTACTCACACTGAAAAAAAATAATATGCTTTATCTAATCAATAAAATCGTGGCAACATATTACAAGCAATATTATTAGTTAAATTGTACAAATTAGAACTAATTAGAATGTTAATTTGATTAACTATTACTCAATTCTAATTTGTTCAATATTACTTGTAATCTGTTGGCACAATTTTATTGATTAGATAAGGCATATTCATTTTTACAGTGCATGTTAAGGAATTAATTTGATTAATTTTTACTCAATTCTATTGCTTATAATCTGTTGCAGCAATTTTTTTTGATTAGATAAAGCGCATTAATTACAGTGTATTTTAGTGAGTTTAGAATACTAGGACAATCAATATATAAAAATAAACAAAAACACACTAATTGATGCAAGAAACAGTACAATAAATTTACTATCAACTTTACAGTATAAAGATTTGAACTGGAATTGCAGCTCACATTTTAAACGAACTAAAGAGTATAAGCTATAAAACACACAGTGTACTTACATATTCCTGTGACGCTGTTCACTGCAGATTGGTCCTGGGCTGTTCCAGCAGTGATCATAAAGGCATTTTTAAAGCAGCATCTCTGGTCCCGATGTGACTGAGATGAACCTCCACTCGAGGCCTTCATGCCTCCAGCACATTATCCTATGCAAACACTGACCTTCACATTCTTCACACAGCCATTCTGCAGTCAAACGTTGCATTTGGGGACGTTTTTATCCATGCTGGTGTGTTTATGCACATTCATAGAGCCTTCGTGCAGTTCGGCACATATTCTATGGCCTCTGATCCCCCAAAATGACATGAAATGCTTTCATAACAAGCCGATTATATTTATTTTCTTCCACTTTGGGCAGACCAAGCATTAATTAATTGAGCATTAATTTGAACTAACTCTGCTAGCTGAACTTTCAGACACCAAGAACAAGAAAAGTCCAACTGTATCTCTGTTAAGCTTTGGGCAGACAGTGCATCACTGTGCAGATAGCGCACTAGGAGATAGATGTAGTATGTCACAGATAGGCACTAGCAGAGCTCTGCAAACATTCTCTAGGCCACAAACTGACCTATTAACCAGACCTCAGTATATGTTTCATAATGTTGCATATATAACAGCAACAGAAAACACTAAGTCAAGCCTTTTTAGTTGTTCACATTTTAAATCCAGGAAGGCTACTATACAAATAGCATTTACTAATTACTTTCAGAGTTGTTTTGCCTTTCTTTTATTTTCTCTTCAGCGATGGCGTTTCTCAGGAGCGATTACCCCAGCTCCTCCTGTCTCAGTCAGGGTTTGGCCTTCTCATTCCCCTCCAATCAGAATACATTCTCCAGTTATGTTGTACTTAAAATATTGACATAGTTATTGAGTAGTTCACTTTTGAAAACACTTTTGCTGATAATTTACTCGCCCCCATGTCATCCAAGATGTCCACGTCTTTCTTTCTTCAGTCGAAAAGAAATTAAGGTTTTTGATGAAAACATTCCAGGATTTTCTCCATATAATGGACTTCAATGGGAACCAAACGGTTCAAGGTCCAAAAGACAGTTTCAGTGCAAACTGTTCAAAGGGCTTTAAACGACTCCAGACGATGAATAAGGGTCTTATCAAGCGAAACGAGCGCTCATTTAATAAATAAATAACAAAGTTTAAGTTTTATAGGCTCAAATGCTCACCTTGCTCTGTTCTGTGATGCTCGTTCGTGACTCTCCTGTTCGAACTCGTTCATCAAAATGAACAAATCTTTCCCCGAGTCAACTCGTTCGCTTCGTTCGTTGAATGAACCAAATGACAAGAAAAAAGATTCATTCATTTTGATGAATGAGTTCGAACAGGAGAGTCACGAACGCGCATTACAGAACAGAGCAAGGCGAGCATTTGAGCTTATAAAACTTAAACTTTGTTATTTATTTATTAAATGAGCGCTCGTTTCGCTTGATAAGACCCTTATTCATCGTCTGGAGTCGTTTAAAGCCCTTTGAACTGTTTGTACTCAAACTGTCTTTGACCTTGAACCGTTTGTTCCCTATCAGGGAACTTGGAGCTGCGTGTAACCGCTATGGGAACGCCCCTGCGTTGTGCGTCCTGAAGCACGTATGGAATCAGTCCAATGGAGAGACGCAACATCCTAGGCGGGTGATGTCATCGACCAGGAAACTATAAATCACCCCGAAAACATCAGCGCAACAGCTTCTGTGCCTTCAGTCACGCTATGCGTGTAAACACTGTGTCTGTCCTTAGTATTTGCTAGGCAGGAGTTCTCCCCGCGGTTCGGGCGACGCTTATCATGGGGATCGCAAATGGATCTTTCAGCGGGGTTAGAGACGGGCTCTGCCTCTCTGCCTTTACCTGTTAGATCCAGTGTCTCAGCCCCGGTTCGGAAGCACGCTCTGCGGTTTCTTTCGTCTCTCCATTGGACTGATTCCACACGTGCTTCAGGACGCACAACGCAGGGGCGTTCCCATAGCGGTTACACGCAGCGTCTCATTCCCTTCAGGGAACTACTCCTTTAATGATATCTGCAATACGTACATGTTGGTTCTGTTCTGGCCACTATCTTCAAATATGATTGGCAATTAGCATACAGTTTGCAGTCTGTTCTGTTGCTCTTATCCATGCTAGGCTAAAGGGACTTATTGGCCAATTTATCGTAGTCCTGACCGAATGATGACTCTAGTAATTACTGAAGGTTTTTGTAAGGTTTTGAATAGTATTTCCTTCTGATGGATTTGGTAACACTTGAGTCTTATAAGTAATTATACATTATTAACATTAATGAATTGGGATGCAACTCGACTCTAAAAAGTAAAATGGTTTCCATTGGGTATGACACCTGCTCCTTGGGATGACCTAAAATCTCAGCTTTATTTATTTATTTGATGGAAAGTGTGTGGTTCCTCCACCTGACCACTGCCTTCTTTACCTTAATAAAACCATTTAACTTAACTTCCCTAAACATTTTCTCATCTGTTGTCATTTCAAGTTGTCCACTTTTTGTGCTTCTATGCATTTCCATCTGCTTTGGCTTTGAGCACATTCTGTCAAGTGACGCCAGTTTTTATTTATTTTTCTCCCAGGGTCCACTTGTGATGGATGTATCAATTGACGGTCTTTAAAGATTCAACCCTTTTGAATAACGCTATTGAAGCCGCCAACCACTCTGCCGGGTTCCTAGGCAATCGTTGCGGATCCCATCAGTCCGTCCCCTAAGACTTGAGTAATCAACATAAGTCGAACCCACCGGATGTGGTGAGAACATCTTTACTGTACTTGAGAAACAGCTGGTAATGCTTTCTGGGACATTGGTGACATAATTAGGCCAGCCTGTGTTCCCCATAATGAATCACCATTTGCAGCACTGTATCTTCTTTTGAACGTGGACCGTTTCGGATGGAACATGGGCCTTGACGGATGTGTTGAGTCATTATGGGCCTCATTGTCATTTTTGGAGGCTTTTGTGGTCCACTGCGAACCTAAAACACAAACTACTGCCAGTGAACTTTACCAAATCCAGTGATTCACTCTTCCCTTGAGCACTCATTATAGATCAACCCGATGCCTTCCACTTCAGCTGTTGGAAAGGGCAAAAGAAGCCAGCAAATCAGGCACTTTTTACTTAGCTACTCAAAGTAGAATAGATTTTATTCATCTATCACTGGGTGGAAGAACTGATCATTCCAATTATACTAATTATTAAAGTAGTTCACTTTTGAAAAAAACTTTTGCTGATAATTTACTCGCCCCCATGTCATCCGAGATGTCCATGTCTTTCTTTCTTCAGTCGAAAAGAAATGAAGGTTTTTGATGAAAACATTCCAGGATTTGATCCATATAATGGACTTCAATGGGGTCCAAACGGTTCAAGGTTTCAGTGCAAACTGTTCAAAGGGCTTTAAACGATTCCAGACGATGAATAAGGGTCTTACCTAGGACCATTTAAGCTTATAAAACGTAAACTTTGTTATTTATTTATTAAATGAGCGATCGTTTCGCTTGATAAGACCCTTATTCATCGTCTGGAATCGTTTAAAGCCCTTTGAACAGTTTGCACTGAAACTCTCATTTGGACCTTGAACCGTTTGGTTCCCATTGAAGTCCATTATATGGAGAAAATCCTGGAATGTTTTCATCAAAAACCTTAAATTCTTTTCGACTGAAGAAAGAAAGACATGGACATCTTGGGATATCAGATTTGGTTATCTTGAGAAGAGACACATTTCTGAGAGAATATATACGTTGACGAGAATTAGCTGATCAAACGCTAGTATTTGGTGCAGAACTCACTTTTTTCCCTTCTCTCTGATGTTGTGGAAGGCTAGGTTGTCCATATCCTATGTTGAGGATTAATTGACCTCACTATAGCTCATCTGATTACACTCTGACATACTAACATTAATCCCAAAACATTAAAGGCCATCTGGCATCTACACAAGATTGTTTTGGTTCTGTTCACGAGGACTGCCAGAGGCTACAAGGCTGATATGGCATTTTATTCCAATAAAACATTTTATTTTCTTCTGAAGACTTGTTAATCTCAGGCCCGAGACATTATTTTGTAAATGTTCAGAAGTCAGATAGTTTGGGGTGAATGAAAACAAGCGAGTCTGTGATTGTTGTGTATATTGTTGAGCTTTCTGCAAGCATATTTATTACAAAAAGTTGAGTAATTTGCATCACTCAGGCAAAAAGAAACCATAAATACACACAGGCATGATTGCACTTAATGAATGTTTTTTAGTCAGAAAGTTTGTGATTTGATGAAATGAACAATAGAGCGGACGCTAGAGACGAGTGTTATAAGTTTAAAGGCCATGATCAGGTTAGTTGTAGTGTATGATTGCAGTGGTTACAGTATTGTATTGCCCTTTAAATGCATAACAGCAGCTTGTCATTGCACTTTAAATAGATGAATAAATAACGGCGGTGTCCTGGCAGAATACAGGGGCATATTATCACCAACAGGAGGAAACGACTGTACATTCAGCTTCTCCCTCGACACGGACATGTGGAAAAGTGTTTGGTAGCCTAACAACGTACAGTCTTGTGTTCGCTGATCTTTCCCAGCGATCAAACTAAATATTAATGACGTTCACATAGAGTACAGGACAAATACACAAAGCCGTTGCATTCCACACACACACACTTCCTTTTTCACCTTCACAACAGAATAATTTACATCTCGCTACGCTTTTTAAAAATGAGAACACTTCGCAGCCTTTAGTGTGGATGTACGCGTGTCCAGTCTGACCAGTGCTGCCAGAACGAGGGCTTGTACCGTGGACTGGACTCTTGACTATCTCTTGCTGGTCTTGGCCAGTTTGCTAGTAGGGGTGCTCCTCCTTTGGGGAGTTGGGATCTTGGAGGGCTTCCCCCCGTGTTGGCGAGAGGATGAGCGCGGCCGTCCTGAGTCTGTCACGTTCTCCGACGCGTCCGAGCAAACTGACTGGATGTCCGAGATATCGAAGTCTGAGGCGTCGCTGCCGCGCCGACTGCTCCCTCGGCTTCCCGCTTTACTGCCAGGCCTGCTCGAGATCTTACTCAACCCTGAGGAGAACGTTTAAAGCCAGTTACAGATCAGTGTTATGATACTCAAATTAACACGACGGCTTGTGACTATTAAGATATTGATATATCTATATGTTGATCCCCCCCCCCAACCCCCAAAGGAACCAGAATCATTTCATCCAAACTACCACTGATGACAAAATGTAGATTCAAAATCATGATTTTCAACACTGCTGTTCGCAAAAAAAATCATATGATTGATTTAATTATTCACAAAACAATACATGGTAATAGACGGGAATATTTAAAGCCGCAAGGGCCCTCCCACCCGGTGGCTTTAGGAAGACAGAGCATGGTGGGCATTGTGCTTTTAGTTAGGTAAATATAGGTGAACTATGTCAATGTCAGTTAAAAAATGTCCTTTATTATGTGGATATTAGTCAGACAAGTGTTGCTAGCATGTTTCTAGCATGTTTAGAAGTCAATGGCATATTTAATATGTTGGTACTACTACATAACGCTGTTAAATATGTCACTTCTTGTTGCCAGTAGGTGGCGCTATAACTATATTTTGGAATTTAGATGTCTTCAGAGTTCAGACTAGGACACTTATAAAACATGCTAAATTTGGAGCACATTGGAAATTGCATGCTTAAGTTACAATTTGCATGTATAGTATGTGTTAAAGTGTTTGCTAGCATTCTAGTATGTTGTTAGCATGTTTGGCATTTGGTGGCACTTTTTTATATGTTTATTAGGAGTCCATAACAGTGTTAAACATGTCACTTCTTGTTGCCAGTAGGTGGCGCTATTGCTATAACTGAATATTGTCATGTAGATGTGTTCAGGCCATGACTCTTATCAAACGTGTGAAGTTTGGGGCAGATTGGACATACCATGCCTGAGTTACAGCAAATTCCTATTTAATTGCAGTTATAGCATGCTTTAGCACTTAGCTAAGTGTTTGCTAGCATGTTTTAGCACGTTCCAAGCATGTTTGGCATTTGGTGGCACTTTTTTTATATGTTATTAGGAGTCCACAACAGTGTTAAACATGTCACTTCCTGTTGCCAGCAGGTGGCGCTGTGACTGTAACTGAATATGAGCATGGTCATGTGTTCAGGACAGAACTCTTATCAAATGTGGGAAGTTTGGGGCAGATTGGACATTGTTTGCCTGAGTTACAGCAACTTCCTGTTTCATGGCGAAACATCGAAATTTGTCAGGCCGCTGAGGACACGCCCTTCGACGAAAACTCAAGATTTTCGCAATTTAACATCGCAAAGTCCTTAAGATTACACACACCAAATTTGTAAAGTCTTTTATAGCCAATATTTTATATTTGTTATCCCCAATCACTCTCTCGTTTTCTTTAAACGTGAGATTAGTAGGATCTAGTGGTGTCGGGATGAAAATCATTTTAGGCAGATAGTGGGTGAACCGTGCAAAAAACAAGTTCTATAGATTCTCATAATAACATGAGACAAGGAAGCAGAGTATAACCAGTCTGTCAATATCAACAGCAAGAAAAGTTTACTGAAGAGCAAAAGGTTTGTCCGCCTCACCCATGGCTTGACCTCTGGCCTTCATGACGGCAGCGTTGATCAGGCTTCCATCCTCTCCCGACTGAAAGCCTTTTCCTGACAAATATCCTGGAAGACGAAGCTTGCTGCCCTGAATGGGGGTGTTCTGAAAGATGATTTAGAAACAAATGGGCCATTTAGAAGAGGATAATGAGGACGTAATTGTTAGTTCACTGTTCGTTGAGAAGAGCAGATGTCTATACCTAACATGCTGGCAATAAGGACTTTTGCACCGGAGGAACGTTTTCATACTTCCTATCATGTTGCTGAAAGTACCCGCTTTTTGGCGTGTTCACACCGCAGGGACTTTAGACTAAACAATGATTTTAGACTAAACTAGAATGTACATTTCCAGAAGAAAATGTTAAGTGGTGCTTGCAGTGGCAAAACTCACCTCTCGGTTGCTAGGGTGTTGTGCATGATTGCATATGAGCTAAAAACGATGTCTGTATGATGTTCTGGTGCTGAGATATGGCTTAATCATGTGTTCCGGTGGTTGCTAGGATGTACTTGGTGGTTGCTAGGGTGTTCTGGGTGGTTGCTATGGTGTTGCTAAGGTGTTCTGGGTGGTTGCTATGGTGTTTCTCGGTGGTTGCTATGGTGTTCTGGTTGGTTGCTAGGCAGTTGCTAGGGTTTTCTGCTGGTTGCTGGTGTGTTGCTTAGCTCCTAGAGCTGGGGTGGGCAAACTTTTTGGCTCAAGGGCCACACTGGGTTTTAAAATTTGACAGAGGGCCGGCCCAGTGGCAGATTATACCAACAAACACATTTACGTGGATCACGTAATTTACGTGGTATATTAATTATGCTATAGATATCCCCATTTAGCAGTGTTATATTTTGGGGTTATTTTTTTATTTAATTTTATATTTATTTTAATTTTATATACATTTATGTTCTTTTTAAATATTGTTTATCCTTAGAATTATTTAATGAGCCTAACAGTAAATTAGAAACAAAACACCAGCAAGTGTACAATTAGTAGAGTACCTTATGGAGTTTTAATAAAGTTGAATTAATGTAACCTTCTCCAATTTTTAATCAAATTGCACTTAATACACAAACGTCATAGATTTGTGAAAAAATAAAATAAAAATAAACAAATTAACCAATTTATTTTAAAAATGATAAATAAAACTTAAAAATCAAAAGCAGATAAGAACATTTATTGAACAAAACCGGTTTCTGTACATGGCAGAGACGGGAGAGTAGTCGAAAGCCGGGCGATAAAGGTCGGTAACCGGAAGCAGTCCAAGAGAGAAATACAGAGGAGCAAAGAAACTAAATATCAAATGAAAAATAAAAAAATCAAATGAAAACTAATCAGGCGTACAAGTGGTTACTAACATTGTTTTTTTTTTTTCTCTGTGAGTTTCCAAAAAAGGAAAAAACATTAATAAGGAGGCTTGTTGCGCTTAAGTCACTGTCTGAAGGAGTGCTGAAATGTCAATGATTCAATCGTGTCAACGTTCTGTTTCCTGGGAAAAAATACACAAAAATACACTGTTTTCCTTTCCATTAGTTATAAAATGCATATAAAAAATTACAAAATAACGGTCTGACTCTGCAGCGTGAGCTTTGCAATGCAACCGTTATTTATTCACTGTATGGTTTCCATGGTGACGCGTTGCTTCACACGTGGCACACCGCAGCACAGCCACAACAGCTCTGAATGAAATATGATCTGATTTATTCAAGTATTGTAGGAAAAAGGCAAAATGAATGTGTGAGGGGAGGTTGGTTCGGTGAATGGGTGATGGAAGGAGACACAGGGTCGGCGAATACTGGGGCTCGTGCACTTTATTGAGTTACTTTCTCTCCCCACAGAGCTTACTCGCGCTCACAAAATTAATTCAGAATATTTCAAAAATAAATCACATATAAAACAGTACTCTTCCCGCTGGATACAGCTTCTCAGGTCACAAATGCAGCAACACTCTTTCCACTGAATACGGCTTGCAGCCCAGCGTTTTCTCTCTCTAGACAGAGTGCACGAGCAGTCTCTCGCTCCCCACTCTGTCAGCACGGCCCGCTTACCGCTCGGCTCCGCTCCCTCGCTCTCCCGCTACAGACATCGCTGAACCATGCCCCCTCGCCATCGAATGCAATCTTTATGACAATATTTTAAATAATCGACGGGCTGGATTAAACAGCCTAACGGGCCGTATGTGGCCTGCGGGCCGTAGTTTGCCCACCCCTGGTCTAGAGAGTCCATTTTTGCACTCAGGTCTAAGTCTCATGGCCCTCTAGCAGAATCCAGAGTTTTGAGAAGATTGGAGAAACTCAAAATTCCCCCCCCCCCCCCGAAAAAAAACAAAAGCGAAATTTTGAGTTTCTCCAGTGTTACCCCTTTTGTTTTTTTTCAGGTCGAAATTTTGAGTTTCTCTGATCTTCTTGAAACTCTGGATTCTGATAGAGGGCCATGAGACTTAGACCTGAGTGCAAAAATGGAGTCTCTAGACCCTTCCTGAGCTGAGATATTGATATCCCACGTGGCACTTATCCCATTATAAAAACAGTGGGTTCGCGGACGGTGGAATTTCGGGATGGCCCTTGGTGCCACAGACTCAGGGGGCCTCCCTGAGTGCAGTAAAATGTTTTTTATCCCAAAATTTTGAAAGCTAAGCTTAAAAACCATGTGTCCACAAACCCACTATTTGTCCAATAACTCACTATTTTTATAATGGCATAAATGGTAAATGGACTGCATTTATATAGCACTTTCATAGACCTAATGGCCACCAAAGTGCACCAAATGGCCATATTGCCTCACATTCACCCATTCATACACTCATTCATACACCGACGGCGGTGTCAGCCATACAAGGCGCCGTCCAGCTCGTCGGGAGCAGCTGGGGTTAGGTGTCTTGCTCATGGACACCTCAACACTTGGTCAGGTGGAACCGGGGATTGAACCACCAACCTTTCGGTTTGTAGACAACCTACATGAACGACTGAGCCACTGCCACCCCTAAATGTTATGTGGGATCTCAATATCTCAGCTCAGGAAGGGTCTAGAGACTCCATTTTTGCACTCAGGTTTAAGTCTCATGGCCCTCTATCAGAATCCAGAGTTTTGAGAAGATTGGAGAAACTTAATTTTTCGCCCGAAGAAAAAAAAAAAACGAAAGGGGTACCACTGTCGTTTTTTTTTTCCGGGTGGAATTTTTGAGTTTCGATATCTCAGCTCTAGAAGGGGCTAGAGACTCCATTTTTGCACTCAGGTTTAAGTCTCATGGCCCTCTATCAGAATCCAGAGTTTTGGGAAGATTGGAGAAAGTTAATTTTTCGCCCGAAAAAAAAAATACGAAAGGGGTACCACTGTCGTTTTTTTTTTTCGGGTGGAATTTTTGAGTTTCCATATCTCAGCTCTGGAAGGGTCTAGAGCCTCTATTTTTGCACTCTAGTTTAAGTCTCATGGCCCTCTATCAGAATCCAGAGTTTTGAGAAGATTGGAGAAACTTAATTTTTCGCCCGAAAAAAAAAAAAACGTAAGGGGTACCACTGTCGTTTTTTTTTCGGGCCGAATTTTTGAGTTTCGATATCTCAGCTCTGGAAGAGGATAGAACCTCAATTTTTGCACTCAGGTCTAAGTCTCATGGCCCTCTATCAGAATCCAGAGTTTTGGGAAGATTGGAGAAAGTTAATTTTTCGCCCGAAAAAAAAAATACGAAAGGGGTACCACTGTCGTTTTTTTTTTCGGGCCGAATTTTTGAGTTTCGATATCTCAGCTCTAGAAGGGGCTAGAGACTCCATTTTTGCACTCAGGTTTAAGTCTCATGGCCCTCTATCAGAATCCAGAGTTTTGGGAAGATTGGAGAAAGTTAATTTTTCACCCGAAAAAAAAAATACGAAAGGGGTACCACTGTCGTTTTTTTTTTTCGGGTGGAATTTTTGAGTTTCCATATCTCAGCTCTGGAAGGGTCTAGAGCCTCTATTTTTGCACTCTAGTTTAAGTCTCATGGCCCTTTATCAGAATCCAGAGTTTTGAGAAGATTGGAGAAACTTAATTTTTCGCCCGAAAAAAAAAAACGTAAGGGGTACCACTGTCGTTTTTTTTTCGGGCCGAATTTTTGAGTTTCGATATCTCAGCTCTGGAAGGGGACAGAACCTCAATTTTTGCACTCAGGTCTAAGTCTCATGGCCCTCTATCAGAATCCAGAGTTTTGGGAAGATTGGAGAAACTTAATTTTTCGCCCAAAAAAAAAAATCCGTAAGGGGTACCACTGTCGTTTTTTTTTCGGGACGAATTTTTGAGTTTCGATATCTCAGCTCTGGAAGGGGCTAGAGCCTCCATTTTTGCACTCAGGTCTAAGTCTCATGGCCCTCTATCAGAATCCAGAGTTTTGGGAAGATTGGAGAAACTTAATTTTTCGCCCAAAAAAAAACAAAACGTAAGGGGTACCACTGTCGTTTTTTTTTTTCGGGCCGAATTTTTGAGTTTCGATATCTCAGCTCTGGAAGGGGCTAGAGCCTCCATTTTTGCACTCAGGTCTAAGTCTCATGGCCCTCTATCAGAATCCAGAGTTTTGGGAAGATTGGAGAAACGTAATTTTTCGCCCAAAAAAAAAAAAACGTAAGGGGTACCACTGTCGTTTTTTTTTTCGGGCCGATTTTTTGAGTTTCGATATCTCAGCTCTGGAAGGGGCTAGAGACTCCATTTTTGCACTCAGGTCTAAGTCTCATGGCCCTCTATCAGAATCCAGAGTTTTGGGAAGATTGGAGAAACTTAATTTTTCGCCCGAAAAACAAAAAAAACGTAAGGGGTACCACTGTCGTTTTTTTTTTCCGGGTGGAATTTTTGAGTTTCCATATCTCAGCTCTGGAAGGGTCTAGAGCCTCTATTTTTGCACTCTAGTTTAAGTCTCATGGCCCTCTATCAGAATCCAGAGTTTTGGGAAGATTGGAGAAACTTAATTTTTCGCCCCAAAAAAAAAAAACGTAAGGGGTACCACTGTCGTTTTTTTTTCGGGCCGAATTTTTGAGTTTCGATATCTCAGCTCTGGAAGGGGCTAGAGCCTCCATTTTTGCACTCAGGTCTAAGTCTCATGGCCCTCTATCAGAATTTGGGAAGATTGGAGAAACTTAATTTTTCGCCCAAAAAAAAAACGTAAGGGGTACCACTGTCGTTTTTTTTTTCGGGCCGAATTTTTGAGTTTCGATATCTCAGCTCTGGAAGGGGCTAGAGCCTCCATTTGTGCACTCAGGTCTAAGTCTCATGGCCCTCTATCAGAATTTGGGAAGATTGGAGAAACTTAATTTTTCGCCCAAAAAAAAAAACGTAAGGGGTACCACTGTCGTTTTTTTTTCGGGCCGAATTTTTGAGTTTCGATATCTCAGCTCTGGAAGGGGATAGAACCTCAATTTTTGCACTCAGGTCTAAGTCTCATGGCCCTCTATCAGAATCCAGAGTTTTGGGAAGATTGGAGAAAGTTAATTTTTCGCCCGAAAAAAAAAATACGAAAGGGGTACCACTGTCGTTTTTTTTTCGGGCCGAATTTTTGAGTTTCGATATCTCAGCTCTGGAAGGGGCTAGAGCCTCCATTTTTGCACTCAGGTCTAAGTCTCATGGCCCTCTATCAGAATTTGGGAAGATTGGAGAAACTTAATTTTTCGCCCAAAAAAAAAACGTAAGGGGTACCACTGTCGTTTTTTTTTTCGGGCCGAATTTTTGAGTTTCGATATCTCAGCTCTGGAAGGGGCTAGAGCCTCCATTTGTGCACTCAGGTCTAAGTCTCATGGCCCTCTATCAGAATTTGGGAAGATTGGAGAAACTTAATTTTTCGCCCAAAAAAAAAAACGTAAGGGGTACCACTGTCGTTTTTTTTTCGGGCCGAATTTTTGAGTTTCGATATCTCAGCTCTGGAAGGGGATAGAACCTCAATTTTTGCACTCAGGTCTAAGTCTCATGGCCCTCTATCAGAATCCAGAGTTTTGGGAAGATTGGAGAAAGTTAATTTTTCGCCCGAAAAAAAAAATACGAAAGGGGTACCACTGTCGTTTTTTTTTTTCGGGTGGAATTTTTGAGTTTCCATATCTCAGCTCTGGAAGGGTCTAGAGCCTCTATTTTTGCACTCTAGTTTAAGTCTCATGGCCCTCTATCAGAATCCAGAGTTTTGAGAAGATTGGAGAAACTTAATTTTTCGCCCGAAAAAAAAAAACGTAAGGGGTACCACTGTCGTTTTTTTTTCGGGCCGAATTTTTGAGTTTCGATATCTCAGCTCTGGAAGGGGATAGAACCTCAATTTTTGCACTCAGGTCTAAGTCTCATGGCCCTCTATCAGAATCCAGAGTTTTGGGAAGATTGGAGAAACTTAATTTTTCGCCCAAAAAAAAACAAAACGTAAGGGGTACCACTGTCGTTTTTTTTTTTCGGGCCGAATTTTTGAGTTTCGATATCTCAGCTCTGGAAGGGGCTAGAGCCTCCATTTTTGCACTCAGGTCTAAGTCTCATGGCCCTCTATCAGAATCCAGAGTTTTGGGAAGATTGGAGAAACGTAATTTTTCGCCCAAAAAAAAAAAACGTAAGGGGTACCACTGTCGTTTTTTTTTTCGGGCCGATTTTTTGAGTTTCGATATCTCAGCTCTGGAAGGGGCTAGAGACTCCATTTTTGCACTCAGGTCTAAGTCTCATGGCCCTCTATCAGAATCCAGAGTTTTGGGAAGATTGGAGAAACTTAATTTTTCGCCCGAAAAACAAAAAAAACGTAAGGGGTACCACTGTCGTTTTTTTTTTCCGGGTGGAATTTTTGAGTTTCCATATCTCAGCTCTGGAAGGGTCTAGAGCCTCTATTTTTGCACTCTAGTTTAAGTCTCATGGCCCTCTATCAGAATCCAGAGTTTTGGGAAGATTGGAGAAACTTAATTTTTCGCCCAAAAAAAAAAAAACGTAAGGGGTACCACTGTCGTTTTTTTTTCGGGCCGAATTTTTGAGTTTCGATATCTCAGCTCTGGAAGGGGCTAGAGCCTCCATTTTTGCACTCAGGTCTAAGTCTCATGGCCCTCTATCAGAATTTGGGAAGATTGGAGAAACTTAATTTTTCGCCCAAAAAAAAAACGTAAGGGGTACCACTGTCGTTTTTTTTTTCGGGCCGAATTTTTGAGTTTCGATATCTCAGCTCTGGAAGGGGCTAGAGCCTCCATTTGTGCACTCAGGTCTAAGTCTCATGGCCCTCTATCAGAATTTGGGAAGATTGGAGAAACTTAATTTTTCGCCCAAAAAAAAAAACGTAAGGGGTACCACTGTCGTTTTTTTTTTCGGGCCGAATTTTTGAGTTTCGATATCTCAGCTCTGGAAGGGGCTAGAGCCTCCATTTTTGCACTCAGGTCTAAGTCTCATGGCCCTCTATCAGAATTTGGGAAGATTGGAGAAACTTAATTTTTCGCCCAAAAAAAAAACGTAAGGGGTACCACTGTCGTTTTTTTTTTCGGGCCGAATTTTTGAGTTTCAATATCTCAGCTCTGGAAGGGGCTAGAGCCTCCATTTTTGCACTCAGGTCTAAGTGTCATGGCCCTCTATCAGAATTTGGGAAGATTGGAGAAACCTAATTTTTCACCCAAAAAAAAAAACGTAAGGGGTACCACTGTCGTTTTTTTTTCGGGCCGAATTTTTGAGTTTCGATATCTCAGCTCTGGAAGGGGCTAGAGCCTCCATTTTTGCACTCAGGTCTAAGTCTCATGACCCTCTACCAGAATTTGGGAAGATTGGAGAAACTTAATTTTTCGCCCAAAAAAAAAAAACGTAAGGGGTACCACTGTCGTTTTTTTTTCGGGCCGAATTTTTGAGTTTCGATATCTCAGCTCTGGAAGGGGCTAGAGCCTCCATTTTTGCACTCAGGTCTAAGTCTCATGGCCCTCTATCAGAATTTGGGAAGATTGGAGAAACTTAATTTTTCGCCCAAAAAAAAAACGTAAGGGGTACCACTGTCGTTTTTTTTTTTCGGGCCGAATTTTTGAGATTCGATATCTCAGCTCTGGAAGGGGCTAGAGCCTCCATTTTTGCACTCAGGTCTAAGTCTCATGGCCCTCTATCAGAATTTGGGAAGATTGGAGAAACTTAATTTTTCGCCCAAAAAAAAAACGTAAGGGGTACCACTGTCGTTTTTTTTTTTCGGGCCGAATTTTTGAGATTCGATATCTCAGCTCTGGAAGGGGCTAGAGCCTCCATTTTTGCACTCAGGTCTAAGTCTCATGACCCTCTACCAGAATTTGGGAAGATTGGAGAAACTTAATTTTTCGCCCAAAAAAAAAAAACGTAAGGGGTACCACTGTCGGTTTTTTTTCGGGCCGAATTTTTGAGTTTCGATATCTCAGCTTTGGAAGGGGCTAGAGCCTCCATTTTTGCATTTAGGTCTAAGTCTCATGGCCCTCTATCAGAATTTGGGAAGATTGGAGAAACTTAATTTTTCGCCCAAAAAAAAAAACGTAAGGGGTACCACTGTCGTTTTTTTTTCGGGCCGAATTTTTGAGTTTCGATATCTCAGCTCTGGAAGGGGCTAGAGCCTCCATTTTTGCACTCAGGTCTAAGTCTCATGGCCCTCTATCAGAATTTGGGAAGATTGGAGAAACTTAATTTTTCGCCCAAAAAAAAAACGTAAGGGGTACCACTGTCATTTTTTTTTTTTCGGGCCGAATTTTTGAGTTTCGATATCTCAGCTCTGGAAGGGGCTAGAGCCTCCATTTTTGCACTCAGGTCTAAGTCTTATGGCCCTCTATCAGAATTTGGGAAGATTGGAGAAACTTAATTTTTCGCGCAAAAAAAAACGTAAGGGGTACCACTGTCATTTTTTTTTCGGGCCGAATTTTTGAGTTTCAATATCTCAGCTCTGGAAGGGGCTAGAGCCTCCATTTTTGCACTCAGGTCTAAGTGTCATGGCCCTCTATCAGAATTTGGGAAGATTGGAGAAACCTAATTTTTCACCCAAAAAAAAAAACGTAAGGGGTACCACTGTCGTTTTTTTTTCGGGCCGAATTTTTGAGTTTCGATATCTCAGCTCTGGAAGGGGCTAGAGCCTCCATTTTTGCACTCAGGTCTAAGTCTTATGGCCCTCTATCAGAATTTGGGAAGATTGGAGAAACTTAATTTTTCGCCCAAAAAAAAAAAACGTAAGGGGTACCACTGTCGTTTTTTTTTTTCGGGCCGAATTTTTGAGATTCGATATCTCAGCTCTGGAAGGGGCTAGAGCCTCCATTTTTGCACTCAGGTCTAAGTCTCATGGCCCTCTATCAGAATTTGGGAAGATTGGAGAAACTTAATTTTTCGCCCAAAAAAAAAAACGTAAGGGGTACCACTGTCGTTTTTTTTTTCGGGCCCAATTTTTGAGTTTCGATATCTCAGCTCTGGAAGGGGCTAGAGCCTCCATTTTTGCACTCAGGTCTAAGTCTCATGGCCCTCTATTAGAATTTGGGAAGATTGGAGAAACTTAATTTTTCGCCCAAAAAAAAAAACGTAAGGGGTACCACTGTCGTTTTTTTTTTTTCGGGCCGAATTTTTGAGTTTCGATGTCTCAGCTCTGGAAGGGGCTAGAGCCTCCATTTTTGCACTCAGGTCTAAGTCTTATGGCCCTCTATCAGAATCCAGAGTTTTGGGAAGATTGGAGAAACTTAATTTTTCACCCAAAAAAAAAAAACGTAAGGGGTACCACTGTCGTTTTTTTTTTCGGGCCGAATTTTTGAGTTTCGATATCTCAGCTCTGGAAGGGGCTAGAGCCTCCATTTTTGCACTCAGGTCTAAGTCTCATGGCCCTCTATCAGAATTTGGGAAGATTGGAGGAACTTAATTTTTCGCCCAAAAAAAAAACGTAAGGGGTACCACTGTCGTTTTTTTTTCGGGCCGAATTTTTGAGTTTCGATATCTCAGCTCTGGAAGGGGCTAGAGCCTCCATTTTTGCACTCAGGTCCAAGTCTCATGACCCTCTACCAGAATTTGGGAAGATTGGAGAAACTTAATTTTTCGCCCAAAAAAAAAAAACGTAAGGGGTACCACTGTCGTTTTTTTTTCGGGCCGAATTTTTGAGTTTCGATATCTCAGCTCTGGAAGGGGCTAGAGCCTCCATTTTTGCACTCAGGTCTAAGTCTCATGGCCCTCTATCAGAATTTGGGAAGATTGGAGAAACTTAATTTTTCACCCAAAAAAAAAAAACGTAAGGGGTACCACTGTCGTTTTTTTTTCGGGCCGAATTTTTGAGTTTCGATATCTCAGCTCTGGAAGGGGCTAGAGCCTCCATTTTTGCACTCAGGTCTAAGTCTTATGGCCCTCTATCAGAATTTGGGAAGATTGGAGAAACTTAATTTTTCGCCCAAAACAAAAACGTAAGGTGTATCACTGTCGTTTTTTTTTCGGGCCGAATTTTTGAGTTTCGATATCTCAGCTCTGGAAGGGGCTAGAGCCTCCATTTTTGCACTCAGGTCTAAGTCTCATGGCCCTCTATCAGAATTTGGGAAGATTGGAGAAACTTAATTTTTCACCCAAAAAAAAAAACGTAAGGGGTACCACTGTCGTTTTTTTTTCGGGCCGAATTTTTGAGTTTCGATATCTCAGCTCTGGAAGGGGCTAGAGCCTCCATTTTTGCACTCAGGTCTAAGTCTCATGGCCCTCTATCAGAATCCAGAGTTTTGGGAAGATTGGAGAAACTTAATTTTTCGCCCGAAAAACAAAAAAAACGCAAGGGGTACCACTGTCGTTTTTTTTTTCGGGACGAATTTTTGAGTTTCGATATCTCAGCTCTGGAAGGGGCTAGAGCCTTCATTTTTGCACTCAGGTCTAAGTCTCATGGCCCTCTATCAGAATCCAGAGTTTTGGGAAGATTGGAGAAACTTAATTTTTCGCCCGAAAAACAAAAAAAACGTAAGGGGTACCACTGTCGTTTTTTTTTTCCGGGTGGAATTTTTGAGTTTCCATATCTCAGCTCTGGAAGGGTCTAGAGCCTCTATTTTTGCACTCTAGTTTAAGTCTCATGGCCCTCTATCAGAATCCAGAGTTTTGGGAAGATTGGAGAAACTTAATTTTTCGCCCAAAAAAAAAAAACGTAAGGGGTACCACTGTCGTTTTTTTTTTTCGGGCCGAATTTTTGAGTTTCGATATCTCAGCTCTGGAAGGGGCTAGAGCCTCCATTTTTGCATTCAGGTCTAAGTCTCATGGCCCTCTATCAGAATTTGGGAAGATTGGAGAAACTTAATTTTTCGCCCAAAAAAAAAAACGTAAGGGGTACCACTGTCGTTTTTTTTTCGGGCCGAATTTTTGAGTTTCGATATCTCAGCTCTGGAAGGGGCTAGAGCCTCAATTTTTGCACTCAGGTCTAAGTCTTATGGCCCTCTATCAGAATTTGGGAAGATTGGAGAAACTTAATTTTTCGCCCAAAAAAAAACGTAAGGGGTACCACTGTCGTTTTTTTTTTTCGGGCCGAATTTTTGAGTTTCGATATCTCAGCTCTGGAAGGGGCTAGAGCCTCCATTTTTGCACTCAGGTCTAAGTCTCATGACCCTCTACCAGAATTTGGTAAGATTGGAGAAACTTAATTTTTCGCCCAAAAAAAAAAAACGTAAGGGGTACCACTGTCGTTTTTTTTTCGGGCCGAATTTTTGAGTTTCGATATCTCAGCTCTGGAAGGGGCTAGAGCGTCCATTTTTGCATTTAGGTCTAAGTCTCATGGCCCTCTATCAGAATTTGGGAAGATTGGAGAAACTTAATTTTTCGCCCAAAAAAAAACGTAAGGGGTACCACTGTCGTTTTTTTTTCGGGCCGAATTTTTGAGTTTCGATATCTCAGCTCTGGAAGGGGCTAGAGCCTCCATTTTTGCACTCAGGTCTAAGTCTCATGGCCCTCTATCAGAATTTGGGAAGATTGGAGAAACTTAATTTTTCGCCCAAAAAAAAAAACGTAAGGGGTACCACTGTCGTATTTTTTTCGGGCCGAATTTTTGAGTTTCGATATCTCAGCTCTGGAAGGGGCTAGAGCCTCCATTTTTGCACTCAGGTCTAAGTCTCATGGCCCTCTATCAGAATGTGGGAAGATTGGAGAAACTTAATTTTTCGCCCAAAAAAAAAACGTAAGGGGTACCACTGTCGTTTTTTTTCGGGCCGAATTTTTGAGTTTCGATATCTCAGCTCTGGAAGGGGCTAGAGCCTCCATTTTTGCACTCAGGTCTAAGTCTCATGGCCCTCTATCAGAATTTGGGAAGATTGGAGAAACTTAATTTTTCGCCCAAAAAAAAAAACGTAAGGGGTACCACTGTCGTTTTTTTTTCGGGCCGAATTTTTGAGTTTCGATATCTCAGCTCTGGAAGGGGATAGAACCTCAATTTTTGCACTCAGGTCTAAGTCTCATGGCCCTCTATCAGAATCCAGAGTTTTGGGAAGATTGGAGAAACTTAATTTTTCGCCCAAAAAAAAACAAAACGTAAGGGGTACCACTGTCGTTTTTTTTTTTCGGGCCGAATTTTTGAGTTTCGATATCTCAGCTCTGGAAGGGGCTAGAGCCTCCATTTTTGCACTCAGGTCTAAGTCTCATGGCCCTCTATCAGAATCCAGAGTTTTGGGAAGATTGGAGAAACGTAATTTTTCGCCCAAAAAAAAAAAAACGTAAGGGGTACCACTGTCGTTTTTTTTTTCGGGCCGATTTTTTGAGTTTCGATATCTCAGCTCTGGAAGGGGCTAGAGACTCCATTTTTGCACTCAGGTCTAAGTCTCATGGCCCTCTATCAGAATCCAGAGTTTTGGGAAGATTGGAGAAACTTAATTTTTCGCCCGAAAAACAAAAAAAACGTAAGGGGTACCACTGTCGTTTTTTTTTTCCGGGTGGAATTTTTGAGTTTCCATATCTCAGCTCTGGAAGGGTCTAGAGCCTCTATTTTTGCACTCTAGTTTAAGTCTCATGGCCCTCTATCAGAATCCAGAGTTTTGGGAAGATTGGAGAAACTTAATTTTTCGCCCAAAAAAAAAAAACGTAAGGGGTACCACTGTCGTTTTTTTTTCGGGCCGAATTTTTGAGTTTCGATATCTCAGCTCTGGAAGGGGCTAGAGCCTCCATTTGTGCACTCAGGTCTAAGTCTCATGGCCCTCTATCAGAATTTGGGAAGATTGGAGAAACTTAATTTTTCGCCCAAAAAAAAAAACGTAAGGGGTACCACTGTCGTTTTTTTTTCAGGCCGAATTTTTGAGTTTCGATATCTCAGCTCTGGAAGGGGCTAGAGCCTCCATTTTTGCACTCAGGTCTAAGTCTTATGGCCCTCTATCAGAATTTGGGAAGATTGGAGAAACTTAATTTTTCGCCCCAAAAAAAAAAACGTAAGGGGTACCACTGTCATTTTTTTTTCGGGCCGAATTTTTGAGTTTCGATATCTCAGCTCTGGAAGGGGCTAGAGCCTCCATTTTTGCACTCAGGTCTAAAGGCCATTGCACACCGAGTCCGAAATTCGCATCCGAAATTTTCGCACGTTAAAAAAAAAATTCGACCTCACGTTATGTCAGTCACGCTTGCACACCGCCTCCGAAACTTTCGTCCGTCATAAAATTAATCGGATCGGGTTCGATTTTCTGCGTTTTTCGCATCCAGAGCCAGCATTTTGAGAGGTCTTTTGACAATTCAGGGCCGGGGGGAGCTCGTCCTCAAATCATTGCACATATGCGCCGTGCTTTCAGTTTCGGTTTTCAATTCGATCAAGTGTTTATGTTCTCTTCTCTATATTGGATTATGAAATTAATAAACCTCCCCTTTCAATCAGATTGAAATTTAGGATCGAATAAGCTGTGATCGAGCAGCCTATTCGATAACTAATGTATTATTTGGGCACAATATACTTAATAACAGCCTAGCTGTTCTGTCTGCCCAGCGCTTCCACCGGGCCGCGCGCGGGTGTGTGTTTGTCCGTGTGTGTGTCCATACCTGGTCCATTTCAGACACACTGCCAGTCTCCGTTCAGAATCGATTGGTTCACGGAAATTGGTGGTCTTGTTTTTAATATGTGGCTCCAGAATCGCTAGCAAAGCATCAAACTGTCCCACTGACATTCTGAGGTAATAATTTTGAATCGCTTAGGATAAATTCGCAACTCCTTGATAAGGAACTCTCCTTCCTCTCGGCGCAATTTCAGGATTGGATGGACGCAATATTTTCTCTTTCTTCCCTTTTCAATAAGAGAGAGGGCAAAAATCATCCTCACTGCTTGACGAATCCATTTGGTATTTTTGCGTTTTTTCCCGCAAAGGTTTAAGAAATACGCAACGGACTCGGTGTGCAAGGTTTCTATGCGTGACGAATTTTTAAGCTGACGAACACGAAAATACGCATACGAATATTTCGTGCTCGGTGTGCAATGGCCTTAAGTCTTATGGCCCTCTATCAGAATTTGGGAAGATTGGACAAACTTAAATTTTCACCCAAAAAAAAAACGTAAGGGGTACCACTGTCGTTTTTTTTTCGGGCCGAATTTTTGAGTTTCAATATCTCAGCTCTGGAAGGGGCTAGAGCCTCCATTTTTGCACTCAGGTCTAAGTCTCATGGCCCTCTATCAGAATTTGGGAAGATTGGAGAAACTTAATTTTTCGCCCAAAAAAAAAAACGTAAGGGGTACCACTGTCGTTTTTTTTTTTCGGGCCGAATTTTTGAGTTTCGATATCTCAGCTCTGGAAGGGGCTAGAGCCTCCATTTTTGCACTCAGGTCTAAGTCTCATGACCCTCTACCAGAATTTGGGAAGATTGGAGAAACGTAATTTTTCGCCCAAAAAAAAAAAAAACGTAAGGGGTACCACTGTCGTTTTTTTTTCGGGCCGAATTTTTGAGTTTCGATATCTCAGCTCTGGAAGGGGCTAGAGCCTCCATTTTTGCACTCAGGTCTAAGTCTCATGGCCCTCTATCAGAATCCAGAGTTTTGGGAAGATTGGAGAAACTTAATTTTTCACCCAAAAAAAAAAAACGTAAGGGGTACCACTGTCGTTTTTTTTTTCGGGCCGAATTTTTGAGTTTCGATATCTCAGCTCTGGAAGGGGCTAGAGCCTCCATTTTTGCACTCAGGTCTAAGTCTCATGGCCCTCTGTCAGAATTTGGGAAGATTGGAGGAACTTAATTTTTCGCCCAAAAAAAAAACGTAAGGGGTACCACTGTCGTTTTTTTTTCGGGCCGAATTTTTGAGTTTCGATATCTCAGCTCTGGAAGGGGCTAGAGCCTCCATTTTTGCACTCAGGTCTAAGTCTTATGGCCCTCTATCAGAATTTGGGAAGATTGGAGAAACTTAATTTTTCGCCCAAAAAAAAAAACGTAAGGGGTACCACTGTCGTTTTTTTTTTTCGGGCCGAATTTTTGAGTTTCGATATCTCAGCTCTGGAAGGGGCTAGAGCCTCCATTTTTGCACTCAGGTCTAAGTCTTATGGCCCTCTATCAGAATTTGGGAAGATTGGAGAAACTTAATTTTTCGCCCAAAAAAAAAACGTAAGGGGTACCACTGTCGTTTTTTTTTCGGGCCGAATTTTTGAGTTTCGATATCTCAGCTCTGGAAGGGGCTAGATTCTCCATTTTTGCACTCAGGTCTAAGTCTTATGGCCCTCTATCAGAATTTGGGAAGATTGGAGAAACTTAATTTTTCACCCAAAAAAAAAAAACGTAAGGGGTACCACTGTCGTTTTTTTTTTCGGGCCGAATTTTTGAGTTTCGATATCTCAGCTCTGGAAGGGGCTAGAGCCTCCATTTTTGCACTCAGGTCTAAGTCTTATGGCCCTCTATCAGAATTTGGGAAGATTGGAGAAACTTAATTTTTCGCCCAAAAAAAAAACGTAAGGGGTACCACTGTCGTTTTTTTTTCGGGCCGAATTTTTGAGTTTCGATATCTCAGCTCTGGAAGGGGCTAGAGCCTCCATTTTTGCACTCAGGTCTAAGTCTCATGGCCCTCTATCAGAATTTGGGAAGATTGGAGAAACTTAATTTTTCACCCAAAAAAAAAACGTAAGGGGTACCACTGTCGTTTTTTTTTTCGGGCCGAATTTTTGAGTTTCGATATCTCAGCTCTGGAAGGGGCTAGAGCCTCCATTTTTGCACTCAGGTCTAAGTCTCATGGCCCTCTATCAGAATTTGGGAAGATTGGAGAAACTTAATTTTTCACCCAAAAAAAAAAACGTAAGGGGTACCACTGTCGTTTTTTTTTTCGGGCCGAATTTTTGAGTTTCGATATCTCAGCTCTGGAAGGGGCTAGAGCCTCCATTTTTGCACTCAGGTCTAAGTCTTATGGCCCTCTATCAGAATTTGGGAAGATTGGAGAAACTTAATTTTTCGCCCAAAAAAAAAAAACGTAAGGGGTACCACTGTCGTTTTTTTTTCGGGCCGAATTTTTGAGTTTCGATATCTCAGCTCTGGAAGGGGCTAGAGCCTCCATTTTTGCACTCAGGTCTAAGTCTCATGGCCCTCTATCAGAATTTGGGAAGATTGGAGAAACTTAATTTTTCACCCAAAAAAAAAAACGTAAGGGGTACCACTGTCGTTTTTTTTTCGGGCCGATTTTTTGAGTTTCGATATCTCAGCTCTGGAAGGGGCTAGAGCCTCCATTTTTGCACTCAGGTCTAAGTCTTATGGCCCTCTATTAGAATTTGGGAAGATTGGAGAAACTTAATTTTTCACCCAAAAAAAAAAAACGTAAGGGGTACCACTGTCGTTTTTTTTTTCGGGCCGAATTTTTGAGTTTCGATATCTCAGCTCTGGAAGGGGCTAGAGCCTCCATTTTTGCACTCAGGTCTAAGTCTTATGGCCCTCTATCAGAATTTGGGAAGATTGGAGAAACTTAATTTTTCGCCCAAAAAAAAAAACGTAAGGGGTACCACTGTCGTTTTTTTTTCCGGGCCGAATTTTTGAGTTTTGATATCTCAGCTCTGAAAGGGGCTAGAGCCTCCATTTTTGCACTCAGGTCTAAGTCTCATGACCCTCTACCAGAATTTGGGAAGATTAGAGAAACTTAATTTTTCGCCCAAAAAAAAAAACGTAAGGGGTACCACTGTCGTTTTTTTTTCGGGCCGAATTTTTGAGTTTCGATATCTCAGCTCTGGAAGGGGCTAGAGCCTCCATTTTTGCACTCAGGTCTAAGTCTCATGGCCCTCTATCAGAATTTGGGAAGATTGGATTAACTTAATTTTTCGCCCAAAAAAGAAACGTAAGGGGTACCACTGTCGTTTTTTTTTCGGGCCGAATTTTTGAGTTTCGATATCTCAGCTCTGGAAGGGGCTAGAGCCTCCATTTTTGCACTCAGGTCTAAGTCTCATGGCCCTCTATCAGAATTTGGGAAGATTGGAGAAACTTAATTTTTTGCCCAAAAAAAAAACGTAAGGGGTATCACTGTCGTTTTTTTTTCGGGCCGAATTTTTGAGTTTCGATATCTCAGCTCTGGAAGGGGCTAGAGCCTCCATTTTTGCACTCAGGTCTAAGTCTCATGGCCCTCTATCAGAATTTGGGAAGATTGGAGAAACTTAATTTTTCACCCAAAAAAAAAAAACGTAAGGGGTACCACTGTCGTTTTTTTTTCGGGCCGAATTTTTGAGTTTCGATATCTCAGCTCTGGAAGGGGCTAGAGCCTCCATTTTTGCACTCAGGTCTAAGTCTCATGACCCTCTACCAGAATTTGGGAAGATTGGAGAAACGTAATTTTTCGCCCAAAAAAAAAAAAACGTAAGAGGTACCACTGTCGTTTTTTTTTCGGGCCGAATTTTTGAGTTTCGATATCTCAGCTTTGGAAGGGGCTAGAGCCTCCATTTTTGCACTCAGGTCTAAGTCTCATGGCCCTCTATCAGAATTTGGGAAGATTGGAGAAACTTAATTTTTCGCCCAAAAAAAAAAAACGTAAGGGGTACCACTGTCGTTTTTTTTTCGGGCCGAATTTTTGAGTTTCGATATCTCAGCTCTGGAAGGGGCTAGAGCCTCCATTTTTGCACTCAGGTCTAAGTCTCATGGCCCTCTATCAGAATCCAGAGTTTTGGGAAGATTGGAGAAACTTAATTTTTCACCCAAAAAAAAAAAACGTAAGGGGTACCACTGTCGTTTTTTTTTTCGGGCCGAATTTTTGAGTTTCGATATCTCAGCTTTGGAAGGGGCTAGAGCCTCCATTTTTGCACTCAGGTCTAAGTCTCATGGCCCTCTATCAGAATTTGGGAAGATTGGAGAAACTTAATTTTTCGCCCAAAAAAAAAAAACGTAAGGGGTACCACTGTCGTTTTTTTTTCGGGCCGAATTTTTGAGTTTCGATATCTCAGCTCTGGAAGGGGCTAGAGCCTCCATTTTTGCACTCAGGTCTAAGTCTCATGGCCCTCTATCAGAATCCAGAGTTTTGGGAAGATTGGAGAAACTTAATTTTTCACCCAAAAAAAAAAAACGTAAGGGGTACCACTGTCGTTTTTTTTTTCGGGCCGAATTTTTGAGTTTCGATATCTCAGCTCTGGAAGGGGCTAGAGCCTCCATTTTTGCACTCAGGTCTAAGTCTCATGGCCCTCTATCAGAATTTGGGAAGATTGGAGGAACTTAATTTTTCGCCCAAAAAAAAAACGTAAGGGGTACCACTGTCGTTTTTTTTTCGGGCCGAATTTTTGAGTTTCGATATCTCAGCTCTGGAAGGGGCTAGAGCCTCCATTTTTGCACTCAGGTCTAAGTCTCATGGTTCTCTATCAGAATTTGGGAAGATTGGAGAAACTTAATTTTTCGCCCAAAAAAAAAACGTAAGGGGTACCACTGTCGTTTTTTTTTCGGGCCGAATTTTTGAGTTTCGATATCTC
The DNA here is from genome assembly GCF_988280905.1 of Pimephales promelas. Lineage (NCBI taxonomy): Eukaryota > Metazoa > Chordata > Actinopteri > Cypriniformes > Leuciscidae > Pimephales > Pimephales promelas. Next base: position 35,985,669 of record NC_142779.1, read on the forward strand.
AGCTCTGGAAGGGGCTAGATTCTCCATTTTTGCACTCAGGTCTAAGTCTCATGGCCCTCTATCAGAATTTGGGAAGATTGGAGAAACTTAATTTTTCACCCAAAAAAAAAAACGTAAGGGGTACCACTGTCGTTTTTTTTTCGGGCCGAATTTTTGAGTTTCGATATCTCAGCTCTGGAAGGGGCTAGAGCCTCCATTTTTGCACTCAGGTCTAAGTCTTATGGCCCTCTATCAGAATTTGGGAAGATTGGAGAAACTTAATTTTTCGCCCAAAACAAAAACGTAAGGTGTATCACTGTCGTTTTTTTTTTCGGGCCGAATTTTTGAGTTTCGATATCTCAGCTCTGGAAGGGGCTAGAGCCTCCATTTTTGCACTCAGGTCTAAGTCTCATGGCCCTCTATCAGAATTTGGGAAGATTGGAGAAACTTAATTTTTCACCCAAAAAAAAAAACGTAAGGGGTACCACTGTCGTTTTTTTTTCGGGCCGAATTTTTGAGTTTCGATATCTCAGCTCTGGAAGGGGCTAGAGCCTCCATTTTTGCACTCAGGTCTAAGTCTCATGGCCCTCTATCAGAATTTGGGAAGATTGGAGAAACTTAATTTTTCACCCAAAAAAAAAACGTAAGGGGTACCACTGTCGTTTTTTTTTCGGGCCGAATTTTTGAGTTTCGATATCTCAGCTCTGGAAGGGGCTAGAGCCTCCATTTTTGCACTCAGGTCTAGGTCTTATGGCCCTCTATCAGAATTTGGGAAGATTGGAGAAACTTAATTTTTCGCCCAAAAAAAAAAAACGTAAGGGGTACCACTGTCGTTTTTTTTTCGGGCCGAATTTTTGAGTTTCGATATCTCAGCTCTGGAAGGGGCTAGAGCCTCCATTTTTGCACTCAGGTCTAAGTCTCATGGCCCTCTATCAGAATTTGGGAAGATTGGAGAAACTTAATTTTTCACCCAAAAAAAAAAAACGTAAGGGGTACCACTGTCGTTTTTTTTTCGGGCCGATTTTTTGAGTTTCGATATCTCAGCTCTGGAAGGGGCTAGAGCCTCCATTTTTGCACTCAGGTCTAAGTCTTATGGCCCTCTATCAGAATTTGGGAAGATTGGAGATACTTAATTTTTCGCCCAAAAAAAAAACGTAAGGGGTACCACTGTCGTTTTTTTTTCCGGGCCGAATTTTTGAGTTTCGATATCTCAGCTCTGGAAGGGGCTAGAGCCTCTATTTTTGCACTCAGGTCTAAGTCTCATGGCCCTCTATCAGAATTTGGGAAGATTGGAGAAACTTAATTTTTCACCCAAAAAAAAAAACGTAAGGGGTACCACTGTCGTTTTTTTTTTCGGGCCGAATTTTTGAGTTTCGATATCTCAGCTCTGGAAGGGGCTAGAGCCTCCATTTTTGCACTCAGGTCTAAGTCTTATGGCCCTCTATCAGAATTTGGGAAGATTGGAGAAACTTAATTTTTCGCCCCAAAAAAAAAACGTAAGGGGTACCACTGTCGTTTTTTTTTTCCGGGCCGAATTTTTGAGTTTCGATATCTCAGCTCTGGAAGGGGCTAGAGCCTCCATTTTTGCACTCAGGTCTAAGTCTCATGGCCCTCTATCAGAATTTGGGAAGATTGGAGAAACTTAATTTTTCACCCAAAAAAAAAAACGTAAGGGGTACCACTGTCGTTTTTTTTTCGGGCCGAATTTTTGAGTTTCGATATCTCAGCTCTGGAAGGGGCTAGAGCCTCCATTTTTGCACTCAGGTCTAAGTCTTATGGCCCTCTATCAGAATTTGGGAAGATTGGAGAAACTTAATTTTTCGCCCAAAACAAAAACGTAAGGTGTATCACTGTCGTTTTTTTTTCGGGCCGAATTTTTGAGTTTCGATATCTCAGCTCTGGAAGGGGCTAGAGCCTCCATTTTTGCACTCAGGTCTAAGTCTCATGGCCCTCTATCAGAATTTGGGAAGATTGGAGAAACTTAATTTTTCACCCAAAAAAAAAACGTAAGGGGTACCACTGTCGTTTTTTTTTCGGGCCGAATTTTTGAGTTTCGATATCTCAGCTCTGCAAGGGGCTAGAGCCTCCATTTTTGCACTCAGGTCTAAGTCTCATGGCCCTCTATCAGAATTTGGGAAGATTGGAGAAACTTAATTTTTCACCCAAAAAAAAAAAACGTAAGGGGTACCACTGTCGTTTTTTTTTCGGGCCGAATTTTTGAGTTTCGATATCTCAGCTCTGGAAGGGGCTAGAGCCTCCATTTTTGCACTCAGGTCTAAGTCTCATGACCCTCTACCAGAATTTGGGAAGATTGGAGAAACGTAATTTTTCGCCCAAAAAAAAAAAAAACGTAAGGGGTACCACTGTCGTTTTTTTTTCGGGCCGAATTTTTGAGTTTCGATATCTCAGCTCTGGAAGGGGCTAGAGCCTCCATTTTTGCACTCAGGTCTAAGTCTCATGGCCCTCTATCAGAATTTGGGAACATTGGAGAAACTTAATTTTTCGCCCAAAAAAAAAAAACGTAAGGGGTACCACTGTCGTTTTTTTTTTCGGGCCGAATTTTTGAGTTTCGATATCTCAGCTCTGGAAGGGGCTAGAGCCTCCATTTTTGCACTCAGGTCTAAGTCTCATGGCCCTCTATCAGAATCCAGAGTTTTGGGAAGATTGGAGAAACTTAATTTTTCACCCAAAAAAAAAAACGTAAGGGGTACCACTGTCGTTTTTTTTTTCGGGCCGAATTTTTGAGTTTCGATATCTCAGCTCTGGAAGGGGCTAGAGCCTCCATTTTTGCACTCAGGTCTAAGTCTCATGGCCCTCTATCAGAATTTGGGAAGATTGGAGAAACTTAATTTTTCACCCAAAAAAAAAAACGTAAGGGGTACCACTGTCGTTTTTTTTTCGGGCCGAATTTTTGAGTTTCGATATCTCAGCTCTGGAAGGGGCTAGAGCCTCCATTTTTGCACTCAGGTCTAAGTCTTATGGCCCTCTATCAGAATTTGGGAAGATTGGAGAAACTTAATTTTTCGCCCAAAACAAAAACGTAAGGTGTATCACTGTCGTTTTTTTTTTCGGGCCGAATTTTTGAGTTTCGATATCTCAGCTCTGGAAGGGGCTAGAGCCTCCATTTTTGCACTCAGGTCTAAGTCTCATGGCCCTCTATCAGAATTTGGGAAGATTGGAGAAACTTAATTTTTCACCCAAAAAAAAAACGTAAGGGGTACCACTGTCGTTTTTTTTTTCGGGCCGAATTTTTGAGTTTCGATATCTCAGCTCTGGAAGGGGCTAGAGCCTCCATTTTTGCACTCAGGTCTAAGTCTTATGGCCCTCTATCAGAATTTGGGAAGATTGGAGAAACTTAATTTTTCGCCCAAAACAAAAACGTAAGGTGTATCACTGTCGTTTTTTTTTCGGGCCGAATTTTTGAGTTTCGATATCTCAGCTCTGGAAGGGGCTAGAGCCTCCATTTTTGCACTCAGGTCTAAGTCTCATGGCCCTCTATCAGAATTTGGGAAGATTGGAGAAACTTAATTTTTCACCCAAAAAAAAAAAACGTAAGGGGTACCACTGTCGTTTTTTTTTCGGGCCGAATTTTTGAGTTTCGATATCTCAGCTCTGGAAGGGGCTAGAGCCTCCATTTTTGCACTCAGGTCTAAGTCTCATGGCCCTCTATCAGAATTTGGGAAGATTGGAGAAACTTAATTTTTCACCCAAAAAAAAAAACGTAAGGGGTACCACTGTCGTTTTTTTTTCGGGCCGAATTTTTTAGTTTCGATATCTCAGCTCTGGAAGGGGCTAGAGCCTCCATTTTTGCACTCAGGTCTAAGTCTTATGGCCCTCTATCAGAATTTGGGAAGATTGGAGAAACTTAATTTTTCGCCCAAAAAAAAAAACGTAAGGGGTACCACTGTCGTTTTTTTTTCGGGCCGAATTTTTGAGTTTCGATATCTCAGCTCTGGAAGGGGCTAGAGCCTCCATTTTTGCACTCAGGTCTAAGTCTCATGGCCCTCTATCAGAATTTGGGAAGATTGGAGAAACTTAATTTTTTGCCCAAAAAAAAAACGTAAGGGGTACCACTGTCGTTTTTTTTTCGGGCCGAATTTTTGAGTTTCGATATCTCAGCTCTGGAAGGGGCTAGAGCCTCCATTTTTGCACTCAGGTCTAAGTCTCATGGCCCTCTATCAGAATTTGGGAAGATTGGAGAAACTTAATTTTTCACCCAAAAAAAAAAAACGTAAGGGGTACCACTGTCGTTTTTTTTTCGGGCCGAATTTTTGAGTTTCGATATCTCAGCTCTGGAAGGGGCTAGAGCCTCCATTTTTGCACTCAGGTCTAAGTCTCATGACCCTCTACCAGAATTTGGGAAGATTGGAGAAACGTAATTTTTCGCCCAAAAAAAAAAAAACGTAAGGGGTACCACTGTCGTTTTTTTTTCGGGCCGAATTTTTGAGTTTCGATATCTCAGCTCTGGAAGGGGCTAGAGCCTCCATTTTTGCACTCAGGTCTAAGTCTCATGGCCCTCTATCAGAATTTGGGAACATTGGAGAAACTTAATTTTTCGCCCAAAAAAAAAAAACGTAAGGGGTACCACTGTCGTTTTTTTTTTCGGGCCGAATTTTTGAGTTTCGATATCTCAGCTCTGGAAGGGGCTAGAGCCTCCATTTTTGCACTCAGGTCTAAGTCTCATGGCCCTCTATCAGAATCCAGAGTTTTGGGAAGATTGGAGAAACTTAATTTTTCACCCAAAAAAAAAAACCGTAAGGGGTACCACTGTCGTTTTTTTTTTCGGGCCGAATTTTTGAGTTTCGATATCTCAGCTCTGGAAGGGGCTAGAGCCTCCATTTTTGCACTCAGGTCTAAGTCTCATGGCCCTCTATCAGAATTTGGGAAGATTGGAGGAACTTAATTTTTCGCCCAAAAAAAAAACGTAAGGGGTACCACTGTCGTTTTTTTTTCGGGCCGGATTTTTGAGTTTCGATATCTCAGCTCTGGAAGGGGCTAGAGCCTCCATTTTTGCACTCAGGTCTAAGTCTCATGGCCCTCTATCAGAATCCAGAGTTTTGGGAAGATTGGAGAAACTTAATTTTTCACCCAAAAAAAAAAACGTAAGGGGTACCACTGTCGTTTTTTTTTTCGGGCCGAATTTTTGAGTTTCGATATCTCAGCTCTGGAAGGGGCTAGAACCTCCATTTTTGCACTCAGGTCTAAGTCTCATGGTTCTCTATCAGAATTTGGGAAGATTGGAGAAACTTAATTTTTCGCCCAAAAAAAAAACGTAAGGGGTACCACTGTCGTTTTTTTTTCGGGCCGAATTTTTGAGTTTCGATATCTCAGCTCTGGAAGGGGCTAGATTCTCCATTTTTGCACTCAGGTCTAAGTCTCATGGCCCTCTATCAGAATTTGGGAAGATTGGAGAAACTTAATTTTTCACCCAAAAAAAAAAACGTAAGGGGTACCACTGTCGTTTTTTTTTCGGGCCGAATTTTTGAGTTTCGATATCTCAGCTCTGGAAGGGGCTAGAGCCTCCATTTTTGCACTCAGGTCTAAGTCTCATGGCCCTCTATCAGAATTTGGGAAGATTGGAGAAACTTAATTTTTCGCCCAAAAAAAAAAACGTAAGGGGTACCACTGTCGTTTTTTTTTCAGGCCGAATTTTTGAGTTTCGATATCTCAGCTCTGGAAGGGGCTAGAGCCTCCATTTTTGCACTCAGGTCTAAGTCTTATGGCCCTCTATCAGAATTTGGGAAGATTGGAGAAACTTAATTTTTCACCCAAAAAAAAAAAACGTAAGGGGTACCACTGTCGTTTTTTTTTTCGGGCCGATTTTTTGAGTTTCGATATCTCAGCTCTGGAAGGGGCTAGAGCCTCCATTTTTGCACTCAGGTCTAAGTCTTATGGCCCTCTATCAGAATTTGGGAAGATTGGAGAAACTTAATTTTTCGCCCAAAAAAAAAACGTAAGGGGTACCACTGTCGTTTTTTTTTCCGGGCCGAATTTTTGAGTTTCGATATCTCAGCTCTGGAAGGGGCTAGAGCCTCCATTTTTGCACTCAGGTCTAAGTCTCATGGCCCTCTATCAGAATTTGGGAAGATTGGAGAAACTTAATTTTTCACCCAAAAAAAAAAACGTAAGGGGTACCACTGTCGTTTTTTTTTTCGGGCCGAATTTTTGAGTTTCGATATCTCAGCTCTGGAAGGGGCTAGAGCCTCCATTTTTGCACTCAGGTCTAAGTCTTATGGCCCTCTATCAGAATTTGGGAAGATTGGAGAAACTTAATTTTTCGCCCCAAAAAAAAAACGTAAGGGGTACCACTGTCGTTTTTTTTTTCCGGGCCGAATTTTTGAGTTTCGATATCTCAGCTCTGGAAGGGGCTAGAGCCTCCATTTTTGCACTCAGGTCTAAGTCTCATGGCCCTCTATCAGAATTTGGGAAGATTGGAGAAACTTAATTTTTCGCCCCAAAAAAAAAACGTAAGGGGTACCACTGTCGTTTTTTTTTTCGGGCCGAATTTTTGAGTTTCGATATCTCAGCTCTGGAAGGGGCTAGAGCCTCCATTTTTGCACTCAGGTCTAAGTCTTATGGCCCTCTATCAGAATTTGGGAAGATTGGAGAAACTTAATTTTTCGCCCAAAACAAAAACGTAAGGTGTATCACTGTCGTTTTTTTTTCGGGCCGAATTTTTGAGTTTCGATATCTCAGCTCTGGAAGGGGCTAGAGCCTCCATTTTTGCACTCAGGTCTAAGTCTTATGGCCCTCTATCAGAATTTGGGAAGATTGGAGAAACTTAATTTTTCGCCCAAAAAAAAAACGTAAGGGGTACCACTGTCGTTTTTTTTTCCGGGCCGAATTTTTGAGTTTCGATATCTCAGCTCTGGAAGGGGCTAGAGCCTCTATTTTTGCACTCAGGTCTAAGTCTCATGGCCCTCTATCAGAATTTGGGAAGATTGGAGAAACTTAATTTTTCACCCAAAAAAAAAAACGTAAGGGGTACCACTGTCGTTTTTTTTTTCGGGCCGAATTTTTGAGTTTCGATATCTCAGCTCTGGAAGGGGCTAGAGCCTCCATTTTTGCACTCAGGTCTAAGTCTTATGGCCCTCTATCAGAATTTGGGAAGATTGGAGAAACTTAATTTTTCGCCCCAAAAAAAAAACGTAAGGGGTACCACTGTCGTTTTTTTTTTCCGGGCCGAATTTTTGAGTTTCGATATCTCAGCTCTGGAAGGGGCTAGAGCCTCCATTTTTGCACTCAGGTCTAAGTCTCATGGCCCTCTATCAGAATTTGGGAAGATTGGAGAAACTTAATTTTTCACCCAAAAAAAAAAACGTAAGGGGTACCACTGTCGTTTTTTTTTCGGGCCGAATTTTTGAGTTTCGATATCTCAGCTCTGGAAGGGGCTAGAGCCTCCATTTTTGCACTCAGGTCTAAGTCTTATGGCCCTCTATCAGAATTTGGGAAGATTGGAGAAACTTAATTTTTCGCCCAAAACAAAAACGTAAGGTGTATCACTGTCGTTTTTTTTTCGGGCCGAATTTTTGAGTTTCGATATCTCAGCTCTGGAAGGGGCTAGAGCCTCCATTTTTGCACTCAGGTCTAAGTCTCATGGCCCTCTATCAGAATTTGGGAAGATTGGAGAAACTTAATTTTTCACCCAAAAAAAAAACGTAAGGGGTACCACTGTCGTTTTTTTTTCGGGCCGAATTTTTGAGTTTCGATATCTCAGCTCTGCAAGGGGCTAGAGCCTCCATTTTTGCACTCAGGTCTAAGTCTCATGGCCCTCTATCAGAATTTGGGAAGATTGGAGAAACTTAATTTTTCACCCAAAAAAAAAAAACGTAAGGGGTACCACTGTCGTTTTTTTTTCGGGCCGAATTTTTGAGTTTCGATATCTCAGCTCTGGAAGGGGCTAGAGCCTCCATTTTTGCACTCAGGTCTAAGTCTCATGACCCTCTACCAGAATTTGGGAAGATTGGAGAAACGTAATTTTTCGCCCAAAAAAAAAAAAAACGTAAGGGGTACCACTGTCGTTTTTTTTTTCGGGCCGAATTTTTGAGTTTCGATATCTCAGCTCTGGAAGGGGCTAGAGCCTCCATTTTTGCACTCAGGTCTAAGTCTCATGGCCCTCTATCAGAATTTGGGAACATTGGAGAAACTTAATTTTTCGCCCAAAAAAAAAAAACGTAAGGGGTACCACTGTCGTTTTTTTTTCGGGCCGAATTTTTGAGTTTCGATATCTCAGCTCTGGAAGGGGCTAGAGCCTCCATTTTTGCACTCAGGTCTAAGTCTCATGGCCCTCTATCAGAATCCAGAGTTTTGGGAAGATTGGAGAAACTTAATTTTTCACCCAAAAAAAAAAACGTAAGGGGTACCACTGTCGTTTTTTTTTTCGGGCCGAATTTTTGAGTTTCGATATCTCAGCTCTGGAAGGGGCTAGAGCCTCCATTTTTGCACTCAGGTCTAAGTCTCATGGCCCTCTATCAGAATTTGGGAAGATTGGAGAAACTTAATTTTTCACCCAAAAAAAAAAACGTAAGGGGTACCACTGTCGTTTTTTTTTCGGGCCGAATTTTTGAGTTTCGATATCTCAGCTCTGGAAGGGGCTAGAGCCTCCATTTTTGCACTCAGGTCTAAGTCTTATGGCCCTCTATCAGAATTTGGGAAGATTGGAGAAACTTAATTTTTCGCCCAAAACAAAAACGTAAGGTGTATCACTGTCGTTTTTTTTTTCGGGCCGAATTTTTGAGTTTCGATATCTCAGCTCTGGAAGGGGCTAGAGCCTCCATTTTTGCACTCAGGTCTAAGTCTTATGGCCCTCTATCAGAATTTGGGAAGATTGGAGAAACTTAATTTTTCACCCAAAAAAAAAAACGTAAGGGGTACCACTGTCGTTTTTTTTTTCGGGCCGAATTTTTGAGTTTCGATATCTCAGCTCTGGAAGGGGCTAGAGCCTCCATTTTTGCACTCAGGTCTAAGTCTCATGGCCCTCTATCAGAATTTGGGAAGATTGGAGAAACTTAATTTTTCACCCAAAAAAAAAACGTAAGGGGTACCACTGTCGTTTTTTTTTTCGGGCCGAATTTTTGAGTTTCGATATCTCAGCTCTGGAAGGGGCTAGAGCCTCCATTTTTGCACTCAGGTCTAAGTCTTATGGCCCTCTATCAGAATTTGGGAAGATTGGAGAAACTTAATTTTTCGCCCAAAACAAAAACGTAAGGTGTATCACTGTCGTTTTTTTTTCGGGCCGAATTTTTGAGTTTCGATATCTCAGCTCTGGAAGGGGCTAGAGCCTCCATTTTTGCACTCAGGTCTAAGTCTCATGGCCCTCTATCAGAATTTGGGAAGATTGGAGAAACTTAATTTTTCACCCAAAAAAAAAAACGTAAGGGGTACCACTGTCGTTTTTTTTTCGGGCCGAATTTTTGAGTTTCGATATCTCAGCTCTGGAAGGGGCTAGAGCCTCCATTTTTGCACTCAGGTCTAAGTCTCATGGCCCTCTATCAGAATTTGGGAAGATTGGAGAAACTTAATTTTTCACCCAAAAAAAAAAACGTAAGGGGTACCACTGTCGTTTTTTTTTCGGGCCGAATTTTTTAGTTTCGATATCTCAGCTCTGGAAGGGGCTAGAGCCTCCATTTTTGCACTCAGGTCTAAGTCTTATGGCCCTCTATCAGAATTTGGGAAGATTGGAGAAACTTAATTTTTCGCCCAAAAAAAAAAAACGTAAGGGGTACCACTGTCGTTTTTTTTTCGGGCCGAATTTTTGAGTTTCGATATCTCAGCTCTGGAAGGGGCTAGAGCCTCCATTTTTGCACTCAGGTCTAAGTCTCATGGCCCTCTATCAGAATTTGGGAAGATTGGAGAAACTTAATTTTTTGCCCAAAAAAAAAACGTAAGGGGTACCACTGTCGTTTTTTTTTCGGGCCGAATTTTTGAGTTTCGATATCTCAGCTCTGGAAGGGGCTAGAGCCTCCATTTTTGCACTCAGGTCTAAGTCTCATGGCCCTCTATCAGAATTTGGGAAGATTGGAGAAACTTAATTTTTCACCCAAAAAAAAAAAACGTAAGGGGTACCACTGTCGTTTTTTTTTCGGGCCGAATTTTTGAGTTTCGATATCTCAGCTCTGGAAGGGGCTAGAGCCTCCATTTTTGCACTCAGGTCTAAGTCTCATGACCCTCTACCAGAATTTGGGAAGATTGGAGAAACGTAATTTTTCGCCCAAAAAAAAAAAAAACGTAAGGGGTACCACTGTCGTTTTTTTTTCGGGCCGAATTTTTGAGTTTCGATATCTCAGCTCTGGAAGGGGCTAGAGCCTCCATTTTTGCACTCAGGTCTAAGTCTCATGGCCCTCTATCAGAATTTGGGAACATTGGAGAAACTTAATTTTTCGCCCAAAAAAAAAAAACGTAAGGGGTACCACTGTCGTTTTTTTTTTCGGGCCGAATTTTTGAGTTTCGATATCTCAGCTCTGGAAGGGGCTAGAGCCTCCATTTTTGCACTCAGGTCTAAGTCTCATGGCCCTCTATCAGAATCCAGAGTTTTGGGAAGATTGGAGAAACTTAATTTTTCACCCAAAAAAAAAAACCGTAAGGGGTACCACTGTCGTTTTTTTTTTCGGGCCGAATTTTTGAGTTTCGATATCTCAGCTCTGGAAGGGGCTAGAACCTCCATTTTTGCACTCAGGTCTAAGTCTCATGGCCCTCTATCAGAATCCAGAGTTTTGGGAAGATTGGAGAAACTTAATTTTTCACCCAAAAAAAAAAACGTAAGGGGTACCACTGTCGTTTTTTTTTTCAGGCCGAATTTTTGAGTTTCGATATCTCAGCTCTGGAAGGGGCTAGAACCTCCATTTTTGCACTCAGGTCTAAGTCTCATGGTTCTCTATCAGAATTTGGGAAGATTGGAGAAACTTAATTTTTCGCCCAAAAAAAAAACGTAAGGGGTACCACTGTCGTTTTTTTTTCGGGCCGAATTTTTGAGTTTCGATATCTCAGCTCTGGAAGGGGCTAGATTCTCCATTTTTGCACTCAGGTCTAAGTCTCATGGCCCTCTATCAGAATTTGGGAAGATTGGAGAAACTTAATTTTTCACCCAAAAAAAAAAACGTAAGGGGTACCACTGTCGTTTTTTTTTCGGGCCGAATTTTTGAGTTTCGATATCTCAGCTCTGGAAGGGGCTAGAGCCTCCATTTTTGCACTCAGGTCTAAGTCTCATGGCCCTCTATCAGAATTTGGGAAGATTGGAGAAACTTAATTTTTCGCCCAAAAAAAAAAACGTAAGGGGTACCACTGTCGTTTTTTTTTCAGGCCGAATTTTTGAGTTTCGATATCTCAGCTCTGGAAGGGGCTAGAGCCTCCATTTTTGCACTCAGGTCTAAGTCTTATGGCCCTCTATCAGAATTTGGGAAGATTGGAGAAACTTAATTTTTCACCCAAAAAAAAAAAACGTAAGGGGTACCACTGTCGTTTTTTTTTTCGGGCCGATTTTTTGAGTTTCGATATCTCAGCTCTGGAAGGGGCTAGAGCCTCCATTTTTGCACTCAGGTCTAAGTCTTATGGCCCTCTATCAGAATTTGGGAAGATTGGAGAAACTTAATTTTTCGCCCAAAAAAAAAACGTAAGGGGTACCACTGTCGTTTTTTTTTCCGGGCCGAATTTTTGAGTTTCGATATCTCAGCTCTGGAAGGGGCTAGAGCCTCCATTTTTGCACTCAGGTCTAAGTCTCATGGCCCTCTATCAGAATTTGGGAAGATTGGAGAAACTTAATTTTTCACCCAAAAAAAAAAACGTAAGGGGTACCACTGTCGTTTTTTTTTTCGGGCCGAATTTTTGAGTTTCGATATCTCAGCTCTGGAAGGGGCTAGAGCCTCCATTTTTGCACTCAGGTCTAAGTCTTATGGCCCTCTATCAGAATTTGGGAAGATTGGAGAAACTTAATTTTTCGCCCCAAAAAAAAAACGTAAGGGGTACCACTGTCGTTTTTTTTTTCCGGGCCGAATTTTTGAGTTTCGATATCTCAGCTCTGGAAGGGGCTAGAGCCTCCATTTTTGCACTCAGGTCTAAGTCTCATGGCCCTCTATCAGAATTTGGGAAGATTGGAGAAACTTAATTTTTCACCCAAAAAAAAAAACGTAAGGGGTACCACTGTCGTTTTTTTTTTCGGGCCGAATTTTTGAGTTTCGATATCTCAGCTCTGGAAGGGGCTAGAGCCTCCATTTTTGCACTCAGGTCTAAGTCTTATGGCCCTCTATCAGAATTTGGGAAGATTGGAGAAACTTAATTTTTCGCCCAAAACAAAAACGTAAGGTGTATCACTGTCGTTTTTTTTTCGGGCCGAATTTTTGAGTTTCGATATCTCAGCTCTGGAAGGGGCTAGAGCCTCCATTTTTGCACTCAGGTCTAAGTCTCATGGCCCTCTATCAGAATTTGGGAAGATTGGAGAAACTTAATTTTTCACCCAAAAAAAAAAACGTAAGGGGTACCACTGTCGTTTTTTTTTCGGGCCGAATTTTTGAGTTTCGATATCTCAGCTCTGGAAGGGGCTAGAGCCTCCATTTTTGCACTCAGGTCTAAGTCTCATGGCCCTCTATCAGAATTTGGGAAGATTGGAGAAACTTAATTTTTCACCCAAAAAAAAAAACGTAAGGGGTACCACTGTCGTTTTTTTTTCGGGCCGAATTTTTTAGTTTCGATATCTCAGCTCTGGAAGGGGCTAGAGCCTCCATTTTTGCACTCAGGTCTAAGTCTCATGGCCCTCTATCAGAATTTGGGAAGATTGGAGAAACTTAATTTTTCGCCCAAAAAAAAAAAACGTAAGGGGTACCACTGTCGTTTTTTTTTCGGGCCGAATTTTTGAGTTTCGATATCTCAGCTCTGGAAGGGGCTAGAGCCTCCATTTTTGCACTCAGGTCTAAGTCTCATGGCCCTCTATCAGAATTTGGGAAGATTGGAGAAACTTAATTTTTCACCCAAAAAAAAAAACGTAAGGGGTACCACTGTCGTTTTTTTTTTCGGGCCGAATTTTTGAGTTTCGATATCTCAGCTCTGGAAGGGGCTAGAGCCTCCATTTTTGCACTCAGGTCTAAGTCTTATGGCCCTCTATCAGAATTTGGGAAGATTGGAGAAACTTAATTTTTCGCCCAAAAAAAAAACGTAAGGGGTACCACTGTCGTTTTTTTTTTCCGGGCCGAATTTTTGAGTTTCGATATCTCAGCTCTGGAAGGGGCTAGAGCCTCCATTTTTGCACTCAGGTCTAAGTCTCATGGCCCTCTATCAGAATTTGGGAAGATTGGAGAAACTTAATTTTTCACCCAAAAAAAAAAAACGTAAGGGGTACCACTGTCGTTTTTTTTTCGGGCCGAATTTTTGAGTTTCGATATCTCAGCTCTGGAAGGGGCTAGAGCCTCCATTTTTGCACTCAGGTCTAAGTCTTATGGCCCTCTATCAGAATTTGGGAAGATTGGAGAAACTTAATTTTTCGCCCAAAAAAAAAACGTAAGGGGTACCACTGTCGTTTTTTTTTCGGGCCGAATTTTTGAGTTTCGATATCTCAGCTCTGGAAGGGGCTAGAGCCTCCATTTTTGCACTCAGGTCTAAGTCTCATGGCCCTCTATCAGAATCCAGAGTTTTGGGAAGATTGGAGAAACTTAATTTTTTACCCAAAAAAAAAAAACGTAAGGGGTACCACTGTCGTTTTTTTTTTCGGGCCGAATTTTTGAGTTTCGATATCTCAGCTCTGGAAGGGGCTAGAGCCTCCATTTTTGCACTCAGGTCTAAGTCTCATGGCCCTCTATCAGAATTTGGGAAGATTGGAGGAACTTAATTTTTCGCCCAAAAAAAAAACGTAAGGGGTACCACTGTCGTTTTTTTTTCGGGCCGAATTTTTGAGTTTCGATATCTCAGCTCTGGAAGGGGCTAGAGCCTCCATTTTTGCACTCAGGTCTAAGTCTCATGGCCCTCTATCAGAATTTGGGAAGATTGGAGAAACTTAATTTTTCGCCCAAAAAAAAAACGTAAGGGGTACCACTGTCGTTTTTTTTTCGGGCCGAATTTTTGAGTTTCGATATCTCAGCTCTGGAAGGGGCTAGAGCCTCCATTTTTGCACTCAGGTCTAAGTCTTATGGCCCTCTATCAGAATTTGGGAAGATTGGAGAAACTTAATTTTTCGCCCAAAAAAAAAACGTAAGGGGTACCACTGTCGTTTTTTTTTTCGGGCCGAATTTTTGAGTTTCGATATCTCAGCTCTGGAAGGGGCTAGAGCCTCCATTTTTGCACTCAGGTCTAAGTCTCATGGCCCTCTATCAGAATTTGGGAAGATTGGAGAAACTTAATTTTTCACCCCAAAAAAAAAACGTAAGGGGTACCACTGTCGTTTTTTTTTTCGGGCCGAATTTTTGAGTTTCGATATCTCAGCTCTGGAAGGGGCTAGAGCCTCAATTTTTGCACTCAGGTCTAAGTCTCATGGCCCTCTATCAGAATTTGGGAAGATTGGAGAAACTTAATTTTTCACCCCAAAAAAAAACGTAAGGGGTACCACTGTCGTTTTTTTTTTGGGCGAAAAATTAAGTTTCTCCAATCTTCCCAAATTCTGATAGAGGGCCATGAGACTTAGACCTGAGTGCAAAAATGGAGGCTCTAGCCCCTTCCAGAGCTGAGATATCGAAACTCAAAAATTCGGCCCGGAAAAAAAAACGACAGTGGTACCCCTTACGTTTTTTTTTTTGGGCGAAAAATTAAGTTTCTCCAATCTTCCCAAATTCTGATAGAGAGCCATACGACTTAGACCTGAGTGCAAAAATGGAGGCTCTAGCCCCTTCCAGAGCTGAGATATCGAAACTCAAAAATTCGGCCCGAAAAAAAAACGACAGTGGTACCCCTTACGTTTTTTTTTTTGGGTGAAAAATTAAGTTTCTCCAATCTACCCAAATTCTGATAGAGGGCCATGAGACTTAGACCTGAGTGCAAAAATGGAGGCTCTAGCCCCTTCCAGAGCTGAGATATCGAAACTCAAAAATTCGGCCCGAAAAAAAAACGACAGTGGTACCCCTTACGTTTTTTTTTTTGGGCGAAAAATTAAGTTTCTCCAATCTTCCCAAATTCTGATAGAGGGCCATGAGACTTAGACCTGAGTGCAAAAATGGAGGCTCTAGCCCCTTCCAGAGCTGAGATATCGAAACTCAAAAATTCGGCCCGAAAAAAAAACGACAGTGGTACCCCTTACGTTTTTTTTTTTTGGGCAAAAAATTAAGTTTCTCCAATCTTCCCAAATTCTGGTAGAGGGTCATGAGACTTAGACCTGAGTGCAAAAATGGAGGCTCTAGCCCCTTTCAGAGCTGAGATATCGAAACTCAAAAATTCGGCCCGAAAAAAAAACGACAGTGGTACCCCTTACGTTTTTTTTTTTGGGTGAAAAATTAAGTTTCTCCAATCTTCCCAAATTCTGATAGAGGGCCATGAGACTTAGACCTGAGTGCAAAAATGGAGGCTCTAGCCCCTTCCAGAGCTGAGATATCGAAACTCAAAAATTCGGCCCGAAAAAAAAACGACAGTGGTACCCCTTACGTTTTTTTTTTTGGGTGAAAAATTAAGTTTCTCCAATCTTCCCAAATTCTGATAGAGGGCCATGAGACTTAGACCTGAGTGCAAAAATGGAGGCTCTAGCCCCTTCCAGAGCTGAGATATCGAAACTCAAAAATTCGGCCCGAAAAAAAAACGACAGTGGTACCCCTTACGTTTTTTTTTGGGTGAAAAATTAAGTTTCTCCAATCTTCCCAAATTCTGATAGAGGGCCATGAGACTTAGACCTGAGTGCAAAAATGGAGGCTCTAGCCCCTTCCAGAGCTGAGATATCGAAACTCAAAAATTCGGCCCGAAAAAAAAACGACAGTGGTACCCCTTACGTTTTTTTTTTTGGGTGAAAAATTAAGTTTCTCCAATCTTCCCAAATTCTGATAGAGGGCCATGAGACTTAGATCTGAGTGCAAAAATGGAGGCTCTAGCCCCTTCCAGAGCTGAGATATCGAAACTCAAAAATTCGGCCCGAAAAAAAAAACGACAGTGGTACCCCTTACGTTTTTTTTTTGGGCGAAAAATTAAGTTCCTCCAATCTTCCCAAATTCTGATAGAGGGCCATGAGACTTAGACCTGAGTGCAAAAATGGAGGCTCTAGCCCCTTCCAGAGCTGAGATATCGAAACTCAAAAATTCGGCCCGAAAAAAAAAACGACAGTGGTACCCCTTACGTTTTTTTTTTTGGGCGAAAAATTAAGTTTCTCCAATCTTCCCAAATTCTGGTAGAGGGTCATGAGACTTAGACCTGAGTGCAAAAATGGAGGCTCTAGCCCCTTCCAGAGCTGAGATATCGAAACTCAAAAATTCGGCCCGAAAAAAAAACGACAGTGGTACCCCTTACGTTTTTTTTTTTGGGTGAAAAATTAAGTTTCTCCAATCTTCCCAAATTCTGATAGAGGGCCATGAGACTTAGACCTGAGTGCAAAAATGGAGGCTCTAGCCCCTTCCAGAGCTGAGATATCGAAACTCAAAAATTCGGCCCGAAAAAAAAAACGACAGTGGTACCCCTTACGTTTTTTTTTTGGGTGAAAAATTAAGTTTCTCCAATCTTCCCAAATTCTGATAGAGGGTCATGAGACTTAGACCTGAGTGCAAAAATGGAGGCTCTAGCCCCTTCCAGAGCTGAGATATCGAAACTCAAAAATTCGTCCCGAAAAAAAAACGACAGTGGTACCCCTTACGTTTTTTTTTTTTGGGCGAAAAATTAAGTTTCTCCAATCTTCCCAAATTCTGATAGAGGGCCATGAGACTTAGACCTGAGTGCAAAAATGGAGGCTCTAGCCCCTTCCAGAGCAGAGATATCGAAACTCAAAAATTCGGCCCGGAAAAAAAAAACGACAGTGGTACCCCTTACGTTTTTTTTTTGGGCGAAAAATTAAGTTTCTCCAATCTTCCCAAATTCTGATAGAGGGCCATGAGACTTAGACCTGAGTGCAAAAATGGAGGCTCTAGCCCCTTCCAGAGCTGAGATATCGAAACTCAAAAATTCGGCCCGAAAAAAAAACGACAGTGGTACCCCTTACGTTTTTTTTTTTTGGGCGAAAAATTAAGTTTCTCCAATCTTCCCAAATTCTGATAGAGGGCCATGAGACTTAGACCTGAGTGCAAAAATGGAGGCTCTAGCCCCTTCCAGAGCTGAGATATCGAAACTCAAAAATTCGGCCCGAAAAAAAAACGACAGTGGTACCCCTTACGTTTTTTTTTTTTTGGGTGAAAAATTAAGTTTCTCCAATCTTCCCGAATTCTGATAGAGGGCCATAAGACTTATACCTGAGTGCAAAAATGGAGGCTCTAGCCCCTTCCAGAGCTGAGATATCGAAACTCAAAAATTCGGCCCGAAAAAAAAACGACAGTGGTACCCCTTACGTTTTTTTTTTGGGGCGAAAAATTAAGTTTCTCCAATCTTCCCAAATTCTGATAGAGGGCCATAAGACTTATACCTGAGTGCAAAAATGGAGGCTCTAGCCCCTTCCAGAGCTGAGATATCGAAACTCAAAAATTCGGCCCGAAAAAAAAACGACAGTGGTACCCCTTACGTTTTTTTTTTTGGGCGAAAAATTAAGTTTCTCCAATCTTCCCAAATTCTGATAGAGGGCCATGAGACTTAGACCTGAGTGCAAAAATGGAGGCTCTAGCCCCTTCCAGAGCTGAGATATCGAAACTCAAAAATTCGGCCCGAAAAAAAAACGACAGTGGTACCCCTTACGTTTTTTTTTTTGGGTGAAAAATTAAGTTTCTCCAATCTTCCCAAATTCTGATAGAGGGCCATGAGACTTAGACCTGAGTGCAAAAATGGAGGCTCTAGCCCCTTCCAGAGCTGAGATATCGAAACTCAAAAATTCGGCCCGAAAAAAAAACGACAGTGGTACCCCTTACGTTTTTTTTTTTGGGTGAAAAATTAAGTTTCTCCAATCTTCCCAAATTCTGATAGAGGGCCATGAGACTTAGACCTGAGTGCAAAAATGGAGAATCTAGCCCCTTCCAGAGCTGAGATATCGAAACTCAAAAATTCGGACCGAAAAAAAAAACGACAGTGGTACCCCTTACGTTTTTTTTTTTGGGTGAAAAATTAAGTTTCTCCAATCTTCCCAAATTCTGATAGAGGGCCATGAGACTTAGACCTGAGTGCAAAAATGGAGGCTCTAGCCCCTTCCAGAGCTGAGATATCGAAACTCAAAAATTCGGCCCGGAAAAAAAAACGACAGTGGTACCCCTTACGTTTTTTTTTTGGGCGAAAAATTAAGTTTCTCCAATCTTCCCAAATTCTGATAGAGGGCCATAAGACTTAGACCTGAGTGCAAAAATGGAGGCTCTAGCCCCTTCCAGAGCTGAGATATCGAAACTCAAAAATTCGGCCCGAAAAAAAAAACGACAGTGGTACCCCTTACGTTTTTTTTTTTTGGGTGAAAAATTAAGTTTCTCCAATCTTCCCAAATTCTGATAGAGGGCCATGAGACTTAGACCTGAGTGCAAAAATGGAGGCTCTAGCCCCTTCCAGAGCTGAGATATCGAAACTCAAAAATTCGGCCCGAAAAAAAAACACGACAGTGGTACCCCTTATGTTTTTTTTTGGGGGGGGGGGGGGGGGGGGGAATTAAGTTTCTCCAATCTTCCCAAATTCTGATAGAGGGCCATGAGACTAAGACCTGAGTGCAAAAATGGAGGCTCTAGCCCCTTCCAGAGCTGAGATATCGAAACTCAAAAATTCGGCCCGAAAAAAAAAACGACAGTGGTACCCCTTACGTTTTTTTTTTGGGCGAAAAATTAAGTTTCTCCAATCTTCCCAAATTCTGATAGAGGGCCATGAGACTTAGACCTGAGTGCAAAAATGGAGGCTCTAGCCCCTTCCAGAGCTGAGATATCGAAACTCAAAAATTCGGCCCGAAAAAAAAACGACAGTGGTACCCCTTACGTTTTTTTTTTTGGGCGAAAAATTAAGTTTCTCCAATCTTCCCAAATTCTGATAGAGGGCCATGAGACTTAGACCTGAGTGCAAAAATGGAGGCTCTAGCCCCTTCCAGAGCTGAGATATCGAAACTCAAAAATTCGGCCCGAAAAAAAAACGACAGTGGTACC
This sequence comes from Pimephales promelas, assembly GCF_988280905.1. Taxonomy (NCBI): domain Eukaryota; kingdom Metazoa; phylum Chordata; class Actinopteri; order Cypriniformes; family Leuciscidae; genus Pimephales; species Pimephales promelas. The sequence goes on from NC_142779.1 coordinate 36,004,784, forward strand.
CCTTACGTTTTTTTTTTGGGCGAAAAATTAAGTTTCTCCAATCTTCCCAAATTCTGATAGAGGGCCATAAGACTTAGACCTGAGTGCAAAAATGGAGGCTCTAGCCCCTTCCAGAGCTGAGATATCGAAACTCAAAAATTCGGCCCGAAAAAAAAACGACAGTGGTACCCCTTACGTTTTTTTTTTTGGGCGAAAAATTAAGTTTCTCCAATCTTCCCAAATTCTGATAGAGGGCCATGAGACTTAGACCTGAGTGCAAAAATGGAGGCTCTAGCCCCTTCCAGAGCTGAGATATCGAAACTCAAAAATTCGGCCCGAAAAAAAAAACGACAGTGGTACCCCTTACGTTTTTTTTTGGGCGAAAAATTAAGTTTCTCCAATCTTCCCAAATTCTGATAGAAGGCCATGAGACTTAGACCTAAATGCAAAAATGGAGGCTCTAGTCCCTTCCAGAGCTGAGATATCGAAACTCAAAAATTCGGCCCGAAAAAAAAACGACAGTGGTACCCCTTACGTTTTTTTTTTTTTGGGCGAAAAATTAAGTTTCTCCAATCTTACCAAATTCTGGTAGAGGGTCATGAGACTTAGACCTGAGTGCAAAAATGGAGGCTCTAGCCCCTTCCAGAGCTGAGATATCGAAACTCAAAAATTCGGCCCGAAAAAAAAAACGACAGTGGTACCCCTTACGTTTTTTTTTTGGGCGAAAAATTAAGTTTCTCCAATCTTCCCAAATTCTGATAGAGGGCCATAAGACTTAGACCTGAGTGCAAAAATGGAGGCTCTAGCCCCTTCCAGAGCTGAGATATCGAAACTCAAAAATTCGGCCCGAAAAAAAACCGACAGTGGTACCCCTTACGTTTTTTTTTTTGGGCGAAAAATTAAGTTTCTCCAATCTTCCCAAATTCTGATAGAGGGCCATGAGACTTAGACCTGAGTGCAAAAATGGAGGCTCTAGCCCCTTCCAGAGCTGAGATATCGAAACTCAAAAATTCGGCCCGAAAAAAAAAACGACAGTGGTACCCCTTACGTTTTTTTTTTGGGCGAAAAATTAAGTTTCTCCAATCTTCCCAAATTCTGATAGAGGGCCATGAGACTTAGACCTGAGTGCAAAAATGGAGGCTCTAGCCCCTTCCAGAGCTGAGATATCGAAACTCAAAAATTCGGCCCGAAAAAAAACGACAGTGGTACCCCTTACGTTTTTTTTTGGGCGAAAAATTAAGTTTCTCCAATCTTCCCAAATTCTGATAGAGGGCCATAAGACTTAGACCTGAGTGCAAAAATGGAGGCTCTAGCCCCTTCCAGAGCTGAGATATCGAAACTCAAAAATTCAGCCCGAAAAAAAAACGACAGTGGTACCCCTTACGTTTTTTTTTTTTGGGCGAAAAATTAAGTTTCTCCAATCTTCCCAAATTCTGATAGAGGGCCATGAGACTTAGACCTGAGTGCAAAAATGGAGGCTCTAGCCCCTTCCAGAGCTGAGATATCGAAACTCAAAAATTCGGCCCGAAAAATAAACGACAGTGGTACCCCTTACGTTTTTTTTTTCGGTGAAAAATTAAGTTTCTCCAATCTTCCCAAATTCTGATAGAGGGCCATGAGACTTAGACCTGAGTGCAAAAATGGAGGCTCTAGCCCCTTCCAGCGCTGAGATATCGAAACTCAAAAATTCGGCCCGAAAAAAAAACGACAGTGGTACCCCTTACGTTTTTTTTTTGGGCGAAAAATTAAGTTTCTCCAATCTTCCCAAATTCTGATAGAGGGCCATGAGACTTAGACCTGAGTGCAAAAATGGAGGCTCTAGCCCCTTCCAGAGTTGAGATATTGAAACTCAAAAATTCGGCCCGAAAAAAAAAACGACAGTGGTACCCCTTACGTTTTTTTTTTTGGGTGAAAAATTAAGTTTCTCCAATCTTCCCAAATTCTGGTAGAGGGCCATGAGACTTAGACCTGAGTGCAAAAATGGAGGCTCTAGCCCCTTCCAGAGCTGAGATATCGAAACTCAAAAATTCGGCCCGAAAAAAAACCGACAGTGGTACCCCTTACGTTTTTTTTTTGGGCGAAAAATTAAGTTTCTCCAATCTTCCCAAATTCTGATAGAGGGCCATGAGACTTAGACCTGAGTGCAAAAATGGAGGCTCTAGCCCCTTCCAGAGCTGAGATATCGAAACTCAAAAATTCGGCCCGAAAAAAAAACGACAGTGGTACCCCTTACGTTTTTTTTGGGGGGGCGAAAAATTAAGTTTCTCCAATCTTCCCAAATTCTGATAGAGGGCCATGAGACTTAGACCTGAGTGCATAAATGGAGGCTCTAGCCCCTTCCAGAGCTGAGATATCGAAACTCAAAAATTCGGCCCGAAAAAAAAACGACAGTGGTACCCCTTACGTTTTTTTTTTTGGGCGAAAAATTAAGTTTCTCCAATCTTCCCAAATTCTGATAGAGGGCCATGAGACTTAGACCTGAGTGCAAAAATGGAGGCTCTAGCCCCTTCCAGAGCTGAGATATCGAAACTCAAAAATTCGGCCCGAAAAAAAAAACGACAGTGGTACCCCTTACGTTTTTTTTTTTTTGGGCGAAAAATTAAGTTTCTCCAATCTTCCCAAATTCTGGTAGAGGGTCATGAGACTTAGACCTGAGTGCAAAAATGGAGGCTCTAGCCCCTTCCAGAGCTGAGATATCGAAACTCAAAAATTCGGCCCGAAAAAAAAAACGACAGTGGTACCCCTTACGTTTTTTTTTTGGGCGAAAAATTAAGTTTCTCCAATCTTCCCAAATTCTGATAGAGGGCCATGAGACTTAGACCTGAGTGCAAAAATGGAGGCTCTAGCCCCTTCCAGAGCTGAGATATCGAAACTCAAAAATTCGGCCCGAAAAAAAAACGACAGTGGTACCCCTTACGTTTTTTTTTTTGGGGCGAAAAATTAAGTTTCTCCAATCTTACCAAATTCTGATAGAGGGCCATGAGACTTAGACCTGAGTGCAAAAATGGAGGCTCTAGCCCCTTCCAGAGCTGAGATATCGAAACTCAAAAATTCGGCCCGAAAAAAAAAACGACAGTGGTACCCCTTACGTTTTTTTTTTGGGCGAAAAATTAAGTTTCTCCAATCTTCTCAAATTCTGATAGAGGGCCATGAGACTTAGACCTGAGTGCAAAAATGGAGGCTCTAGCCCCTTCCAGAGCTGAGATATCGAAACTCAAAAATTCGGCCCGAAAAAAAAAACGACAGTGGTACCCCTTACGTTTTTTTTTTTGGGCGAAAAATTAAGTTTCTCCAATCTTCCCAAATTCTGATAGAGGGCCATAAGACTTAGACCTGAGTGCAAAAATGGAGGCTCTAGCCCCTTCCAGAGCTGAGATATCGAAACTCAAAAATTCGGCCCGAAAAAAAACCGACAGTGGTACCCCTTACGTTTTTTTTTTTGGGCGAAAAATTAAGTTTCTCCAATCTTCTCAAATTCTGATAGAGGGCCATGAGACTTAGACCTGAGTGCAAAAATGGAGGCTCTAGCCCCTTCCAGAGCTGAGATATCGAAACTCAAAAATTCGGCCCGAAAAAAAAAACGACAGTGGTACCCCTTACGTTTTTTTTTTGGGCGAAAAATTAAGTTTCTCCAATCTTCTCAAATTCTGATAGAGGGCCATGAGACTTAGACCTGAGTGCAAAAATGGAGGCTCTAGCCCCTTCCAGAGCTGAGATATCGAAACTCAAAAATTCGGCCCGAAAAAAAAAACGACAGTGGTACCCCTTACGTTTTTTTTTTGGGCGAAAAATTAAGTTTCTCCAATCTTCCCAAATTCTGATAGAGGGCCATAAGACTTAGACCTGAGTGCAAAAATGGAGGCTCTAGCCCCTTCCAGAGCTGAGATATCGAAACTCAAAAATTCAGCCCGAAAAAAAAACGACAGTGGTACCCCTTACGTTTTTTTTTTTTGGGCGAAAAATTAAGTTTCTCCAATCTTCCCAAATTCTGATAGAGGGCCATGAGACTTAGACCTGAGTGCAAAAATGGAGGCTCTAGCCCCTTCCAGAGCTGAGATATCGAAACTCAAAAATTCGGCCCGAAAAATAAACGACAGTGGTACCCCTTACGTTTTTTTTTTCGGTGAAAAATTAAGTTTCTCCAATCTTCCCAAATTCTGATAGAGGGCCATGAGACTTAGACCTGAGTGCAAAAATGGAGGCTCTAGCCCCTTCCAGCGCTGAGATATCGAAACTCAAAAATTCGGCCCGAAAAAAAAACGACAGTGGTACCCCTTACGTTTTTTTTTTGGGCGAAAAATTAAGTTTCTCCAATCTTCCCAAATTCTGATAGAGGGCCATGAGACTTAGACCTGAGTGCAAAAATGGAGGCTCTAGCCCCTTCCAGAGTTGAGATATTGAAACTCAAAAATTCGGCCCGAAAAAAAAAACGACAGTGGTACCCCTTACGTTTTTTTTTTTGGGTGAAAAATTAAGTTTCTCCAATCTTCCCAAATTCTGATAGAGGGCCATGAGACTTAGACCTGAGTGCAAAAATGGAGGCTCTAGCCCCTTCCAGAGCTGAGATATCGAAACTCAAAAATTCGGCCCGAAAAAAAACCGACAGTGGTACCCCTTACGTTTTTTTTTTGGGCGAAAAATTAAGTTTCTCCAATCTTCCCAAATTCTGATAGAGGGCCATGAGACTTAGACCTGAGTGCAAAAATGGAGGCTCTAGCCCCTTCCAGAGCTGAGATATCGAAACTCAAAAATTCGGCCCGAAAAAAAAACGACAGTGGTACCCCTTACGTTTTTTTTGGGGGGGCGAAAAATTAAGTTTCTCCAATCTTCCCAAATTCTGATAGAGGGCCATGAGACTTAGACCTGAGTGCATAAATGGAGGCTCTAGCCCCTTCCAGAGCTGAGATATCGAAACTCAAAAATTCGGCCCGAAAAAAAAACGACAGTGGTACCCCTTACGTTTTTTTTTTGGGCGAAAAATTAAGTTTCTCCAATCTTCCCAAATTCTGATAGAGGGCCATGAGACTTAGACCTGAGTGCAAAAATGGAGGCTCTAGCCCCTTCCAGAGCTGAGATATCGAAACTCAAAAATTCGGCCCGAAAAAAAAAACGACAGTGGTACCCCTTACGTTTTTTTTTTTTTGGGCGAAAAATTAAGTTTCTCCAATCTTCCCAAATTCTGGTAGAGGGTCATGAGACTTAGACCTGAGTGCAAAAATGGAGGCTCTAGCCCCTTCCAGAGCTGAGATATCGAAACTCAAAAATTCGGCCCGAAAAAAAAAACGACAGTGGTACCCCTTACGTTTTTTTTTTGGGCGAAAAATTAAGTTTCTCCAATCTTCCCAAATTCTGATAGAGGGCCATGAGACTTAGACCTGAGTGCAAAAATGGAGGCTCTAGCCCCTTCCAGAGCTGAGATATCGAAACTCAAAAATTCGGCCCGAAAAAAAAAACGACAGTGGTACCCCTTACGTTTTTTTTTTTGGGTGAAAAATTAAGTTTCTCCAATCTTCCCAAAACTCTGGATTCTGATAGAGGGCCATGAGACTTAGACCTGAGTGCAAAAATGGAGGCTCTAGCCCCTTCCAGAGCTGAGATATCGAAACTCAAAAATTCGGCCCGAAAAAAAAACGACAGTGGTACCCCTTACGTTTTTTTTGGGGGGGCGAAAAATTAAGTTTCTCCAATCTTCCCAAATTCTGATAGAGGGCCATGAGACTTAGACCTGAGTGCATAAATGGAGGCTCTAGCCCCTTCCAGAGCTGAGATATCGAAACTCAAAAATTCGGCCCGAAAAAAAAACGACAGTGGTACCCCTTACGTTTTTTTTTTGGGCGAAAAATTAAGTTTCTCCAATCTTCCCAAATTCTGATAGAGGGCCATGAGACTTAGACCTGAGTGCAAAAATGGAGGCTCTAGCCCCTTCCAGAGCTGAGATATCGAAACTCAAAAATTCGGCCCGAAAAAAAAAACGACAGTGGTACCCCTTACGTTTTTTTTTTTTTGGGCGAAAAATTAAGTTTCTCCAATCTTCCCAAATTCTGGTAGAGGGTCATGAGACTTAGACCTGAGTGCAAAAATGGAGGCTCTAGCCCCTTCCAGAGCTGAGATATCGAAACTCAAAAATTCGGCCCGAAAAAAAAAACGACAGTGGTACCCCTTACGTTTTTTTTTTGGGCGAAAAATTAAGTTTCTCCAATCTTCCCAAATTCTGATAGAGGGCCATGAGACTTAGACCTGAGTGCAAAAATGGAGGCTCTAGCCCCTTCCAGAGCTGAGATATCGAAACTCAAAAATTCGGCCCGAAAAAAAAACGACAGTGGTACCCCTTACGTTTTTTTTTTTGGGGCGAAAAATTAAGTTTCTCCAATCTTACCAAATTCTGATAGAGGGCCATGAGACTTAGACCTGAGTGCAAAAATGGAGGCTCTAGCCCCTTCCAGAGCTGAGATATCGAAACTCAAAAATTCGGCCCGAAAAAAAAAACGACAGTGGTACCCCTTACGTTTTTTTTTTGGGCGAAAAATTAAGTTTCTCCAATCTTCTCAAATTCTGATAGAGGGCCATGAGACTTAGACCTGAGTGCAAAAATGGAGGCTCTAGCCCCTTCCAGAGCTGAGATATCGAAACTCAAAAATTCGGCCCGAAAAAAAAAACGACAGTGGTACCCCTTACGTTTTTTTTTTTGGGCGAAAAATTAAGTTTCTCCAATCTTCCCAAATTCTGATAGAGGGCCATAAGACTTAGACCTGAGTGCAAAAATGGAGGCTCTAGCCCCTTCCAGAGCTGAGATATCGAAACTCAAAAATTCGGCCCGAAAAAAAACCGACAGTGGTACCCCTTACGTTTTTTTTTTTGGGCGAAAAATTAAGTTTCTCCAATCTTCTCAAATTCTGATAGAGGGCCATGAGACTTAGACCTGAGTGCAAAAATGGAGGCTCTAGCCCCTTCCAGAGCTGAGATATCGAAACTCAAAAATTCGGCCCGAAAAAAAAAACGACAGTGGTACCCCTTACGTTTTTTTTTTGGGCGAAAAATTAAGTTTCTCCAATCTTCTCAAATTCTGATAGAGGGCCATGAGACTTAGACCTGAGTGCAAAAATGGAGGCTCTAGCCCCTTCCAGAGCTGAGATATCGAAACTCAAAAATTCGGCCCGAAAAAAAAAACGACAGTGGTACCCCTTACGTTTTTTTTTTGGGCGAAAAATTAAGTTTCTCCAATCTTCCCAAATTCTGATAGAGGGCCATAAGACTTAGACCTGAGTGCAAAAATGGAGGCTCTAGCCCCTTCCAGAGCTGAGATATCGAAACTCAAAAATTCAGCCCGAAAAAAAAACGACAGTGGTACCCCTTACGTTTTTTTTTTTGGGCGAAAAATTAAGTTTCTCCAATCTTAACAAATTCTGATAGAGGGCCATGAGACTTAGACCTGAGTGCAAAAATGGAGGCTCTAGCCCCTTCCAGAGCTGAGATATCGAAACTCAAAAATTCGGCCCGAAAAAAAAACGACAGTGGTACCCCTTACGTTTTTTTTTTGGGCGAAAAATTAAGTTTCTCCAATCTTCCCAAATTCTGATAGAGGGCCATGAGACTTAGACCTAAATGCAAAAATGGAGGCTCTAGCCCCTTCCAGAGCTGAGATATCGAAACTCAAAAATTCGGCCCGAAAAAAAAACGACAGTGGTACCCCTTACGTTTTTTTTTTGGGCGAAAAATTAAGTTTCTCCAATCTTCCCAAATTCTGATAGAGGGCCATAAGACTTAGACCTGAGTGCAAAAATGGAGGCTCTAGCCCCTTCCAGAGCTGAGATATCGAAACTCAAAAATTCGGCCCGAAAAAAAAAACGACAGTGGTACCCCTTACGTTTTTTTTTTGGGCGAAAAATTAAGTTTCTCCAATCTTCCCAAATTCTGATAGAGGGCCATGAGACTTAGACCTGAGTGCAAAAATGGAGGCTCTAGCCCCTTCCAGAGCTGAGATATCGAAACTCAAAAATTCGGCCCGAAAAAAAACCGACAGTGGTACCCCTTACGTTTTTTTTTTTGGGCGAAAAATTAAGTTTCTCCAATCTTCACAAATTCTGATAGAGGGCCATGAGACTTAGACCTGAGTGCAAAAATGGAGGCTCTAGCCCCTTCCAGAGCTGAGATATCGAAACTCAAAAATTCGGCCCGAAAAAAAAACGACAGTGGTACCCCTTACGTTTTTTTTTTGGGCGAAAAATTAAGTTTCTCCAATCTTCCCAAATTCTGATAGAGGGCCATGAGACTTAGACCTGAGTGCAAAAATGGAGGCTCTAGCCCCTTCCAGAGCTGAGATATCGAAACTCAAAAATTCGGCCCGAAAAAAAAAACGACAGTGGTACCCCTTACGTTTTTTTTTTTTGGGCGAAAAATTAAGTTTCTCCAATCTTCCCAAAACTCTGGATTCTGATAGAGGGCCATGAGACTTAGACCAGAATCCAGAGTTTTGAGAAGATTGGAGAAACTCAAAATTTCGCCCCCCCCCCCCGAAAAAAAATGACAGTGTTACCCCTTTTGTTTTTTTTCGGGGGGGGCAAAATTTTGAGTTTCTCTGATCTTCTTGAAACTCTGGATTCTGATAGAGGGCCATGAGACTTAAACCTGAGTGCAAAAATTGAGTCTCTAGACCAGGGGTGGGCAAACTACGGCCCGTTAGTCTGTTTAATCCGGCCCGTCGAGTATTTAAAAAATTGTCATAAAGATTGCATTCTGTGGCGAGGGGAGCGTGGTTCAGCGATGTCTGTAGCGGGAGAGCGAGGGAGCGGAGCCGAGCGGTAAGCCGGCCGTGCTGACAGAGTGGGGAGAGAGAGACTGCTCGTGCACACTGTGGAAAGAGTGTTGCTGCATTTGTGACCTGAGAAGCTGTATCCAGCGGGAAGAGTACTGTTTTATATGTGATTTATTTTTGAAATATTCTGAATTAATTTTGTGAGCGCGAGTAAGCGCTGTGGGGAGAGAAAGTAACTCAATAAAGTGCACGAGCCCCAGTATTCGCCGACCCTGTGTCTCCTTCCATCACCCATTCACCGAACCAACCTCCCCTCACACATTCATTTTGCCTTTTTCCTACAATACTTGAATAAATCAGATCATATTTCATTCAGAGCTGTTGTGGCTGTGCTGCGGTGTGCCACGTGTGAAGCAACGCGTCACCATGGAAACCATTCAGTGACTAAATATCGGTTGCATTGCAAAGCTCACGCTGCAGAGTCTGACCGTTTTTTTATTTATTTTATGTACGTGTAAAATTAACAATGAGTGGACCAAAGAAAAGAAAAGTGGACAGTGAGTGCCGCGTTTTTAATAAGGAGTGGACAGCTAAATATTTTTTCACCGAAGTCCGATCAAAGGCCGTATGTCTTATTTGCCAAGAAACCATTGCAGTTTTCAAAGAATACAACATCAGCCGCCACTTTTCCACCAAGCATGCTAATTATGCTAGCAACCAGTCAGAGCAAGAAAGGAAGGCTACTACTCAGAGGTTAGCAGCCAATTTACAGGCTCAGCAAAATATTTTTCTACTATTCAGGAGTCAAGTACCAAGGCAAGTTATTTTCTGGCATTCAAATTAGCAAAGGCCAACAAGCCTTTCTCCGAAGGGGAGTTTTTGAAAGAATGCATGGTAGAGACTGCGAGTCTCTTGTGTCCAGAGAGCAAAAACAAATTTGAACAAATTAGTTTATCACGGAGAACAGTGACCCGCCGTATACAACTCATTGACGAGGATTTGACCAGCGACTTGAACAAAAAAGCCGAGTCATTTAAGTTCTATTCGTTAGCACTGGAGGAAAGTAACGACATAAAAGACACCGCGCAGCTCTTAATTTTTATCAGAGGGATTGATGATAATTTTGAGATCACGGAGGAGTTTTTGGCCATGGAGTCCATAAAGGGGACAACACGCGGAGTGGACTTGTATGACAGCTTGAATGGTGTCATCGAGAGGCTTAAGTTACCATGGTGTAAACTTGTGAATGTCACCACAGATGGATCGCCAAATTTGACAGGAAAAAACGTCGGGCTTCTGAAAAGAATCCAGGATAAGGTGAAAGAAGAAAACCCAGAGTTGGATGTAATTTTCCTGCACTGCATAATCCACCAGGAAGTCCTGTGCAAGTCTGTATTGCAGTGAAGGTAGTCGTAAAGCTCATAAACTTCATTCGAGCAAGAGGACTTAACCATCGTCAGTTCATTCAATTCCTCGAAGAAACTGATGCTGATCACCAGGACTTACTGTACCACTCCGTTGGTTAAGTTTGGGGAAAGCATGTCAGCGAGTGTGGGAGCTCAAAGGGGAGATAAGAGATTGGAGTTAATGGGGAAGGCTGGGGATTTTCCCGAGCTGAGCGACATCGACTGGCTTTGTGATTTTGCATTCGCTGTGGACACATTGGCACACATGAAAGTGCTGAACGAGAATCTACAAGGGAAAGATCAATTTGTGCATGACATGCATGCAAATGTGAAAGCCTTCAAAACCAAATTGACTTTATTCTCAAGGCAAATTTCAAACAACACGTTCGCTCATTTCCCCACACTAGCGACATCTCAACATGCGAAGAAATACAGCAAATCACTGGATGTCCTGCACAGAGAATTTTGCCGTCAATTCTCTGATTTTGAAAAAATCGAGAAGTCACTTCAGCTGGTGTCATGTCCCCTGTCACTGGACTCTGAAACAGCACCGAATCCTTGAAAGTGGATAAGTTTTATGCTTCACTTAATGAAAACAAGTTTCCAAACATCCGACAGTTGGCACAGAAGATGCTGGTGTTGTTTGGCTCTACTTACGTGTGTGAGCAGACGTTCAGCGTGATGAACATCAACAAAGCATGCCACAGATCCCAGTTAACTGATGATCACCTGAGATCGGTCCTGAGAATTGCCACAACGAAACTGACACCAAACTTCGATTCGCTGGCAAAAAAGGGTGATCAACAGCACTGTTCTCACTGAAACTAGGTAGGTAGGTTGGCTAATCTTTACTTTTTAGGTATTGAGTTTCATATGTAATTTATAACTAATATCCCAGCGTTGGCACGATTGAATCATTGACATTTCAGCACTCCTTGAAAAGACAGCGACTTAAGCGCTAGAAGGCTCCTTGTTGCACGTTAATGGTTTTTTTTTCCTTTTTTGGAAACTCACAGAGAAAAAAAAAATGTTTGTAACCACTTGTATGCCTGATTAGTTTTCAATTGATTTTTTTTTAGTTTTTCATTTGATATTTAGTTTCTTTGCTCCTCTGTATTTGTAGATGTCTCTTGGACTGCTTCCGGTTACCGACCTATCGCCTGGCTTTCGACTACGCTCCGGACCAACGACTACGCTCTGGACCAACGCATGATATCATTCTGTTATACTAAGTTTATACTAATCATGCTGCAGTTTTGTTGTTTGTCACTTTACATGCTCAAACTCTTTAAAGCAGAACTGATTCTGATTGTCTGTCAATGTTTTTATCATTTTTTATTGTTTTTTATCTGCTGGAAAAAAAGAATTCTGAAAGTGATTCAAGCGATATCGTTCCTCTGTGCCGTTATCATGGACTGCTATTCTTTTACATTAAGAATGATTGTTTACAACTATATCTTTATGGTTACAGATACCGTCCTTAGTGTGAATGGGCCTTTATTCTGCAATATTGCATGTTGTACTTTCTTCTGTTCGTAGTAATTTAAGTAACAAACACAGATGTGACCACAGCATCCTCTAGTTGTTTACATCACATCAGAGTTCCTTCTGGCGGTGCAAATGCGAGCAGAAAAATGTCCCTAGGGGAAATGTAGTTCTTGTGGAACCGTCCTAGAACTACTGTACCTGGTGCAAAAGTCCCAAATAAAACTGCACCGAAAAACACAAAATCAGAAATCCTGACTGAAACATTTAAAGAGTAGTTCACTTTAAAAAAAAAACTTTTGCGGATAATTTACTCACCCCCATGTCATCCAAGATGTCCATGTCTTTCTTTCTTCAGTCGAAAAGAAATGAAGGTTTTTGATGAAAACATTCCAGGATTTTCTCCATATAATGGACTTCAATGGGAACCAAACGGTTCAAGGTCCAAAAGGCAGTTTCAGTGCAAACTGTTCAAAGGGCTTTAAACGATTCCAGACGATGAATAAGGGTCTTATCTAGCGAAACGATCACTCATTTAATAAATAAATAACAGTTTAAGTTTTATAAGCTCAAATGCTCGCCTTGCTCTGTTCTGTGACACACGTTCGTGACTCTCCTGTTCATCAAAATGAACAAATCTTTTTGTGTCATTTGGTTGATTCAACGAACGAAATGAACGACTTGACTCGGAAAAAGATTTGTTCATTCTGATAAACAAGTTCGAACAAAACGATAACGATAATTATCGCGATATAATTTTTCTTGATAAAACGATATCAAGAGGTCGATAAATGTTCGATAATGTTTATGCTCCAAAAGCTGAACGAAACTCATTTAAACCGCGCGCCACACAGAACATTTATCCGCTCGGCTCAAAGTCCAAACGGCAGCGCGAACTCGCGCAGACGCGCAATCTGATCGTCTCCCTCACGAGATTCAGATTCTGACTATGGGTGCAACGATACAGTCAGAATCTGAACTGATACTGAATCCATTTAGCCTACCATGGATTTACTGTAAGGTTAGCCTAGTAATATTAACTGCACCATGAAATGTGGGATATACAGTACATATTGAATTGTATAATATTATTAATGTAGACAATGTATTGAATGACTAATGGAATATAAGTACAGTATTTAATAATGTATTTAACAGTTAGGCTACTGTTTTTCATACAAATACCACAGAAACCATAAAGTTATGCCATGATAGTGAGGTGCTAAGTTATAGTCTATGCCTGGTTTTATCAGTGGTTATCATGATCTGAATACATGATACTGACCAATGGTTTATTTTAATAAAACTCAAACAGTCAGAATATTACATTTTACCAAATAAAAATGTGGTCGTTATATTTAAAAAAAAAAACAACAACAACAAAAAACAGATGTTACTGTTTTTGTTAATGAACATAAATTTAACATTAGCTTAGTATTAGCTGCAGATGTACTGTCCACTCACTGTCAAATATGCACTTTGAGACAAAACATGAATATTTTGAATATTGAATTTTTGAATTTGACAAATTTTGAATATTTGACCATTTTAAAATTGCAGCCTGCACTGCAAACTGTGCTGATAAAATATTTTTCTATTCAAATATTTATTTTAAGGAATAATGAAAAATGTTTGAATGTTCTACCTCATATTTGTGAAATGTTCTCTTGTTTGGCAAGTGTCTGTCATGATATGTTCTGACAATAAAGAATAGTCTAAAACCACAATTAACTTTCACTTAGGAGCAAAAAATCTGCCTTTAAACTTGAAATAAATAAAGATTTGACATTTATCATGATAATTATCGATATTGACTGATATAAAAAAAAATTATCGTGATCATTTTTTTGGGCCATATCGCCCAGCCCTACCGTTTGGTTCCCATTGAAGTCCATTATATGGAGAAAAATCCTGGAATGTTTTCATCAAAAACCTTAATTTCTTTTCGACTGAAGAAAGAAAGACATGGACATCTTGGATGACATGGGGGCGAGTAAATTATCAGCAAAAGGTTTTTTTAAAGTGAACTACTCCTTTAACTGGACAGACAGTTTTAGGAGTGATCCCCGTATTTCACAAACATGCACGTCACAATCATGTGGGGAATCACTTCTGAATGTGTTAATTCCCAAACTTTGCAGTGTGTACATAACATGGCCAGCATGATGGAATTAATGCATGAAAGACACAAAAAATTAAAGTTTACACTGCTTACACTGAATCAAATTCAGCCATTCACACAAGAAGAAATAGGGAGAGTTTAGAGTGAGTTCTGGATGTAGAAAAGATCTCACAAGCATCAAGTTTTAGTGGCAACAGTTAGAGAAGGCCCAGTTTGATCAAGCTGATTTAAATGAATTCGAGACAATCACACCAGATGTAGAGAGATTAGAATTATAGGACTTAAATAGCGGAGTCCCGTCCATGCATCACCGCAAAGCCAGAGATAGAGACTGAACTCAATCACAAACCCACACAGGAAGTGATTAGATCAGAAACAGAGGTCAGGAGCAGGAGACGGAGATTAGACGGGGGTTTGCCACTCATTTCTTAAGCACTATACCTCATTGGACGACCCTTGGCTGTCAAAGGAGTCGGATGATTTAAGGGGAGTAGCTGATTTGCTGTTTGTCAGCCAGGGTTTATCATAATTTCGGATTAAATGTTGGGGAGTCTGTGAGAAACAATCGCACATGGGGTAGCAATAGAAACCAAGAAAAGAAAGACAATACAGGAAACAATTATATATCGACAAATGATGATGGGATAGTCAATGGCTCTGTTCCAAATCCTAGTGAGCTCCCTTTGTAGGCAGCACTTTATGATGTCATAGATGCAGATGTTTACGCTGCCTTTCTGAAATATTGTTACATTCCATATCAACAATGAAGTGAGATAAATATGAACGTAATTCATTCACTTCTGAAAAAAATTGATAAAATTTTTTTTTTTAACAACATTTTTGTGTGTGCTATGTATTTTGTCTTAGAAGCTTAGAAAAATACTAACAGCAAACCAAAGTGTCTTTCAAGGAAAGTCTGTTCACTCGTAGGGCTGCAACAAACGATTATTTTGATAATCGATTAATCTAACGATTATTAGAACGATTAATCGATTATTTTGCCAGTTAATCATTAAGTTTGGAACGATTATTCAGCTTTTTCAATTAGTTAAAACATTGAGTTATATATATTCTTACTATGATCAGTTCAGCTTTTGAAATAGTTGTTTTAATGAAGTTTGAGCCAACTAAACAGGTCATTCTCTTTAAGTTTTCAGATTTCAGTCCAACTCAAATCACACACATGCTCTCTAAGCATTGTTTAATAGGACCACTGCTTTTCTTAGATTTGAAACAGGAAAAGGGTCATTACTTCAGGAAACAAAGAATGGTAAAATATTAATCTGCAAACCATTATTATAAATATAAAATTGCAATCTTTTTTTTCATGACAACTGAGCTGACCAAGACGTTCTCACTCAGCTTTTAATTTACAGAATGAAAAAGAAAAAGTAAATGCCATGATATTCTTCCTAACAACTCCTTTTGTAAGTCTTCATGATTATGGAACAAAATACAGGCGAGTGATACGACTATAATAGTGTTACAATAATGAAAACAGCACTGACTCCTAAGCTCGATCAAGCTTTATTCTATGCAAAATAAATCATCACATTACTTTAATTATATTATTATCGATAATATTGTTACTATTATTAGTAGTATTGCATTATCTAATAAAGAGATTTACGTTACCACTCCATCTGGAGAACACTCAGTTCGGATTCATGCAAAATGATTGAAGCGTGTTTCGGTATTTGACAAAACTCACTTGAAATGAGCTGTGACTTTGATCCGTGTGCTGTATGTATTATGTATTAATCATTGTAGAGCGTTCTGAACCAATCAGCAAGGCAGCTCACTAGGTTCTGGAACCGAGCTTAATGATTGGCGACAGGAAATTGTGACAAAAACATGGAGCAGTTTCGGGGTTCCTCTGCAACCCTATCATGGATAAGCGTACCTTGGGTGTGCTGGCGCCCGATGGGTTGGGTTGTGCGGGGCAGCTGTGGCTGGAGTTGGATCTGTTAGGGGAGGGGCCTCTTGAGGAAGGCCGTGACCTTCGACCTCTGTAGCGGAAACTGGCCATCACCTGGGTGGTGCCTTCTGGGAGAATAAACTTCTCGCGCAGCTCCACGTTGGTTCTGCCCTTTGCTGGAGGAAGAGCACGCAGTTTAGTGAGGAGAGACGCGTGACCACACCAAAACCTTCAGCGCCAGTTTAAAGAAACAAGCTCTTCATCTGAACATCTGGGGTTCAGTCCAACTTACGGTCTATGTACAACATATGTGGTACACTCTTAAAAATGAAAGGTTTGGCATTGATAGTACAGAAGAGCTTTAGTTCCCCAAATAACTAAAATAACCAGTTCCCAGTTTTCCTTAAATAACCATTTTTTTTAGTGTGAATGACATTAAAAAAATCAGTTTTCCTTAAATAACCATTTTTTTTAGTGTGAATGACATTAAAAAAATCTGAAGAACATTTTTCCACTATAAAGAACCTTTTGTGAAATGGAAAGATTCCTCGTAGGACTGTAGATGCCAATTAAAAACCTTCATTTTTAAGAGTGTATCGTCGATTGAAAAAAAAATCTGTAAAATGATCTATATCAATTTAATCACCGTACCATATAGTACTGTGAAAAATTTTTGGTTTGTTTGAAATTATTCAAGTCAAAATTATTATTATTTGTAATCAACAATCAAGCCATCATTTATGTTGTTCATAGAGCTCTAAATCAACTTTAACTTTAGTTTCAAGTTTCAGGAACTTATTTCTGAAAGCCAAAGGTTCTGATCTTAGTTATGAAGGTATCATTGACCAGGTTGGGGATTGATGAGCAAAACACACTTCAGTGTTTGATGTAGGGAATGACTTACATGCATTTCACATCACTGGCAAAATAATAATGATAAAAAGATGATGAAAACTGCACACAAATATACAAATAATGCTGCAAACAAATATATTATTGTATAGGGTTAAAGGAGTAGTTCACTTCTAAAAAAAAAAACATTTGCGCTGATGATTTACTCGCCCCCATGTCATCCAAGATGTCCATGTCTTTCTTTCTTCAGTCGAAAAGAAATGAAGGTTTTTGATGAAAACATTCCAGGATTTTCTCCATATAATGGACTTCAATGGGGACCAAACGGTTCAAGGTCCAAAAGACAGTTTCAGTGCAAACTGTTCAAAGGGCTTTAAAAGATTCCAGACGATGAATAAGGGTCATTTGGTTCATTAATCGAACGAAATGAACGAATTGACTCGGAAAAATATTCGTTCATTTTGATGAACAGGAGAGTCACGAACGCGCATCACAGAACAGAGCAAGGCGAGCATTTGAGCTTATAAAACTTAAACTTTGTTATTTATTTATTAAATGAGCGATCGTTTCGCTTGATAAGACCCTTATTCATCGTCTGGAATCGTTTAAAGCCCTTTGAACAGTTTGAAACTGTCTTTTGGACCTTGAACCGTTTGGTCCCCATTGAAGTCCATTATATGAAGAAAATCCTGGAATGTTTTCATCAAAAACCTTAATTTCTTTTCAACTGAAGAAAAAAATACATGGACATCTTGGATGACATGGGGGTGAGTAAATTATCAGCAAAAGTTTTTTTTTTGAAGTGAACTACTCCTTTAAGTCCTACACAACGCATTTTAGAAAAAAAACGTTAAGTTTCAAGTTCATCGTGTATTTTTCACTTCGATGAGTTAATCATATCTTGCATAGATGAGATTGTCAAGCAAGTTTCACAGAGCTCCAGTAAACACATGCAGAGAAAGCGAGAGAGGACACATGACTCAAGACCTCATGCTAAACAGTCCCAGACAGCACGATGGAAAGGGAAGCGTGAGATTAATGTTAATGAGAATACCATTCAAGGATCACTGCAGCACACACACACACACACACAGGGATGCACACATACCACTGGGATTGAGCAAGGAGAGAAAGTGTGAGAGTTGCCAACCTATAGGAGACTGAGTAATTGAAGAGTTTGATTCCGAGCGCAACATTTTACTCCCGTGGTGGTGAACTAGAAGAAACCATAATTGGGTTCACTAACAAAGCAGCAGGAAAAGGGAAATTCTGAAAGAAAAGCTTCATGGGAAGAAACCGGCAAGCTTTAAGAATCTCAGAAACAGCCAATCAGAGTGCAGGAAGAAAAGATTCAGCCAAACACATTATTGCACCCTATCAGCATGTAAATATAAATGGACACTTAACTCTGGATTTACTATGCATACCCAGACAGCAACATAGATGCGTTGAATCCACATGCACCAGATGTGGGCCGGATCTGGGCCGACACTACGTTGGTGTCTGGGTGGGTTCTGTTCCAAAGCCTCGTGAGCTGTTGTGCTTTCTACGGCCTACACTGGCAGTCTTGACTGAGATCAACCTCACAAGTTACTAGATCCCGACCGATAAAGGATTTTGAAGGCCGATACCGATACAAATATTTTTTGGTTTTAAAATCCGATATGCCGATATATCGGACGATATATATATTTTTTTTTTTTCGAAACGCGCAACAAAACATTAACAGATTTCCCTAACATTAGTTATTTGTAGTTATTTATGAGTTTTAACTAAAATATTATGATCATGTATTTTAAAAAGAAACTTTTTTTCTTTTATTGTCATGACAGAACAGACTGATGATAGTGGCATTAGCTAGCTTTGTTATTAGCTAGTCTATAATGAGCCATAATTTAGCAATGGATGACGTCATACTGCAAAGTGTTAAACATACATTTTCAATATAACAGGCCAAGGAGAGATGATGCGTCTCATTGCTATAACTGTCACGCGCTATTAAAGAAATACTTCAGTCACATTGTTAAAAGTTAAAAGGACACTCAGTCAACTACACTGTAACAACGTAACGTAATTATTACAAGCTAATTCCGCTTCACTCTCGGCTTATTTAACTGCAGCGGAACTGGACATGACAAACCTGCCGGAACTACTTTCCCTGAAAATAATTGCACACCTTTAGAACGTTCTCAACCAATCAGAATCAAGCATTCAACAGCCCTGTAGTATAAAACAAGGTCTCTTGGCAGTATTGATAATAAAACTACCTTCGCGTGGGAATGCGTCTATGATGTGTTAAAGCTGCATACGTAGGAAACTCAACTAGGTTTTGGAACAGAACTGTTGGAGCAAAACACTTTACAAATAAATTGAAGAATTGAGTTATTCATGATGTCAATGCCATTAAATCACCCGTCTGAACACCACGGGCTGAAGTTACCTCTGCACGGGTCATTTTTCACCAGGAACTCATCCAGGGCCATCCAGCCCCCGCCGACCCGCACCATCACCGTACTGCGCAGGATCCGCACCAGCCGGAGCTGCTGGGAGTCTCCAAACTGGACACGGACAGAAAGCAGTCATTCCTCCGTGATACGGTCATGTTTATCAGTGACACACACACACACACAGCAGAGCAACGTCAGAAACCTCGGCACCATAACACGGTTAAATGTGGGTGATTAAAACCTCAACAATCTCAGTCCAGTTAGACTATACTTTGGTTTATCGCCTCGTTTCCTTTGTTGCCCTGCTGAGCGATTTGATTTAGACAAAACTATTTTTGATATCGACACAACATTGGTTTCATTCCAGGAGATGTGAAATGAATGGTCAATCCAACTGGGTTCATGTGTGGCTTTGTGCTAATTTAAGACTCACCGTGAGAGAATATTGAGTGTGGTGGTGCTGGTCACTGTATGTCAATAAAAGTGCATAAAGTCAGTCTTTCTGTGTTTTGTTGGCTGATACTATGGTAGTTCTAGACCATATACTGCCCCCTGCAGGCGTGGAGGAAGCATGACGTGAAAGATTTCCATCATAAACACTATTATTCACTAGAATAGATATACTTGATTTGTAGATATATTTATCACCTGTGATTACTTCTAAATTCAAAAGTCTAAATTCTTATGAAAATTCTAAATTCTTATGTCTTTATTACATTTCTCTCTCTAGTTTTTAAGCATAAACAAATATTTTATTTTAACAACATTATATACAAATTTTTATTATGGCTGTCAAACGATTAATCACGATTGATGTGTTTACATAATATATGTGGGTGCACTGTGTATAATTATTTTGTATATATATATATATATATATATAAACACACACACACATGCATGTATATTTAAGAAAACAAATATTATTTATATTTATATATAATATAAATTATATATAAATCTATAGACTATATACATGAAAAATATTTCTTAAATATATACAAGCATGTGTGTGTGTGTGTATTTATATATATAAAATAATTATACACAGTGCACCCACATATATTATGCAAACACAAACTTTTATTTTGGATGCACAGACCTAATTTTTATATAATTGTTTATTTTAAAATTAGGTGGGTATTACTGATATTATACTGAGTCTTCATCTCATATGAGCAATGTTGGCTAAGTTACTCTAAAAAAATAATTTAATTACATATTCAACAGTGTAATTAGATTACTGTACTAATTGCTCTCTAAAAAGTATTGCATTATAACACTAATTACACTGTCCCATATCGACCTCCACCAGTTAAACAATACAGGGATAGACATGAAATTGCTCTTCTAATTATTTCAGATAAATAATATAAAATTGCATAAATTATTCCTGAACAGAACAAAGTATTTAAAGGGAGATGTTTAAATTAAAAACATACATTTTTACATTAGACGTTAACGTTTGATGTTAAATCCACAATTGTTTTGTATTTGATTTGTCCCATAGTCTATACAGTATTTAACCCTCAATCGGGTCTCGACTTTTACTTAATAAAAAAAAGGTTCCCTTCATCTCAGTGTAATAAGATTTTGTGACTTTTCATACATTATCTATCTATACACACAAAAAACTGGGCTTAATTCAGTTGTTCTGAAGGTATGTAAAAAAAAAAAAATGTTTACACTTCTGGTCTTCGGGGTCAATATGACCCCACATTGAAATGAATGGGAAATGTGAAACTAAATATATTTTCTTCATGCGTCAAAAAAAAAAAAAAAAAATCCAGCATAAATCTGAACATTTTTACACAGAAATGAAGGCCTAGAACTAGAGCATAAATGCAATGCATCATAGAAAAATAATATTTCATATGCAAGCTAATGGTGTAGTTGAGTAATTGTGTGGTATATAGATACAAAAGTACTTTATATCTCCAAAAACACAGCATTAATGAATAGATGAGAAGCAAACAAAAAAATTATTTATTATTTGTTTAATTAAAAATGTATATTTTTTTGTACTATTACTCAATCAATTGTTGGGGTCGTATAGACCCCGAAGCCCAGAAGTGCCCAGAACTACATCAGAAGTAACTGTAATTAAATTACAGAACATTAAGAGTAATCCCAGAGAAAAGTAATAACACTGCATGCGAGTGAACATCATTTGTCAGACATATTGCCAATTTCTTTTTTTTTTCTGTAACTTTACTACGCTCTAAAAAGTGACTTAGTGCACATTTAAGACAGTACAGTACAGTGATCAGTGTGTCCACTAGGGTGCGCTCTACACCTCTGTTCTCATACCAATAAGGGCACTGGAGCGTAGGGAACCCTACACAAGCTAAAGAAAACATCCAGCCAGATCATTTGATTGCAAATGATTGTTGCCAGTTGGATTTGGCCAAGGCATACAGATTTCACAGCACAGAAAATTATGACCTCATGCTTTCTGTAAAAAAAAAAAAAAAAAAAAAAGAGAACTTTTTCCACAATCCAACAATACATAAGTTGCACTGTCTAAAACTACAAACTAACATTCTCATAGAGGATGCGTGTTCACACTGATGCTCGACTCCACCCACACACAATATGGAGTAATGGCTGAAATCGACTCGACATGACCTCTCCGGCCTGACAGCCCGCCGTTATTCAAGTGATACCCAGAATGAATCGATACCATTGGTGAATTTGGTGATTGGGAAGATGAATTTTGAAGCATGATCAGGAAAAATCAATAAGGATGACCATTACCAGGATACAGCTTTCCAAAACCGCAACGTGTAGATGGGGGGTTAGATTTTGATTGTCCCTGTTTGTTATAGTCTCGTCGGCGATTAAGGGATCATGTAAGCAGTGAACGAGACCAAACTGTCAAAAGAATGGTTTCAGTTGATGTGATATAAAGTTCTCAATACAAAGGAAGAAAAACGATAAAACCAGCTAAGAGTCACGGATCTTCCCCGAGAAAGCATGTAGCTCATGATTTTATGTGATTTATGTCGGGAAAACCATGCATCTTTCAGCTCAACATTTTTCCTGAAGCTTTAGCTTGTTTGAACATCAGCCACAACATGTGGTTAAAAGCATTGAAGGGGATTAGGCAGGTAGCAGAAGGCAAGCAGACTGTGCTGTGTTGCAAAGCTCTCGCAAATAATAAAGAGAAGCAGAAAGCAGCGCTGCGGGGAGAAATGCGTTTCAACTCAGAAGCAGATAGGGTCATATAATAGTTGACTATAACATTAGCAACCTTTTCCTTTCTGGATTAAACACTGGCAAGATTTTAAAATGACTGCACTATACAGTTACCTAAATAAGGCCTGAATATGCGGATAAACACACACATGTGACCACATTTCAATGTGCTACAGCATGTTGACTGGAAACTATAAACAGCTGCAATTATTAATGTCATCGACCATATTGTTATTGGTCTTATCCACGCAAAAATCACTATTATCGAAAGGCCTCTCGTGGGGTATCGCTTTTGAAAAAGCTTTGGTTGTTCATTTTAATTTTAATTTCAAAAATGAAAATGCTGTCATCATTTACTCATTCCAAAGCTGTAAGACTTCCATTCATCTTCGAAACACAAATGAAGATGTTTTAATAAAATCGGAGAGATTTCTGTCCCACCATTGACAGTCTATGCAACTACCACTTTAAAGCAGTAGTTCACTTTTCAAAAAACTATAAAAAAAAAACTATATTTTCAACATATAAAAAACTATATTTTCAATATATAATGGACTTCAATGGGAACCAAACGGTTCAAGGTCCAAATGAGAGTTTCAGTGCAAACTGTTCAAAGGGCTTTAAACGATTCCAGACGATAAATAAGGGTCTTATCAAGCGAAACGATCGCTCATTTAATAAATAAATAACAAAGTTTAAGTTTTATAAGCTCAAATGAACAAATCTTTTCAACGAGTCAATTTGTTTCGTTCGTTGAATGACCCAAATGACTCGGAAAAAGATTTGTTCATTTTGATGAACGAGTTCGAACAGGAGAGTCACGAACGCGCATCACAGAACAGAGCAAGGCGAGCATTTGAGCTTATAAAACTTAAACTTTGTTATTTATTTTTTAAATGAGTGATCGTTTCGCTTGATAAGACTCTTATTCATCGTCTGGAGTCGTTTAAAGCCCTTTGAACAGTTTGCACTGAAACTGTCTTTTGGACCTTGAACCGTTTGGTTCCCATTGAAGTCCATTATATGGAGAAAATCCTGGAATGTTTTCATCAAAAACCTTAATTTCTTTTCGACTGAATAAAGAAAGACATGGACATCTTGGATGACATGGGGGCGAGTAAATCATCAGCAAAAGTTTTTGAAAAAGTGAACTACTCCTTTAATGCTTCAAAAAGTTCATCAGAAATATCTCAGATTCATTAAAATATGTTAATTTGTTTTCAAAAGATAAACTCTTTTCTTACAGTCTTACAGGTTTGGAACGACATGAGGGCGAGTAAGTGATTTTTTGGGGGGGTCAACAATCCCTTTAAGGTGTAATCCCTGAGACATTAATTAACTACATGTTTAGGGTTTGTTTTATGGTTCGTTGCTTGCAATTATACACAATCTACTATTACTATGGTACTGTATGTACATGTAAGATGTATAACGGGGACACTGTGTTTTTTGAATTACACTCGAATTACACTTGAAACTACTCCCAAACATTTAACTTGCTTTAATTAATCGGTCTAATAATTACTCGCAACACAAAGGACATTAAGGACATATCTGAACTAGACACCATTTTTGGTGTCATTTATTATCAGGGAAGTAGATGTTTCACTCTCTATTTCTAGGTTACTTTCCCTGAATCCCAGTGGAGATTTGCACAGCGCCAAGTCTCAAACTAAACAGCTGGCTTTGGGAAAAGGGTTGAAAACGAGCTTAAATTTGCTTATCGGCTTGTGAGTTTAAGACAGCCTTAAATATTAGGGATCAGATAAAACAAAAAGGGCAGCACCGCAAATCTTTTAAAAGCTCAATGCATATATACCTGGTTTCCGAGGTAGAACTGATGTGGAGAAAAAAAAACAATGAAAAGACAAACATTAGTAAATATCAGTTCACTTAACAATCAATTCTTTTTGAAATCCATCTATCCAGCTTGTCTCCAGACTGGCACAGAAGAACTGTGTTTTTATGAACACCTTCATTATTCCCTCAGATTATGGGCGGTACCAGTGTGACCAAACGGTACGGGATCTGTTTATTAGGAGTGTCGGAGAGAAGTGGACCGCTGGAAAACCCTCACACTTAGAGACTGAGAAATGCAACGGCACATAAAAATGTCATGAAGTCATTCTCTTTGGCATCCACAGCGTCGGGACAAAGAGGTTTGTTTTGGGGACCGGTTTTAACGTGGGCCTGAGGAACACTGCCAACTTTCCAGTATTCATGTTTCCATCTTGTCCTCAAAACATTCCTTATATCGGCTTTCATACTTTTCATTTCAATACAGCCTTTACTATATTGTTTACATCCAATTATGTATTTACTACCAGATAAACAACATATTTTTTACTAGCATCGAGGTAATTTTTTACGATCACTTTGTTGTAAAATGATACTTTCACAGCCATAGTCCAGTGATCGTTTTGGGGATTGACTGACACAATGCACAGGTTTCTATATTTCTCTTGGCTTAGGGATCCATACTGAATCAAGTTTCATAAATATAAAGCTTTTTCTTGACTCATCTCCAAAGCATGAAAAACACGTCACTTACCCGATATTTGTTGGCGCCAATCTGCTCTACTTGGAAGCGCTTGGGACACTTGCACTTTGCAACTTGGCGAGTCACCTAAACACATGAAGTCATAAATCAGAGTGAAAACGACTTCATGAAAGGTCATCTCTAACACTTCCAGTTGCTAGGTTTCCAGAACGCAAGCTGGTAACGTTTACCTCATCTTCAATTTTGTCAGCATCGGTTAAGGGTTTGTAGGCGTCTTTGTTGGGATGTAAAGCAGCCACAAACTCATAGTAGTCAATGTAACCATCGCCGTCCCGATCAAAGATGTCCGCCACGGCGCTCATCTCCAGACGACTGGTGGGAAACTCTACAGGAACAGAGAAGAGTGAGGGTAACGCCCCAAAGACTTAAAGGAGTAGTTCACTTTTGAAAAACACTTTTGCTGATAATTTACTCGCCCCCATGTCATCCAAGATGTCCACGTCTTTCTTTCTTCAGTCGAAAAGAAATGAAGGTTTTTGATGAAAACATTCCAGGATTTTCTCCATATAATGGACTTCAATGGGAACCAAACGGTTCAAGGTCCAAAAGACAGTTTCAGTGCAAACTGTTCAAAGGGCTTTAAACGACTCCAGACGATGAATAAGTTTGCGTTCGTGACTCTCCTGTTCAAACTCGTTCATCAAAATGAACAAATCTATCTTCGTGTCATTTGGTTCATTCAACGAACGAAATGAACGAATTGACTCGGGATAAGATTTGTTCATTTTGATGAACGAGTTCAAACAGGAGAGTCACGAACGCGCATCACAGAACAGAGCAAGGCGAGCATTTGAGCTTATAAAACTTAAACTTTGTTATTTATTTATTAAATGAGCGATCGTTTCGCTTGATAAGACCCTTATTCATCGTCTGGAGTCGTTTAAAGCCCTTTGAACACTTTGCACTGAAACTGTCTTTTTGGACCTTGAACCGTTTGGTTCCCATTGAAGTCCATTATATGGAGAAAATTCTGGAATGTTTTCATCAAAATTCTTAATTTCTTTTCGACTGAAGAAAGAAAGACATGGACATCTTGGATGACATGGGTAAATTGAGTAAATTATCAGCAAAAGTTTTTTTTTTTTTACAAGTGAACTACTCCTTTAAAGAAGACACTGTTTGAAGTCTTTCCTTACTTGAGGACAGGATGCCATCGATGAATTCCTGCCTCGTGACTTTGCCATCCTGGTCTTTATCAATACGACGGAAGAAGTCCATGACGCGTGATTTCTTGTGGTTCATCCAGCGCATGTAGCGTTTCCTCCATACGTCAAAGTCGAAGTTGGCAAACTCTTTCAGCTTAGAGCAGAAGATTGACATAACTGTTACTCAGAGAGTTACTCTGCTGGGTTTTTAAATAAAATATATAGAATTTTTTTGATTAGTTTCTTTTTAATCCACTTGCTGGCACTTATAGAACAGCAGAAATATGGCAGTGACCCTGGTAAACCCTCTATACAACGCAGCTGTGCTGAGTTAGCAGACATGATAAAGACACCGTAATGTAAACATTGTCATAATTCATCAAGGCCGCATCACCATTCCTGTTTTCTGTCCACAAAATGAAGTCAGATTTAATAGCTTCTAAGGATGACTACATTTGACACGGCTCAGATCTGAGGTCAGGTGTGCATGTTCGACTGACCTCCTCTAGTCTGTCCAGAGCATCGTTGAGCTTCCTTCTCCTGTCCAGAGCCAGAAGCCACACTTGCTGCCACTTACTGACCAGCAGGTTCACTCTGGGGTTCTTGGTCTCGATTTGAGCCTGTGATGCTGCGGCGTACATGGTTTGTGTAGGAGATCTCTTTCCTGATGACCAAAAACAAAGGACTTAAACAAACAATCCTGAGAGAGTATGTGATTTTAACACAGCCAAGGTGTTTGTATTAACCCCCTGAGGACCAAAAACGTGTCCCCGAGTTTTGATCGTTTTTTTTTTTTTTTCCACATAGCTGCAACATAGACTTAAAATAATGGTCATATAAATCAATACATGATTATAAACTATAGAGGGTCTTCTTTTTTTGTGTACACTCTTATTAACATCAAAAACTTGTGTTTTTTTAAAATAAATAAATTAAACAGGGTGCGCTTTGAGCTCACTCATGTCTCTGCAAAAATCGTTCTGAAATGCGCCCGAAAAATGAACTGTAGCCTAACTTAGTGAATACTTGTCTCAGAGACATGAAAGATTTCTCTTTATGAAGCTGAAATTCTCTTCTTTTAAATGAAGTAATTTATATAAAAAAGTAGGGCTGTCAAACAATAAATCGCGATTAATCGCATCCAAAATAAAAGTTTGTGTTTACATAATATATTTGGGTGCACTGTGTATAATCATTTTATATATTTAAATACACACACATGCATTTGAGAAATATTTTCATTGATATACTGTATATAGATTTATAAATAATTTATATTATATATAAATATAAATATTTTATATATAAATAATATTTTTTTTCCTAAATATACAAGCATGTGTGTGTATTTATATATATATATATATATACAATAATAATTATACACAGTGCACCCAGATATATTATGTAAACACAAACTTTTATATTGGATGCGATTAATCACGATTTATCGTTTGACAGCCCTATAAAAAAGCAACTTTTCTCAGTTGATGTAATCTGTTTGAAAATGGAGAGATATAAGTCTTTTTCCTTTCACCTAATTATATAGCGTATGACGTGTTAAAGTCTTGTGGACGCATATTTCGTATGTTTTTTGTGGCCTTATTTCAGAAACTTTCTTTTTTAGCTTTTCAATAACCACACATAAAGAATATTCTCTCAAAAATACAAACATGTACATACATGTTGCTCACATATTATGGTAGCCCTGTTTGTGCTAAATATAGTGTAATTTCACCTGTGCCATTAATATGTTTAAGCAACTTAAAAAAACACAAATGTCAGCCATGTCAGAACATCTCAAGGACCCCAAATACACCTTGGACCCCCTCTTAACGCACCTCCATATTTTTAAACATCAACCCTTACCCAAACCTAGATACCAAATCATGCTAAAACAATAGTATTGTTCAAGGAAGGCCAGCTTGGCTGCATGCACATTTATAGTAATGTGATTCAAAGACCACGTGATGCCTGTGCCAAACTGAATTGAAACGCTGTACTCACTGACTGATCGTCCTTTGTGTAGAACAGGGATCTGAGACTGCACCGGTGGGTCTGCTGTGGCTTTCCTTTTATGAGTCTTGGTGATTTTGTCCACATCCGGCTGTTTTCTGGTCATCTCTTCCATGAATGTCTTGTACATAGCAAAGACATACAGTTTGTTTCTACAATTCACACTAATAAACCTTTTGATGTAATGACGCTATACTGAGCTCTTGATGGTACCTGGTGCTCAGCGATGAGGGACTTGACTTGCTCAAGCTCCTGAGGAAGAGGTTCCTTGTCTTTCTCTCCGAGTGTGGTCTCGGCCCACTGGAGCCAGTTCAGGAGGTTCTCCAGCAGTTCCTGAGTGGCCAGCAGGTCGGCCAGAGCACTGGAGAGTCTCTGCTGGTGCTGTCGAGCCCAGGCCGTCACCTGACATGGACACAGAGATCTGATGAGCCTACGCACACTGTGGACCGTGTAGGCCCTGTTTACACCTGGCATGCATTATGTTCTAACCATGACATATTTTTGCAAATGAGTTTTAATCACATGAAATAGCTTCAATCATACAAATAAAAAACTTTTTAACCACAATAGAAAAGAAAATCATAATTTTATAGAAAAGCAACTACTTTTTTTTACCATTTAATTGCACATTTCTTTTCGAAATTTGATAGATGTATATACTTGGAACTCATGCAAACCAATATTAAGTAGATCCCTATCATTCCCAATCATTAGGCTAACTCATCCTCACTCTCATCCCATGGAAGAGCTAACTCTGCACTCTTTCAATCAGAGCTCGACCGATATTGGATTTTACCGATACCGATATTTAGGCCGATAACCGATTATTCAACCGATATTTTTGGGATATTAAATTGGATACTGGATTTAAAACAAACATAACACTCCAAGTAAAACAGTGCTGAACTGAAATGTGCTAAATTAAATAAATAAATAAATAAAAATCAATATATTAAAATGAGAACTTCTACAGAACGAACTAATAATAAAAAAAACGATAGAAAATAATTTAAACATTAAAATATTACAGGTCAAATATGTGTTGTTTTAGCTATACGTATGCTATAAACATTTGTAAATTTAATTTGTTAAATAAAGCTTTCATGAACTAACCATTATGCAATATACGATATAAAGTTTTATGCATTATTATTTGAGAAATACAATTGTAACGTGATTGTTCATTTTAGTTTATAGTACATTATAGGTAATAACAGAAAACTCAATTTAAAATGTATTACTAAATGTTGAAATTAACAAACAGTGAATAATACTAACCCTAGTTAATGCTAAAAATGGAATCTTATTGTAAAGTGTAACCATTTCATATAAATCCAACGAGTCATGCTTAAAGATGGCCATATTTAAATAACTGCAAAGGCCATAGCATTAAAATTACATAAATGTAGACCAATAACCAATAATAAGTAGATCCCTATCATTCCCAATCATAACGCTAACTCATCCCATCCCATCCCATCCAATCAGAGCTCGACCGATATTGGATTTTACCGATACCGATATTTAGGCCGATAACCGATTATTCAACCGATATTTTTTAAATTGGATACTGGATTTAAAACAAACATATAGGCTGTTAGATGTACAGTCTCTCGCTTTATTTGCTTCTCTTTTAGAACACTTGATGATTATCTAATCAAAATAATAATATTGAAGCGATGCGTTTCTAATTTCTGATTTCTGATTTTCTAAACTAATGTAAATATAAGGTAACAATTGCACCATAAAACATTTGGGTCAGGTCTGCGTGTGTTTTTGTCACTATCAAAAATGATCGGTGTGGATTTTTGCCGATAACGATAGTTCCACCAATCAACTATCGGTGCCGATTAATCGGCAAAACCGATAAAGATAGTTTTTTTTTTAGATAGTTTTGGAGGAACATTCAAATGTCGTTGGCTACCTTAACGCCTGCCCTTTTAATTCCCATAAAGCAATGCATTGTATTTTTTTCTGAATGAGAAGGAAACTAGAAGAAATTAATTGTTGCCAAAGGGTTAAGATGTGTTTTGGCTGAGAAATACTTCCAGAAGGAGTGGAAAACGCTTTCGACCGGATTGCTTTCCTAGTCTAAACGCTCATGTGGACAAAGTGTTCTCATCAAACGTATCTGAAACTAGTAGAGATAGACCGACCTCCTCAAAGCGCGCTTTAATGATGGTGTTCCAGTGTTTGATGGTGGTGATGGAGTCTGGGTGGCAGATGGACAGGATTGCCTCTCCCAAACTGGTGGCTTTATTCAGGCCCAGTCTCTTCTCTTCCAGATTCTTCATAAAGTCCTGCATGAATCAGAAGATATTGCATTAGTAAGTGGTCATGGTTCCACACAGAGAAGCCCTTCACAATCTGAGGACATGAACGATTCCTCAGGACCAATGTTGTTCTTGCTCGCCATGATCAGTCCAAGTTCAGACGTTATCCACAATGAACTTGTGCTTTCATTATAATCTAATGACATAATTCAACAAAACTGTCTAGACTGCAAGTGATGCCTATGGGAAATTTAAGCGTATTTGTCAATAAAACAAAACAAAACAAAAAGTTACGGCTAATGTAAAGCTATTATAAACCCCAGTCAAAATAGACCGAGAGGAGATCATTTTAATGACTGTTAGAGGCCTTCTGATTTTGAAGGCCGATACGATACAAATATTTGTTGGTTTTAAAATCCGATATTCCGATATATCGGCCGATATTTTTTATTTTATTTTTTTTTTCAGGAACGCACACCAAAACATTAACAGATTTCCCTAACATTAGTTATTTGTAGTTATGTATGAGTTTTAATTAAAAATAATATGATAATGCATTTTAAAAAGAAACTTGTTTCTTTTACTGTCGCAACAGAACAGAGGAGGAACCAAAGCTCATTAATTAATTAACAAAGTTCATTAAATTCCACTGATGATAGTGGCATTAGCAAGCTTTGTGGTTAGCTAGAATGTGTTACACGTAATAAACGAGTGTTGCCAACAGGGACGGTGTAGAGTGCCCTCTGGTGGACAAACTATACAACTCCATTTTATTTTTGAAATATTAATTTATCGGTCAGTTTGGAAAATGCCTAATATCGGCCGATAATATCGGCCTACCGATATATTGGTTTGGCTCTAATGACTGTATATTATTATTCTGCTTATTACACGGCTACTCACCAAATGAAATAAATAAACATTAAATGAAATATTACGATTATTTTATCAGATATTGATTTACTTGTTATTTAAAAAAAGTTACTATCAAAATCTGTGAATATTTAGTCAAATGTTGGCATCAAGCACAGTTTGTTAGCAACTGATGGTTTTAAAGCCCATCATCATCATCATCATCATCATCATCACCCAGGACGTGTGCTTCCTCCACTTTGGACATGAATAATGTCTCGGTTGTGAATATGAGATCACACTACAAGGGAATAAGGGTTGAACTCTTTCCTGGCAAGCAAAGTTAATAAAGATTTGAAGCCATGTATGGCTTTTGTTACGGAGAGAGACTGTCAAAATGAACCTGGCTTTACATTATTAGAGCTAATAAAAGAAGAATGTCAAAGTTGTGGAAAACACAGACACAGAAAGATTATGATCCCTCTGGCAAACGCTCTGTAGTGCAGAACAGATAAAAGTGTGTGTTTTGTGTGTACTGTTGCCAGTAAATGCTGATATCCTAATGCCATTGAGGTTTTGGGGAGGTAAACATCACCCTGGTTAAATGGTTTGTGGGAAACGTGCCTTGTGCTGCTGGATGAGCGCGCGGAGGGCTTCCTCGTCGTCCGGCAGCGCACCGTGAAACCGAAGACTCTGCTCCGCTTCTGCGAGCCACTCCAGTAAGATATGAACGGTGGAGTGAAACTCCTCAGCCTGAGGAACACAGGACAGACAACTGATTCTAGGTGCCAATAGTTATTGTTTAAAAATCAAAAATCAAACATTTTGGTCATTTTAAGCTTGTTGCTTTTATCAGCATGAATATTTCTAGAATATCCGCTGTTTTTTAGTACTTATACAGCACATATCAATGCCTTATTCTACATGATCATATTCTACATCCCTCAATCCACCCAAAACTTACAGGAGTAGTTCAATGATAATTTACTCACCCCCATGTCATCCAAGATGTCTATGTCTTTCTTTCTTCAGTCAAAAAAAGAAATTAAGGTTTTTGACGAAAACATTCCAGGATTTTTCTCCATATAATGGACTTCAATGGGAACCAAACGGTTCAAGGTCCAAAAGACAGTTTCAGTGCAAACTGTTCAAAGGGCTTTAAACGACTCCTCGTTCATCAAAATGAACAAATCTTTTCCCGAGTCAACTCGTTCATTTCGTTCGTTGAATCAACCAAATGACACGAAAAAAGATTCATTCATTTTGATGAACGAGTTCGAACAGGAGAGTCACGAACGCGCATCACAGAACAGAGCAAGGCGAGCATTTGAGCTTATAAAACTTAAACTTTGTTATTTATTTATTAAATGAGGGATCGTTTCGCTTGATAAGACCCTTATTCATCGTCTGGAATCGTTTAAAGCCCTTTGAACAGTTTGCACTGAAACTGTCTTTTGTTCATCAAAATGAACAAATTCTGTTCATCAAAATGAACAAATCTTTTCCCGAGTCAACCCGTTCATTTCGTTCGTTGAATCAACCAAATGACACGAAAAAAGATTCATTCATTTTGATGAACGAGTTCGAACAGGAGAGTCACGAACGCGCATTACAGAACAGAGCAAGGCGAGCATTTGAGCTTATAAAACTGAAACTTTGTTATTTATTTATTAAATGAGGGATCGTTTCGCTTGATAAGACCCTTATTCATCGTCTGGAATCGTTTAAAGCCCTTTGAACAGTTTGCACTGAAACTGTCTTTTGGACCTTGAACCGTTTGGTCCCCATTGAAGTCCATTATATGGAGAAAATCCTGGAATGTTTTCATCAAAAACCTTTATTTCTTTTCGACCGAAGAAAGAAAGACATGGACATCTTGGATGACATGGGGGCAAGTAAATTATCAGCAAAAATTTTTTTTAAAAATGAACTACTCCTTTAACTATTAATAGCAGTCATTAGGAGTTTGAGGCAAAAGTTGTAGTTAACAGTGATTTGGACCCTAATCTAATCTAAAGTGTGACCGATTGTTTTCCCATGCCTGGTAATCAGCATTTAAATTTCCCTGATATCAGTTTCCCATATAAAGGAACAGTATGTCTTTGGTTCACTGCAGTTTTAAGGAGAAGATACTCAGCGATGGTGTTGATTTATGAAGTTACACATGGTTTGTCTTAAAGCGTATTAAACACACCACAAAGACACATAAACAACTTTAAAAGCTGTATCTTCACCACAGGGGGACTTTAAAAGACATTTACAGACAATATACATTGAAGGGTCATGAAGACTGATGTGTGTGTGATCTGGCCGTACCTGACACAGCGCCTGCTCCAGCCGAGTCTGTTTGGACACAGAGAGGCTACACACCGTCTCCCAGCGAGTGCTCAGCTCTTGCATCTGAACTTTGACCCAGGAAGAGTCATCGTGTGTGTTCTCGATCAGCTCTCGGGCCGAACGCTTCAAGGCCTGCACGCTGCCGGTCCTCTTGCCCAACTCTTTCTGGAACACCTGCAGGTCACGGGACACACGTTTGATCACATCACCACAGGACCGACAACCGCATTCTAGTGTATATACTGTGTGTGTTTATATATTACAGACATGGAGATATGAGCTGTGTGTCAAGATCCGGTCACTGTTCTGCTCCAGTTTTGTGTTCAATGCGTGACTTCATTTTTTCCAGCCAGACTTTAGGACATTAGCATGCAACAGCAGTCACGTCAGCGCTAAGCCATGACTTCTAATCAGCATCGGCCATTACAAAAGAAATGAATATGTTGGCTCTGTGTTTTTTACGATGTGGTGTGAGAAATATGGATCACTTAGGGGATCCGTCCGTGTCTCAAGACTACATAAATGTTGAGATATTTAGAGAATGTTGTCAAAAAGCTGGATTGAGTTCAGCTCTAGATTGCATCGACAGAAATCCGGCGTTAACAGCACCAAACATAGTCAAAGACCGCTGGTGACCGAAGCTCACATTATGATCATGAATGAGGTCATCAGCTCCAGTGTGCTCTCATCTAAACATGTGATTGAGTTTGGACTCGCCAGGACTCCCTCACCCCTAATGGAAACCAGTGCGTTCTGTCATATCACTCTCCCTCTGATCAAACTACAGCATAATTATATTTTATTCTTGCCATAAACTCCAAATACAGAACCAACAGGCTGAAAACACAGGGACTGATATTTTGAGAAAGTTGCTCAATGCTTGAAAAATGCACAGAATGCTTTGGAATATAGACATATAATTGATCTTGTTTTAAAGAAGACATTTTGTCAAAGTGAAATAAATTAAGAAAGTGAAACAGAAAAAAAAGTTATAGAAGTTTGTACAATGTAAAAATATTAATTATTCATATTTTACATAAAATATATATTTTCAAAACCTGGGCTACTCTAAAACTGCAGAACATACAAAGCTAAAAAAGTTGTGTTTAAAATTTTAGGTTGATATCTCAAAAAATGAGCTTTCTGTGAGATTTTGTTTGGGCGCAGTACCGAACGCTTCCACTAGGGCACAACCAGACCATCACTGCCAAGGGCAAGGGCGCCTCTATTTCCATATGTGTTTTGAGTGATATCAACCATCATTTTTCATACAATTTATGAAGTAGAGATCCTATTCAGAAGTAGTATGGGAAGTTTGGCAGATTTTGATATGAATTCAACCTCTAAGAAACATACAAAGAACACGCATGTGCGTTATAGCTTCCTGTCACATCACAAATGGTGAATTTATTATTTTTTCGTAATATTTAAAACATTTTCAGACCTTTTTTTCTAAAATAACTGAATGGATGCAATCTTTTGAACTCTTGGCATGAAAACAAACTGAGGTTTCTACCTTTTTTTCATGATTTTTCATGTTCATTGCTATTTCAAAATAACACGCTTTATGAGTATGAAAATATTCTTGTTGCAAATTGATAAATTATGGCTCCTCTGTAATTTATTTTGAAAATCACCAAATATGGGAACTAAAGATTGTAAGCTTTCAAATGATATATAGATTGTCAATATTACTTAACGTATTTACTAAGATATTATTGTTTTAAAAATATAATGACAAGCGTTCCACCTGTGGTACGGTGACAGTCAAGGACAGCCAAAACAATCATATAATAATACGTATCATCACGTTACAGTAGGTCTTTGTATCAGATTATTACTTCATTCCTTAATATCCCATGTTGTGTAAATCAGTGTAAAGTACCTTATGGCTGTCGATGAGGTTCAGGACGAGGTCTATGTCCCCGTGAACCGGCTGGTCTTCTGCTAGCTGTGGTTCCACTCGATACAGCCAGTCGATGAGGGCCTGCAGCGCGTCTGTGAACTGACCTGAGAACAGCAGAGCCTCCTCAAGCTTGTTCTGCCTGCACACAACACAGCCCATACGGTGTCACTTCAGTCTGTACTGATTACTCGAAAACATTCAGAATTTACACTTCAACTGAAATGCAGAAAGAAAAATATGCATTTTACTGTCACCCTTAACTTTTGTGTCCATTTCACTAAAACGGCACTTTGATATGACAGAGAATAACTAAATTACAAATATAGTAACACAAAATGTAGTTCATTGTCATGATTCCAAAACAGGCTTAATTTTGATATTGCAACACCCATTTATGAATGGATGGACCTATTGTGCTTTTCTCCATGCTCGTCTGTCTTTAGGGTGTGATGTTGCTGTTTGAGTATGAACAATCTCTGAGTGTCAGTGTTTCGAACACGTCACAATATTCCTCATTATAATAATTAATGCGCAGAATAAAGGGGCGGGGCCTGGTTGAGTTAGTCAGTGGCGTGTTAAACTGGCAGTTATGGAAAGGGGCGGGAAATTTCCCAAACACACTCAAAGCGCTCGACCAATCACAACACACTGCTCCAGCCGACCAATCAGAGCACAGTGTGCTTTTCAGAAGGAGGGGCTTCATAGAGACAGGAAGTGAACAGAGCGTTACTGACAGACGCAAAACAATGGAGAATATGAGGAGAATAATCAACCAAAAACAACATCAAGACTGTAAAAGGCTTTTTAAAAGAGGACGGGGGATAAACGTATGTACCTCTCCACAGATTTCCCGCAGACTGTGTCCCATTTGTCCCTGAGCTCACTGAGCATGTCGTCCAGTTTCTGGTTGTCATCTTTCAAGGAAGTCTTGTCCTTTAAAGCTCGGCCCGTGCGACTGGTGGTGTCGTACACTGAATGCTTGCTGCCCAGTGCTTTCTGGAAGTCCTACACAAGACAAACACAGGTGTGAGGTCATCCACATGCAGCTCAAGGGCACACGTCATCCCGCGAGGCCTTCCGGGACGCCTGAGGTCATCGGTGTGACTGACTCATCTGAACGTCTGAGGCACTGCTGAGCTGTTAATTACACACACACTCATCCGCCCACTCGTGTCCTGCTTTAAACATCAAACATGCTCAGTGCATTTACTTCCATTATTCGGCGTTGTGGACCTCGTTAACCCATTTCCTGTCTCCCCCCTTTTTGAGAATGGGGGTTAAAATGCACTATTTGAACTTAAATGGTTGTAATTCAAGTATGCCAAGTTTGGTCTTGTTTTAAAGGAAACACTCAGCAGATTCTTGCTGAAGTGAAAACACTTCAAAAAATGAAAGTAGGAAAAAGTTATGGAAGTTTAAATTTAGGGTGAATCAAATATACTGTCCTATATATTTTTTATTTTATATAAAATACATATTTTACAAAATATTTTTAACTCTAAAATTACTATAAAATCAAAGCCATAAATCTAACCAAGTTATGTTCCAAATTTGAAGTTGATATCACAAAAATTGAAGTTCCAATGAGATTTTGTTTAGGCGCAGTACCAAAAATAGCCACTGGGTGCCATTGAATTTTTTATACTAATATAGTGAAGTAAATTTAGGTTGCCCGTATACAGGCAGGTGACAAGGTAAGGGGTTAAACCTCTAAAAATATCATGTAAAATATCATGGTTATTTCCAATCGAATTATACAGGAGCATAACAGGATGACACTTATAACCCACATTCAGTGAGAGAAACACACCTGGTATTGTGATTCACACACTCCGTTCACCAGCACGTCAGACGCTCCGCACACACACACACACAAAAAAACAGAGCAGCTAATGGTGTGAACAGGAAGTCTACATGACCCCCTTCACACCTGGCATTAACATCCATTTTCTGTTTTTGTGACTGAAGCACAAGCGTCCAGCGCTAAACATGGGTGTAAAAACAGGTTTTATTCGATTCCCTTCCATAAAATGGGTC
Source organism: Pimephales promelas (assembly GCF_988280905.1). Classification (NCBI taxonomy): domain Eukaryota; kingdom Metazoa; phylum Chordata; class Actinopteri; order Cypriniformes; family Leuciscidae; genus Pimephales; species Pimephales promelas. Next base: position 36,042,069 of record NC_142779.1, read on the forward strand.
CGTTCATTTAACGTTTGCTCCCATGGAAGTGATGTCGAGTGTGACAAGATAATATTAAATCAGAAAGCTTTCTCTGTCATTTGTGCTTTTTTCTGTTACTTGTGACATGTTCATGGCTATAGTATTATTACACTGTATTCAGCACAAACTCTGCTACAATAATATGTCAGCAGCATGTATGTAAAATTTAGTAGTTTTGAGATAATGACGTTTATGCGTGGTTTGTGAAAAACAAAAAATTGTGAGCTGGTATCAACGGCAATACCGTGGGCCCAAGGGGGTTAAAGGGTTAAGTTCACCCAAAAAAGAAAATTCTGTCATCATTTACCCAATCTCATGTCGTTCCACAAGACTTTCTAAACACAAATGAAGAGATTTCTGTCCCTCCATTGTAAGTCTATTCACCCAAACACTCTGACGCTTCGACACTCAAGTCTTCTCAACGGTCACTTTATACGCAGAGAAGATTTTATTCATATATAAACTATGATCATATATAAACCATAATCTGAAAATCTCTCAGATTTCAGTCAAATATCTCCGTTTGTGTTCCCGCAGATGAATGAAAGTCTTATTGATTTGTGCCGATATGAGGGTGAGTAAATGATGACAGCATTTCATTTTTGGATGAACTAACCCTTTACTAGCAGCTTAGTCCAGTCTTACTTACAAACTTAAAGTCTTTTTAAGACTAGTCATACATTTTAAGTCAGTTAAAAACATAGATCTGAATCTGACGCTAATTGGCTAGACTAGTTGAGGTGGAAATGGTAATGCACTGGAGTGAACACTGGGTAATGGACTGGGCCAGTCACCTTGTGCTGGGTCAACTGTGTCTTGATCCTGTCCGGATCATTGGCGATCTCCAACTCAGAGTCCAGCGACCTCTCGGACTCGTCCAGCCACTCCATCAGTTTGTTCCAGGTCTCGTGGAACTGCAAAAGACAAGAGTGCGGTCATCCATTTGTGTGGTTAGTCGTATATCACAGCATTTTCTTTTCCCAGCCTATAAATGTTGGGTTGTTTGAGCTCAAATTTGGGTCAAATATGGACAAACCCAAATGTTGGGTTAAAAATGCAAGTACAGTGGAAAGTGGAAGTTGAAGTTGGGTTAAAAATTTAATTTCCAATTTTAACCCAATTTCAACTTCCACTTTTAACTGTACTTGCATTTTTAACCCAACATTTGGGCTCAAACAACCCAGCATTGTTTAGAGTGATACAGTTGCTTTACGGCACTGAACCACAGAGGACTTAATTTGGCTTTTTTTCATTCTAAACAACAAAATATTATTTCATGTCCAACAAGTTTGCTCAGAATCAATTACAGTTGTTTCCATATATATTCACCCCCTCGCCCCAGGACATTTTTTTAATTAGATGTGCCTTCCAGAAGTGTGTATAAAAGGTATAGTATAAAATAGTTCACTTTTAGAAAAACTTTTGCTGATAATTTACTCGCCCCCATGTCGTCCAAGATGTCCATGTCTTTCTTTATTCAGTCGAAAAGAAATGAAGGTTTTTGATGAAAACATTCCAGGATTTTCTCCATATAATGGACTTCAATGGGAACCAAACGGTTCAAGGTCCAAAAGACAGTTTCAGTGCAAACTGTTCAAAGGGCTTTAAACGACTCCAGACGATGAATAAGGGTCTTATCAAGCGAAACGATCGCTCATTTAATAAATAAATAACAAAGTTTAAGTTTTATAAGCTCAAATGCTCGCCTTGCTCTGTTCTGTGACGCGCATTCGAGACTCTCCTGTTCGAACTCGTTCATCAAAATGAACAAATCTTTTTTCTGTCATTTGGTTCATTCAACGAACAAAATTAACGAGTCAACTCTGGAAAAGATTCGTTCATTTTGATGAACGAGTTTGGAGTTAAACGAGTTAAACAACTTTGTTATTTATTTATTAAATGAGCGATCGTTTCGCATGATAAGACCCTTATTCATCGTCTGGAGTCGTTTAAAGCCCTTTGAACAGTTTGCACTGAAACTGTCTTTTGGACCTTGAACCGTTTGGTCCCCATTGAAGTCCATTATATGGAGAAAATCCTGGAATGTTTTCATCAAAAACCTTCATTTCTTTTCGACTGAAGAAAGAAAGACACAGACATCTTGGATGACATGGTGGCGAGTAAATTATCAGCTAAAGTTTTTTGAAAAGTGAACTAACGAGTCTCGCTTTGATGATCAGTGGAACAAAAAGTCCCATTAAGTGGACTGTGATTCACGCTCGCCTCCAGTGACCGCATGCTCGAGTTCGGCGCACCTGCTTGGCCCGTTTCCTGGCGTCGTCCAGCTGGCGTCCTCTCTCCACCGAGCGCTGAACCACCTTCTCCCAGCGGCCCTGAACGCTCAGCAGGAGGTTTTTGATCAACACCACATCTTGTTTCTGACTGAAGTACTTCAGGTGTGTCCCGGTCTTATCCAGCTCGATGATTTGATCCCGATGAGAGTTCACCTCAATCACAAACACCTGCAGAAATACAGCAGATCCAGTTAAAGAAACTGACTATGTCTATCAACTGCAACAACATGGTTGATTAGTCACAATGACTACGTTTACATGCAGCCAATAACCGCTTCAAAAGCAGGATATTAGCAATAACCCGGTCGCGAACGGCCATGTAAACACCGGCAAAACCCCGAATATGCTCATATCCTGGATTTTAAAAACCGGGATATTATTATTAATATATATATTATTATTATTATTAAAGGCGATCGCTATCTGCCCCGAACTATTCATTATGCGCGTGCTGCTGCTGCTGTTGTTGTCTTTGGATACAGGAAGAAGAATCGGAAATGACGCATGTTACGTCTTTAGGTTGTCCGTACGTCTAGACGCTAACCGCGCGTCGCCGTTTACATCGGGAAATTGCAATTCCATGTATACAGGAGAAGCTCTCTCTGCTCACGCATGTAAACGGGTTATTCCTAATGTTTCAGAAACCCGAATAGTGGCTTAACCCGACCATAACCTGAGAATTGGCTGCATGTAAACGTAGTCAGTGAAACCGATGCGACGGATCTTTTCTATGTTATGATGCACATCTGTTTAACATATAAAAACTTAAGGCGTAAGTGATTGGATTTTGATTGGATGTTGATATGTGGGTGTGGCCTCAGCGTGTAACAGATGAGGGTGATGGGCGGAGTTTGAGCACACTAAGGGTACGATTACATGACTACGATGTACTTTGTTGTGTTTTCCGCTCACAGACGACATTCCTACGGATCTGCAGAAATCAGTAAAATCTCTGGTATAAAGTAGTTGGTGATGTCACTTCATAAAGAAACACTACGTAAAATGCTTTACGACCAGAGATGTATAGTAATGAAGTAGAACTACTTAAGTACTAAAATGCTGCATCTGTACTCTACTAGAGTATTGGTTTTTTTCTCATACTTCTACTTTTACTTCAGTAGATACAGTATTTTCGATGAATTTAATACTTTTACTTTGATATTTTTTTAATGTTCTGCTAGTTACTCGTTACAATTATAAAACATTTATGAATCATTCGTTGCAAGTTGGCTTTCATGCTGCCTAAATCACACGCCAGTTTTATAGGGTAATGGTATTTTAAGCCATTCCACCGAAAGGGTGACATTTCTGTCCCCAGGACATTTTATGAATAAAATTGCATGAAAATTATCTCTAAAATACATTTTAATGTCATGCACATTTAATTAACTACAAATTTAAAACGTATAATTAAAAACATTAACAAAAACGACACAGAACACTAAAAAATAGCATTTTCTGCATGTCCCAACTCTATATCTCTAAACTTTACCATGAAATATTATGATTAAAATCCTTCAGAAATCTGATTTTTCTTGCATTGTTGTGTGACTTTATATCCAAACTGCTTTAAAATGAAAAAAGAAAAAACATTTTATCTAATAATTTAGATAAAATACACATTTTAATCATGTCCCCAGGTCAAAACAAAAGCAAATTTGTATCCCGCCAAAGTGCCTTATTTGATTGCTAGTTCAAACTTTTGACTGCTTTCTTTAATAATTACATGACACAATACTTGTACTTTTACAGTAGTACTTAAGTAGTGAATTTTAATAAAAATGTTGAATACTTTAGTACTTCTACTTAAGTGTGGTGCTTAAAGAGCACTTCAACTTCTACTCAAGTTAGAGCACTTGTACTTTTACTCAAGTCCGGGTTTCTAGTACTTTATACATCTCTGTTTACAACACACCATGCACTTTGAAACCTGTTTTCAAAAGTTTTTGTTTTAAGGCCCCAAAAATACAGACGTCATGTAAATAAACGTCCAAAATTTATAAAAAGTCCATTTTTTGTTGAAAATAGGCCCTAAAACCTTACAGAGTCCTGCATTCGTCATCAGAGAGAAAGAGAAGTCTGTCATTTCAAGGTCAAAATATATTTAAATGAAACATATGCATACGCATTTATAAAATAGAAGTGTGTGTTGACATGAAGTGTAATGTGTCGGAGAGCGCCGACCTTATGCTCGTCTATCTGGAACAGGATGGTCTCCAGGATGAGCGAGGCGGGAGATATCATGGTGAGCGTCTGTTCGGCCTGGGTCAGCCAGTTGATGAAATCCTGCAGCGAGTTATGGAAGTCTGTGGCCATCGCCAGAGCTTCCTCCAGTTTCACCTATGGGCAATCACACACAGATTATACATGTGTTTTGCATTTTTAAAATGCTCAGTTTGTCCACCAGATGGCATCCATCTCATTTTAAAAATTGCTTTTATGAGGCCTAGGCTTGACTCTAAAATGAAATACAGCTTTAAAAAAAATTAACAAAAAATTTTTTTTAAATATTTTTCTATTATGTACAATGGGGGAAATTTTGTCATAATTATTGCATTAATACTAATTATATATATTTTTTTTTTTAAATTTTCTCAAAACACCAAAAAAGAAAAGAAAAAATATTAGAAAAAAACGAGTAAAAAAAAAAAATCATGATTTTATTTTTAAATATGAATCCCGCCCTTTGAGTCCATTTGGACCCGAACACCCCGAGTGTGACTCTGAAACGAACAACCCCAGAGGGTTAAGCGGCCTGACATTAACCCTTGTTTGCCAATAGAGGAAGACACTTCTTGAAATGTTGTGAAATATGATGTTAACTATTGGAGCATTTCCCTCCATCGTGGCACTGATAGGCGGAGCAGGATCTGAGACAGGAACTGCAGTGATGTCATCAACACCAACAGCATGTGACTCAGCGAGTGTAAAGCGATGTCTGGTTAGCATCACCTGTCAGGATGTATTCTGCTGGAAGGATGACTTCACTATGTTACAGACGACAAGAACTTGTGTGGTCAAAGTCCTGATGTAAACAGACGTCTGTGCCAATCCCTGACCCAAATCAAACTTACATTAATCAGCCAACAGCCACATCTGATTCGGATATTTAAGAAGCCTTTTGTTTTCTATTAAATATATGATAATTTTGAACTTTGAGAAATTGTACCCTCAAAAACTAAACATTTGCTCATCACTTACTCACCCTTGCTATATGATTTAGCATTTACTCGCATGTGTGTTATAGACCATTTCAAAAGATGTAAACAACACTGGCCCAGAAGCACTTCCTGTTTCAGTTTGTAACCGTTTTCTTTATTTCACATGTAAAGAAAACATCTTAAAGATGTTTGTTTAAATTTTTGATTCAGTTTTAAATGTTCTGTTGGTTGTATTTTATCCCAGCTTTTATGTAATGTTAAAAAACTGAAACAGGAAGTGCTTCTGGACCAGTGTTGTTTACATCTTGTGAAATGGTCTATAAGTCTTATTTTTACTGTACCTTACTTTCTTAAAGTTGTGTTTATGGTGTTTTTGGTCTGTTTTATAACATATGCCTTTACTGTGTGGAAAAGAGTGAATATTCTTTAATACTTTTGTGTGGCACAGAAGACAAAAAACAAATCATACAGGTTTGGAACGACGACAAGGGTGAGCAAACGATGACAGAATTTGTGTTTTTGGCTCATCTATTCCACCTTTATTTCAGACCACAGAAAACTCGACTTTGTTCTGCAAAGATCTGATATCACAGCTACACTTTAAACCAACACCCCACTGATGATGATGATGATGATGATGATGATGATGAAGATGAGTCAAACTGACAGGAAGAACACAGTGAGTAAATCAGACCGTCCTCACCTTCCTCTCCATCACTTTGGCCTGAACACACTCCCACTTGTCCTGCAGGTTGCGTAGGTCCAGTTCAGTGGTGCTGTCCTGACCCTCAGGGGTCAAGGCCAAAATCTGCTGCCCTCGCTCTAGAAGTTGCTTGTATATTTCCTCCTTCACTTCCATTGCACTGCAGAGCTCCTACACACACACACACACACACACACACACACGTTTACTATTCAAAGAGTGTACTATACATATATTCTTTATATTTCAGCAGATATCCTCTTAAATCACTCCATTAAGTTGTGTTTTCATCCCCGTGTTAGATTAAAACTGTTTAAGACTTTTTTTTTTGTTATAATCTCCTAGCTGTTCTTTTCCACACAAAGAAATCATTGACCAGTCCAGCTCTAAAAAGAATCATAAGTGTATTTCAGAAAAATCACACTCTATGTTTCAATATTCATATATTGCTTTTGTTATTGTTAGAGCTCAATTCTGCTCACTATATGCTTCTGTGCATTAAAGACACTTTTGCTGATAATTTACTCGCCCCCATGTCATCCAAGATGTCCACGTCTTTCTTTCTTCAGTAGAAAAGAAATGAAGGTTTTTGATGAAAACATTCCAGGATTTTCTCCATATAATGGACTTCAATGGGAACCAAACGGTTCAAGGTCCAAAAGACAGTTTCAGTGCAAACTGTTCAAAGGGCTTTAAACGATTCCAGACGATTCAAGGGTCTTATGAAGCGAAACGAGCAGCCATTTTCATCAAAATGAACAAATCTTTTTCTGAGTCATTTGATTCATTCAACGAACAAAACAAACGAATTGACTCGGAAAAAGATTCGGACAGGAGAGTCACGAACGCACATCACAGAACAGAGCAAGGCGAGCATTTGAGCTTATAAAACTTAATCTTTGTTATTTATTTATTAAATGAGCGATCGTTTCACTTGATAAGACCCTTATTCATCGTCTGGAATCGTTGAACAATTTGCACTGAAACTGTCTTTTGGACCTTGAACCGTTTGGTTCCCATTGAAGTCCATTATATGGAGAAAATCCTGGAATGTTTTCATCAAAAACCTTCATTTCTTTTCGACTGAAGAAAGAAAGACGTGGACATCTTGGATGACATGGGGGTGAGTAAATTATCAGCAAAAGTTTTTTTTAAAAAGTGAACTACTCCTTTAAGTCATGTTGGTTTGTGTTGTCATGAGGTTGTCAATGTTCAATTTTGGGAGAATGATTCCTCTAAACAAGGCTTTTATGATAAACACTCTCTAATAGCAAACTGTTTTCAATAACAAATGCACATATCTATGAATTGTAAAAGAAACGCTGAGTCCAAGTAAGCTTGCCCTGCGTGTGCAGATGTGTTAAACTCGTACCAGATGTGTGTGTAGCTGCTCTCGGGCCGTGTCTGGTAATCCGCCCAGGGCTTTGGAGGCTAACAGCTGACGCTCCGTGACTTTCAGCCACTGCTGCACGTCTTCAATCTCACCGTGGAAACCTTGAGCCTAGAAAGCAGATCAGCCAGCGTCACAACAATAGAGTTCACACACTCATCACCCGAAGATTGACGAGCGCAGATTATTAGCCTTAAACATGGCCAGTTTGCAGGAATCCTGAAACCAGAACAATGGTGTCTGGAGAGAAAGACTCAACACAATACATGTTTCGGGTTGAAATCTATGAAGCAGGAGTGCAAAAATATACATTGTAAGCAAAAAAAAATTTTTTTGCAATTCATTAAAATTAGGGCGGTCAAAATTAAAGGGATTTACTCTCCCTCAACCTGTGTGAGTTTCTTTCTGCTGAACCCTGCTCGCTCACATCTATAACCTCTTTTTATGTTTTTAAATCATCACTTTTTACTTATCTTTAAACATTATGTTCTTGTTTTTGCCTCCTTTCTTATTCTATTTAGAGATCTGTATAGGTTTATGATGTTCGTAAGCATCTTGATTGTGTATTTCTATTTTCCGCAGATGGTTTATTGACCTGTTTTTGAGTGTGTGTGTGTGTGTTTATGAATGAGAATGTAATGTATCTAAATGTTTGTAATAGTCCAGTGTTGTATTTAATGTAACTATGAATTTCTATTATGATCCTGTTTGTTGTAAAGAAGTGACCCCTTCGAAATGAGATGGTTCATCTCAAGGGGCTATCCTTGAAATAAATAAATTAGGGCTGTGCAAAAATAAAATAAAAGTCTGTGTTTACAAGATATATTTGTGTGTGCTGTATATAATTATTTTGTATATATAAATACAGACATATATGCATGTATATATTTAAGAAAATGTGTTATTCATATATAAAATATTTATATTTATATAATATAGATTATGTATTTATATATAAATACAGAATTTAAGCGCAAATAATTCTTAAATATATACATGCATGCATAGGTATTTATATATACAAAATAATTATATACAGCACACACAAATATATTATGTAAACACAGACTTTTATTTTGGATGCGATTAATCGCAATTAATTTTTGCACAGCCCTAAAATAAATACATAAAAATTTGGGCTGTCAAACGATTAATCGCATCCAAAATAAAAGTTTATGTTTACATAATATCTGTGGGTGCACTGTGTATAATTATTTTATATATATAAACACACAAACATGCTTGTATATTTAAGAAAAAAATATTATTTATATATAAAATATTTATATTTATATATAATATAAATTATGTATAAATCTATATAGAGTATATACATGAAAATATTTATTAAATATATATATATATATATATATATATATATACAAGCATGTGTGTGTATTTATATATATAATTATACACAGTGCACCCACAGATATTATGTAAACACAAACTTTTATTTTGGATGCGATTAATCGCGATTTATCGTTTGACAGCCCTAATAAAAATGAATAAAGCAATATATTTTGAAGAACGAGAGGAACTTTGGCACCATTGACTTTCATAGTATTTTTTGTTTCTTCTACAATGGAAGTCAATGATGCCAAACAACTGTTTGTTCCACTCGTTCTTCAAAATATCCTCCTTTGTGTTCAGCAGACGTTAGAAACTCATACAGGTTTGCAACAACTTGAGGGACAGTAAATGATGACAGAATTTTCATTTTTGGGTGGAGTCTCCCTTTAACGTGTTAAACATGCGATTCATTTGTTCGATTTGCCCTGTTGGCAAGCGTTACATTATACTGTATGATCAGACTCTTAATCATGCAATTCACACACGATAAACATAACAGAGAAGGCAGTGCGGTACTAGCACCCATCTGTGACACACACAGCTTAAACGGACAAAAACACACACAACTATGCCAACATGCCTGTTTTGTCGAGAATCCTTGCAAGCACAGTTAAATAAAGATGCACAATATCTAACATATAGGCTACTGTCTTTTTGTGGTTTCTACATGAATCATTACAATATAAAAACATATTCAAAACTTTAATTAATCACACCTAACTTACTGTATCAATTGACCGGGCTAATTAAAACAAAACAAACTTAGTTGCCATTTAGTTATTATTAATTATTATTAGTAGTAGTAGAGTAGTTCTCTTTAAAAAAAAAAACTTTAATGGGAAGCAAACGGTTCAAGGTCCAAATGAGAGTTTCAGTGCAAACTGTTCAAAGGGCTTTAAACTATTCCAGACGATGAATAAGGGTCTTATCAAGCGAAACGATCGCTCATTTAATAAATAAATAAAATTAAAAAAATACGTTTTATAAGCTTGTTCGTGACTCGTTCGAACTCGTTCATCAAAATGAACGAATCTTTTTCCGAGTCAATTCGTTCATTTCGTTCGATTAATGAACCAAATGACCCTTATTCATCGTCTGGAATCGTTTAAAGCCCTTTGAACAGTTTGCACTGAAACTGTCTTTTGGACCTTGAACCGTTTGGTTCCCATTGAAGTCCATTATATGGAGAAAATCCTGGAATGTTTTCATCAAAAACCTTAATTTCTTTTCGACTGAAGAAAGAAAGACATGGACATCTTGGATGACATGGGGGTGAGTAAATTATCAGCAAAAGTTTTTTTAAAGTGAACTACTCCTTTAAGTCAAAATTAGGAACTTTATGTTCTTTGTATTTTAGTTTTTTGGACGTTCAGGCGTTCACACATTAAAGCAAACTCTTAGACTGAGAGCATGTGGACATCGAACTCTTTACGGCTTCTCTTTCACATTCTTTAAGATTAAGTGAGGGCATTTTTGGCCTCATGTTGAGAACATCATCAATCATATCTCCATTTTAGGAAGCGCTGTGCCTGTGAGAGGCCTGGCTGGTGTTCGCTCCTGACCTGCAGTAAAGCGCTGTCCAGAAGCTGCCATCTCTGCTCCGTCTTCTCCAGGACAGTCTTCCAGCGCTGGTTGAGGTTCTCCAGCTTGATCTGAAGTCCACGGGCCTCCTCTCCAGCGCTGGAGTCCACCAGCTCCCGGCCCGCCGTGTTCACAGCCTCCACCGTGGTCTTATGGGCCAGCACGTCGTTCTGCAACACCTGGAGAACGCAAACACACGACAGATCGTGAGATCCACTATGCTTATTGTTCAATTTACATTTATTTGTATAGTGCTTTACACAATACACATCATTTCAAAGCAGCTTTACAGAAGTCCATGTTACAATTTAGAGAGTGTTAAAGGAGTAGTGCACTTGTCATCACCCCCATGTCATCCAAGATGTCCACGTCTTTCTTTCTTCAGTCAAAAAGAAATGAAGGTTTTTGATTTCAGGATTTTCTCCATATAATGGACTTCAATGGGAACCAAACGGTTCAAGGTCCAAAAGACAGTTTCAGTGCAAACTGTTCAAAGGGCTTTAAACGACTCCAGACGATGAATAAGGGTCTTATCAAGAGAAACGATCGCTCATTTAATAAATAAATAACAAAGTTTAAGTTTTATAAGCTCAAATGCTCGCCTTGCTCTGTTCTGTGATGCGCGTTCGTGACTCTCCTGTACGAACTCGTTCATCAAAATGAAAAAATCTTTTTTACGAGTCATTTTGTTCATCCAACGAACGAAAGGACTCGAAAAAAGATTCATTTATTTTCATACTTTCGTTGAATGAACCAATTGACTCAGAAAAAGATTCGTTCATTTTGATGAACGAGTTTGAACAGGAGAGCTTATAAAAGTTCAACTTTGTTATTTATTTATTAAACGAGCGATCGTTTCGCTTGATAAGACCCTTATTCATCGTCTGGAATCGTTTAAAGCCCTTTGAACAATTTGCACTGAAACTGTCTTTTGGACCTTGAACCGTTTGGTTCCCATTGAAGTCCATTATATGGAGAAAATCCTTAATTTCTTTTCGACTGAAGAAAGAGAGACATGGACATCTTGGATGACATGGGGGTGAGTAAATTATCAGCAAAAGGGTTTTTTTAAAGTGAACTACTCCTTTAAATGTACATAACCACACAGTTAGTGAAAAGGGTATTCATTTAAACAATGTAATAATGTAAGTAATGAATACTAGTTTGTTAACAAATGATTATGATGTTCAGAAAGTGGCGAGTTGTTTAGTCGGGACGTACGTGGTGCTTTGCGAGCTCGATCTCGATGGCTTTGGGGTCGCCACAGCTCTTCTTCTGTTCCCCGAGCAGATCTTCGGTGTGTGTGAGCCAAGCCAGAAGTTCATCCAGAGCGTGCTGGAACTGCCCGAGAGCCAACAGCGCGCCCTCCAGCTTGTGCTACAACAGATCACACACACACACAACAGCATGAGTGTGTAGTGTAGTGAAACACAGGATTGACGTGACAGCATCGGCACATTTGGGGCTGGACTATGTGTTTAGTACCTTGTGTTTCAATGTCTACAATATTGCAAGAAAAAATTCAAGTTTTAAGTGGACATGAGCAGGCCTGCCTTTTTTTTACTTCCTTTTATTCTTTTCTACTCATGCATTTGATGACTTTTCTTCAAACGCTTAAATGTATTTATAAAAAGGACAATCTGATTGATTTAAACTTTAAACTAAAATTAACCATGATCAAACGATTAATCAATAAATGATTTGCTTTCATAATTACAATCCAATCCATTCCCGACGGATCAAATCTGTTCCTTGTTTTCATGAACACACAGACTGAAGTGTAGAGGCGTCCCGGTGTCTGACCTGTCTGTTGATGATCTTCTTGTCCAGGTTTTCCCAGAGCATCTTCAGCTCGTTCATGGGCTCCAGGATGGAGGTTCGGTCGTCTTCCCCACACACCTTCTTCAGCAGGAGCCCGGCCTGATGGTTCAGTCTCTCCATCTCAATCTGAAGCTGGTATGCGTCGCCTTTGAACTCCTTCACACACACAAACACACAATACATGATGAGATCACTCTCACTGTGGTGTGTTTCTGATTTTTGTCCTCCAATCTACAATGACACACGGTCTAGGGAACTGCATACAAATGAAATCTTCACTTGTTCACCATTTACAAAACATTAACGGCTGAACATGTGCAGGCGAGTGAATGTCTCCGTGTAAACACAGCTGCTGTGTGTGGTCTGTCTGCTCTATTATATTCATCAAACTATCCCAAATGAAAGGGACTGGAGATAAATAGCTCTAAACTTTGATCTGGATGCACTATGACTAACATAAAGCAATGCGTCATGGGTATGAGAACGTCTCCCACACACGAACAATACGTGATACCTTCAGCTCCTCGATCTGCTGTTTCACCGTCTCCAGGTCAGTGCCAACGGGCGACATCGAATCCAGTTTGCTTTCCATAATGTCCACAGAGTCGAACATGTTCTGCAGAGAAAGGGAAACTGTTTTTACATCGAGTCGAGTTTCACTCACAGAACAAAAGTCACAGCTAAACCAATAGTTTTTGGAAAACAAGTCCCACTGGTTAATATTCACTTTAATTCCTTTATAAGAGACACTTAAAGGGCTATACGTATATTACTGTCTTGTATTAATCACTTGTCAATGTGTGAACAGCTTGTAACAGAAAACAGCGAGAGCTTCACCAATTTTTTAAGTTATCTATGAAAGCCTCAAGACTGATTTTTATATGAAGGACTTGGGTCGGTTTCACTGGGAAAATTCAGAGATGTTCACGAGCTCCCGAAAGCCTTTCTTCCCTTCAATGACACATGATGAATGCTTATGTTCAGGATAATGCCTAAAGAGCTTCTGTGCTGTAATATCAGTGTCATGCAAACAAAAGGGTTTCATTCAAACTATAAGTGAACTGTTAAGTGAACAGTTCACTTAACGGCCACCGGTGTCACTAATAGCTGTACGTTTCTGTCTCCAGTTCATTTAACGGCCACCGGTGTCACTAATAACTGTGTGTTTATGTCTGCAGTTCATTTAACGGCCACCGGTGTCACTAATAACTGTGTGTTTATGTCTGCAGTTCACTTAACGGCCACCGGTGTCATTATTAGCTGTACGTTTCTGTCTGCAGTTCATTTAACGGCCACCGGTGTCACTAATGACTGTACGTTTCAGTCTGCAGTTCACTTTACGGCCACCAGTGTCACTAATAACTGTGTGTTTATGTCTACAGTTCACTTTACGGCCACCGGTGTCACTAATAACTGTGTGTTTATGTCTGCAGTTCACTTAACGGCCACCGGTGTCATTATTAGCTGTACGTTTCTGTCTGCAGTTCATTTAACGGCCACCGGTGTCACTAATGACTGTACGTTTCAGTCTGCAGTTCACTTTACGGCCACCAGTGTCACTAATAACTGTGTGTTTATGTCTACAGTTCACTTTACGGCCACCGGTGTCACTAATAACTGTACGTTTCTGTCTGCAGACAGAAAAACCACATCACATGATTAATTCATGGCTCACACTTTATTTGGTTACACTTTATTTTAACGTATCGTTGTTACAGTATAATTATATATGTAAGCACATATTATAATATAATATATGTAAGCACATATCATAATGAGTAATATTATTAAAGTACATGTACTTACTATATGATTTGGTCGAGGGTTAGTTGCATGTAATTATGCATAATTTATTATTATTATTATGGTAAGTGCATGTAACATATGTAACAAGGACACTGTAAAATTAAGTGTTACCCTTTATTTTAAGGTGGTGTAGTTACATGTGGTCACTATAGTATTAACAGTTAATTATGCATAATTATAAGCAATTAACTCTAAACCAAACCCTAACGCTATAGTAAGTACACTCTAATAAAGTGTGACCAATCATGTAATACTTGATTTCCTTTAGGAACATTTTCAGGCGATCAGACAGTGCTGACTCAAGAAGTTTCCGACAGCGTGTGTGTGTGTGTGTGTGTGTGTGTGTGTGTGTGTGAGATATTAACCTGGAGACTGTCCTGGAACTGAACCGCAGCCTGCATGGCTTCCTCTAGAGTCTCCACTCTCTCCTTCCATGTCTTGTTCAGGGTTTCCCAGGCGGAGTTCACCTGTGGGCGAGCGAGATGTGGTCAGACAGTGTGACTCGTCCGGCTCCAGCGACACCAACACTTACAGCAGAGTTATCTATTCATTCATAAACTCCATGGAAAATTACACCATAACAAAAGTGAAGAACATTTCTCATGCTTTGTGTGAGTGGAGTGTCACAGAGAGACTAATGTTGGTTCACTCTTAATTATTTATTTAATAATTAGAGCCAGACCGATATATCGGCCGATTTTAGGCATTTTCCAAACTATCGGTATCGGCAGTAATAATGGCCGATAAATGAATATTTCAAAAATAAAATAAAAACGGTCGAAACACGCTTGAACCGTGTCATGAGTGTTGGAGTTGTATAGTTTGTCCACCAGAGGGCACTCTACACCGTCCCTGTTGGCAACACTCGTTGAGTTGGTCACGAGACATACATTGCTTGAATAACAATTAAAAGAACATCCCATCTGTTCTCTTAACTCAAATAAGCAGGACAAAATTTGTGACTATCATTACCAATTTTGCTGCGTAATAGTATCAGCTAGTAATAATCAGCTAGTAATAGTTAAGTTACGTTGTTGCAGTGTAGTTGACTGACTGTCCTTTTAACTTTTGACAATGTAACTGAAGTATTCCTTTAATAGCGCGAGACAGTTATAGCAATGAGACGTGTCATCTCTCCTTGGCCTGTTATATTAAAAAAAATGTATGTTTTACAATTTGCAGTATGACCTAATCCATTGCTAAATTATGGCTCATCATAGACTAGCTAACCAAAAAGAGTGGCTAAACCACTCTTTTTAAAATGCATTATCATATTTTAGTTAAAACTCATACATAACTACAAATAACTAATGTTAGGGAAATCTGTTAATGTTTTGTTGCGTGTTTCTGAAAAAAAATTAAAAAAAATATCGGCAAATATCGGCAGATATATCGGAATATCGGATTTTAAAACCAAAAAATATTTGTATCGTATCGGCCTTCAAAATCCTTTATCAGTCGGGCTCTATTAATAATATAATATAAAAATAATATTTTATTATTTTTATAATAAACATAATTAGGGTTAACCTAAAGTCTAACCTAGTGTTGTCAAAAAACTCGGTACTTCGGTACCAAGTCGGTACTAAAAAAAAAAAAATGTTACGGTACCAGCTTTTCTAGGTACCGAGTACCAGGTTAATCCAGTTCTGTTCTAGACGCGCTGTCTGAAACGTGCACAGTTGCGTCTTCTTCATAACGCTGATATGGCTCTCTCTCTCTGAATCCACTTGTTGAAACGAAAGGAGGAAAGAGCCACATATGGAAATATTTTGGATTAGGCCAATGTCACGTTGCCATAAGAGGCCGATTACATGAAAATTTGCGATTTCAAATATAGGCGCGAGGCAAGCGCGCTCCTAATAAAAACTCGTTGGCGTTGGCGTTGCATAGCAACGACAGACGCCGCGTGAGAGCAAGCGCTTTGGAAAGAATAAGCACGCGCAAAAATATAATTAAAAAACACGCGCGACATGTGAACGGCCTCTAAAGTGCTTTCGGGGTAGTTTTACGAGTAGGTTACATGAGCACAGTAGTATCTACCCGACACCAGAGTACTATGGTATTAGTATTATCATTTAATGTCAATGCCAGTTCTAGGCGTATTCTTGCCTTTATAACTCAGCAGGTTTAAAAAGCCTTTTTAAAATTAAATATGAATGCAGTTTTAGATTAACTAGAAAAAAAAGTTTGATGACACAAACTTTAAGTTGGCTTGAGAAAGCCGGACCAGAGCGTTTGAAGAATCTTGAAGTTTGAATGAAGTTTTAATGATGGCATTAGATAGAAAGAAAGAAAGAAAGAAAGAAAGAAAGAAAGAAAGAAAGAAAGAAAGAAAGAAAGAAAGATGGATAGATTAGTTAGAAAGATAGATTAGTTAGAAAGAAAGAAAGAAAGATAGATAGATAGATAGATAGATAGATAGATAGATAGATGTTTTTGGCAAGAAGCTAACATGATTAGCATGTAGCTAGCTTGATGCTAATATGATTAGCATGTAGTTAAGATGATTAGCATGTTGCTAGCAACATAATAGCATGATTAGCATGTTACTAGCATCATGCTAATATGTTTTTAGCAAGAAGCTAGCATGATAAGCATGTAGCTAGCATCATGCTAGCATGATTAGCATGTTGCTAGCATCATGCTAGCATGTTTTTAGCAAGAAGCTAACATGATTAGCATGTAGCTAGCATCATGCTAGCATGATTAGCATTTTGCTAGCATCATGCTAGCATGATTAGCATGTTGCTAGCATCATGCTAACATGTTTTTAGCAAGAAGCTAGCATGATTAGTATGTAGCTAGCATCATGCTAGCATGATTAGCATGTAGCTAGCATCATGCTAGCATGTTTTTAGCAAGAAGCTAGCATGATTAGCATGTTGTTAGCAAGAAGCTAGCATGATTAACATGTAGCTAGCATCATGCTAGCATGATTAGCATGTTGCTAGCATCATGCTAGCATGTTTTAGCAAGAAGCTAGCATGATTAGCATGTAGCTAGCATCATGCTAGCATGATTAGCATGTAGCTAGCATCATGCTAGCATGATTAGCATGTAGCTAGCATCATGCTAACATGTTTTTAGCGAGAAGCTAGCATGATTAGCATGTAGCTAGCATCATGCTAGCATGTTTTTAGCAAAAAGCTAGCATGATTAGCATGTCGCTAGCAAGAAGCTAGCATGATTAACATGTAGCTAGCATCATGCTAGCATGATTAGCATGTTGCTAGCATCATGCTAGCATGTTTTTAGCAAGAAGCTAACATGATTAGCATGTAGCTAGCATCATGCTAGCATGATTAGCATTTTGCTAGCATCATGCTAACATGTTTTTAGCAAGAAGCTAGCATGATTAGTATGTAGCTAGCATCATGCTAGCATGATTAGCATGTAGCTAGCATCATGCTAGCATGTTTTTAGCAAGAAGCTAGCATGATTAGCATGTTGTTAGCAAGAAGCTAGCATGATTAACATGTAGCTAGCATCATGCTAGCATGATTAGCATGTTGCTAGCATCATGCTAGCATGTTTTTAGCAAGAAGCTAGCATGATTAGCATGTAGCTAGCATCATGCTAGCATGATTAACATGTAGCTAGCATCATGCTAGCATGTTTTTAGCAAGAAGCTAGCATGATTAGCATGTTGCTAGCAAGAAGCTAGCATGATTAACATGTAGCTAGCATCATGCTAGCATGATTAGCATGTAGCTAGCATCATGCTAGCATGTTTTTAACAAGAAGCTAGCATGATTAGCATGTAGCTAGCATGTTTTTAGCAAGAAGCTAGCATGATTAGCATGTTATTAGCATCAAGAAAGAAAGAAAGAAAGAAAGAAAGAAAGAAAGAAAGAAAGAAAGAAAGAAAAAGATTTGTTTGGAAGAATGATGGAATTGTTAAAAAGAAAGAAAGAAAGAAAGAAAGCAAGAAAGAATGAAAGAAAGAAAGAAAGAAAGAAAGAGTAAGGAAAGAATTGTTAGAAAGAAAGATGGATAGATTTGTTAGAAAGAAAGATGGATAGATTTGTTAGAAAGAAAGAAAGATGGATAGATTAGTTAGAAAGAAAGATGGGTAGATTAGTTAGAAAGAAAGATGGATAGATTTGTTAGAAAGAAAGATGGATAGATTAGTTAGAAAGAAAGATGTGTAGATTTGTTAGAAAGAAAGATGGATAGATTAGTTAAAAAGAAAGATGGATAGATTAGTTAGTTAGAAAGAAAGAAAGATGGATAGATTTGCTAGAAAGAAAGATGGATAGATTAGTTAGAAAGAAAGATGGATAGATTAGTTAAGTAGAAAGAAAGATGGATAGATTTGCTAGAAAGAAAGATGGATAGATTAGTTAGAAAGAAAGATGGATAGATTTGCTAGAAAGAAAGATGGATAGATTAGTTAGAAAGAAAGATGGATAGATTTGTTAGAAAGAAAGATGGATAGATTAGTTAGTTAGAAAGAAAGAAAGATGGATAGATTAGTTAAGTAGAAAGAAAGATGGATAGATTAGTTAGAAAGAAAGATGGATAGATTAGTTAAGTAGAAAGAAAGATGGATAGATTTGTTAGAAAGAAAGATGGATAGATTTGTTTGGTAGAAAGAAAGATGGATAGATTTGTTAGAAAGAAAGATGGATAGATTTGTTAGAAAGAAAGATGGATAGATTAGTTAGAAAGAAAGATGGATAGATTAGTTAGAAAGAAAGATGGATAGATTTGTTAGAAAGAAAGATGGATAGATTAGTTAGAAAGAAAGATGGATAGATTAGTTAGAAAGAAAGATGGATAGATTAGTTAGAAAGAAAGATGGATAGATTAGTTAGAAAGAAAGATGGATAGATTTGTTAGAAAGAAAGATGGATAGATTTGTTAGAAAGAAAGATGGATAGATTAGTTAGAAAGAAAGATGGATAGATTTGTTAGAAAGAAAGATGGATAGATTAGTTAGAAAGAAAGATGGATAGATTTGTTAGAAAGAAAGAAAGATTAGGTAGAAAGAAAGAAAGAAAGAAAGACAGATAGATAGATAGATAGATAGATAGATAGATAGATAGATAGATGGATAGATGGATAGATAGATAGATAGATAGATAGATAGATAGATAGATAGATAGATAGATAGATAGATAGATAGATAGATAGATAGTTCATTAGCTCATATAGAATGGTAGTTTAATTGAGTCTAGGGCTTCAGGGAATTTAGATTTGAGTTTTTGTTGTACGCTATTGGGCCACCGTAGTCTTGGCTCATTTTGACCATGCTGCAATGAAAGTCAATGGGATTTTTATGGTTTTTAATATTAATTTTTAAGAAATCTGAAAGTCGAATCAGTCTAAAAAGATATAGCAACTCGAGTCAGAACAGTCTGAAGGTCTGACCCGAGTTTGGAGTTTGTAGAGTTAAAGCTCTAGGAGGAGTAGCAGTCAGAAAATTTTGAGTAAGAAGAATAATAATAACTAGAAAAAAAAGTTTGATGACAAACTTTAAGTTGGCTTGAGAAAGCCGGACCAGAGCGTTTGAAGTTTTGAAGTTTGAATGAAGTTTTAAAGATAGATTAGAAAGAAAGAAAGAAAGAAAGATGGATAGATTAGTT
Organism: Pimephales promelas; assembly: GCF_988280905.1. NCBI lineage: Eukaryota > Metazoa > Chordata > Actinopteri > Cypriniformes > Leuciscidae > Pimephales > Pimephales promelas. The sequence continues at coordinate 36,061,790 of NC_142779.1, forward strand.
AGAAAGAAATATAGATAGATAGATAGATAGATAGATAGATGTTTTTGGCAAGAAGCTAACATGATTATTATGTAGCTAGCTTGATGCTAATTTGATTAGCATGTAGTTAAGATGATTAACATGTTGTTAGCATGATTAGCATGTAGCTAGCATCATAATAGCATGATTAGCATGTTGCTAGCATCATGCTAACGTGTTTTTATCAAGAAGCTAGCATGACTAGCATGTAGCTAGCATCATGCTAACATGATTAGCATGTTGCTAGCATCATGCTAGCATGTTTTAGCAAGAAGCTAGAATGATTAGCATGTAGCTAGCATCATGCTAGCATGATTAGCATGTTGCTAGCATCATGTTAACATGTTTTTAGCAAGAAGCTAGCATGATTAGCATGTAGCTAGCATCATGCTACCATGATTAGCATGTAGCTAGCATCATAATAACATTATTAGCATGTTGTTAGCATCATGCTAACATGTTTTTAGCAAGAAGCTAACATCATTAGCATGTAGCTAGCATCAAGCTAGCATGATTAGCATGTTTTTAGCAAGAAGCTAGCATGACTAGCATGTAGCTAACATCATAATAGCATGATTAGCATGTTGCTAGCATCATGCTAACATGTTTTTAGGAAGAAGCTAACATGATTAGCATGTAGCTAACATCATAATAGCATGATTAGCATGTTGCTAGCATTATGCTAGCATGTTTTTAGCAAGAAGCTAACATGATTAGCATGTAGCTAGCATCAAGCTAGCATGATTAGCATGTTTTTAGCAAGAAGCTAGCATTACTAGCATGTAGCTAACATCATAATAGCATGATTAGCATGTTGCTAGCATCATGCTAACATGTTTTTAGGAAGAAGCTAGCATGATTAGCATGTAGCTAGCATCATGCTAGCATGATTAGCATGTTGCTAGCAAGAAGCTAGCATGATTAACATGTAGCTAGCATCATGCTAGCATGATTAGCATGTAGCTAGCATCATAATAACATGATTAGCATGTTGCTAGCATCATGCTAGCATGTTTTTAGCAAGAAGCTAGCATGATTAGCATGTAGCTAGCATCATGCTAGCATGATTAGCATGTTGCTAGCATCATGCTAGCATGTTTTTAGCAAGAAGCTAGCATGATTAGCATGTAGCTAGCATCATGCTAGCATGATTAGCATGTAGCTAGCATCAAAATAACATGATTAGCATGTAGCTAGCATCATGCTAGCATGTTTTTAGCAAGAAGCTAGCATGATTAGCATGTAGCTAGCATCATGCTAGCATGATTAGCATGTTGCTAGCATCATGCTAGCATGTTTTTAGCAAGAAGCTAGCATGATTAGCATGTAGCTAGCATCATGCTAGCATGATTAGCATGTTGCTAGCATCATGCTAGCATGTTTTTAGCAAGAAGCTAGCATGATTAGCATGTAGCTAGCATCATGAAAGATGTTAGAAAGATGGATAGATTTGTTAGAAAGAAAGATGGATAGATTAGTTAAGTAGAAAGAAAGACTGATAGATTAGTTAGGTAGAAAGAAAGATGGATAGATTTGTTAGGTAGAAAGAAAGATGGATAGACTAGTTAGAAAGAAAGATGGATAGATTTGTTAGAAAGAAAGACTGATAGATTAGTTAGGTAGAAAGAAAGATGGATAGATTAGTTAGGTAGAAAGAAAGATGGATAGACTAGTTAGAAAGAAAGATGGATAGATTTGTTAGAAAGAAAGAAAGATGGATAGATTTGTTAGAAAGAAAGATGGATAGATTTGTTAGAAAGAAAGAAAGATGGATAGATTTGTTAGAAAGAAAGATGGATAGATTAGTTAGGTAGAAAGAAAGATGGATAGATTTGATAGAAAGAAAGATGGATAGATTTGTTAGAAAGAAAGATGGATAGATTTGTTAAAAAGAAAGATGGATAGATTAGTTAGAAAGAAAGATGGATAGATTAGTTAGAAAGAAAGATGGATAGATAAGTTAGAAAGAAAGATGGATAGATTAGTTAGGTAGAAAGAAAGATGGATAGATTTGATAGAAAGAAAGATGGATAGATTAGTTAGAAAGAAAGATGGATAGATTTGTTAGGTAGAAAGAAAGATGGATAGATTAGTTAGAAAGAAAGATGGATAGATTTGCTAGAAAGAAAGATGGATAGATTTGTTAGAAAGAAAGATGGATAGATTAGTTAGAAAGAAAGATGGATAGATTTGTTAGGTAGAAAGAAAGATGGATAGATTAGTTAGAAAGAAAGATGGATAGATTTGCTAGAAAGAAAGATGGATAGATTTGTTAGAAAGAAAGATGGATAGATTATTTAGGAACAAAGAAAGATGGATAGATTTGTTAGAAAGAAAGAAAGATGGATAGATTAGTTAGAAAGAAAGAAAGAAAGATTAGGTAGATAGATAGATAGATAGATAGATAGATAGATAGATAGATAGATAGATAGATAGATAGATAGATAGATAGATAGATAGATAGATAGATAGATAGATAGATAGATAGATCATTAGTACATATAGAATGGTAGTTTAATTGAGTCTAGGGCTTCAGGGAATTTAGATTTGAGTTTTTGTTGTACGCTATTGGGCCACCGTAGTCTTGGCTCAATTTGACCATGCTGCAATGAAAGTCAATGGGATTTTTATGATTTTTAATATTAATTTTTAAGAAATCTGAAAGTCGAATCAGTCTAAAAAGATATAGCAACTCGAGTCAGAACAGTCTGAAGGTCTGACCCGAGTTTGGAGTTTGTAGAGTTAAAGCTCTAGGAGGAGTAGCAGTCAGAAAATTTTGAGTAAGAAGAATAATAATAATAATAATAATAATAAGTTTAAATAGGATTTCAGTAAGTTGGCTTTCTCAAGCCAACTTAATAAGTTTAAATAGGATTTCAGTAAGTTGGCTTTCTCAAGCCAACTTAATAAAAGGACAGTCAAGTCAAATAAAACATGTTTTATGGTAATGCTACAAAGATACCATTCATAAACATTACTTAGTTATCCACACATTGAGTGAACAATATATTTTTACAACATTAATTAATGTTTGAAAATGTTATTTATTACAAACACCTGATTGTTCATGTTTGTTCACTTAATTCATTGTGCATTAAATAAATAATGGATTAAAACTTTACAAACAACTTTAAAAATGTGTTAGTGTCATTTTATCTAATCTTTTTCTAAAGTGTTTATAATACGAATGTACAGTTTCCATACTTGTAACCGTGATAAACACTTAAATATATGTAAATTTAAACTAAGCTTTGGTACCGAAATTGGTACCGAGAACCGTGAATTTTAACTGGTATCGGTACCGAATACTGAAATTTTGGTACCGTGACAACACTAGTCTAACCTGCTTACACATTTGATGCTGGATAGACTTTTTGAAGTTCCTCATTTTTACGCATTAATAAACACGTAACGGTAACACTTTACAATAAGGTTTCCTTTGTTAATATTAGTTGTTAATATTCTTGTTGTAACTAATGTTAACCAATACAACCTTTGATTTTAATAATATATTAGTAAATGCTGAAATTAACATTAACTAAGATTAATAAATGCTGTAGAAGTGCAGTTCAAAGTTCCCAAAACACTTTTAAAACATGTAAAAGGAAAGCTTATACATATTTACCAATGATAACCATAATATAAAGCGTAGTTATTACAGTTTTTACTATAACAAACTCTTGATACCTGTAACGGTCACCAGGTGGAGTGCCCTTGAGAGTCACCAGAGGGCACTCCACACCAGATGTTCATGTTTCCCTCACAACTACGTTTCCCAGAACTCACTGCCCGGACTCATCATCACTGATCACATCCACCTGTACCTCATTCACTGATTGCATTCACCTGTCTCATCATCCTGTTAGTCTGGCTATATATACCTTGTTCATTCAGTCACTCACCGCGAAGTCTTGTTTAAGTGTTACACTGCATTTCTGAGCGTTTTCCGTGTTTGTTTTCTGGTTTTTGACGTTGGATTGTTCTTGGATTTTGATTTCTGCTGCCTGCCCTGACCTCTGCCTGTTTCCCGGATTCCCACTGTGTATTCTCCATTGTCCTGTCTGCTAATTCTCGACCCTGCCTGTACGACTAATCTTAAATAAAGCTGCATTTGGATCTACATCTCCCAGTCTCGGAGCAGATCGTAACAGAAGACTTCGCCACAGATGAATCCAGCAGCACAAATCCGGGAGTTTGCTGGTCAGATCGCGGCCTTGGCCCTGGATAGCCGTGATCTGTTCCAGTATACCTGGGGGTTTGTTCCTCTCGCTGCCTCCTGCTCTCTCGGTGATGAGGCTATTAAGCTGTGTTACCAGCTAGGGGCTAAGGAGGTCAACCCGAGGGAGCTCCCCAATCTCTCGGGTCTGAACTGGAGAGAGGCCGTCTCCGTTTGTGAAGAGAGTTTCATTCCTAAGCCTCATCACGTCTCAGCAGAGCTTCCAGAGCCTTGTCACGTCTCAGCAGAGCTTCCACAGCCCGCGCTCACCGTCAGCCCTGCCGAGCCCCCGCTCACCGTCAGCCCTACCGAGCCCGCGCTCACCGTCAGCCCTGCCAAGCCCCCGCTCACGGTCAGCCCTGCCGAGCCCCCGCTCACCGTCAGCCCTACCGAGCCCGCGCTCACGGTCAGCCCTGCCGAGCCCCCGCTCACGGTCAGCCCTGCCGAGCCCCCGCTCACCGTCAGCCCTGCCGAGCCCGCGCTCACCGTCAGCCCTGCCGAGCCCGCGCTCACGGTCAGCCCTGCCGAGCCCCCGCTCACGGTCAGCCCTGCCGAGCCCCCGCTCACCGTCAGCCCTGCCGAGCCCGCGCTCACCGTCAGCCCTGCCGAGCCCGCGCTCACCGTCAGCCCTGCCGAGCCCGCGCTCACCGTCAGCCCTGCCGAGCCCGCGCTCACCGTCAGCCCTGCCGAGCCCCCGCTCACCGTCAGCCCTGCCGAGCCCCCGCTCACCTTCCAGCCAGAGACCGTCAAACCAGAGTCTCGTCCCGCCGAGACAGCCCAGCCAGAGTCTCGTCCCGCCGAGACAGCCCAGCCAGAGTCTCGTCCCGCCGAGACAGCCCAGCCAGAGTCTCGTCCCGCCGAGACAGCCCAGCCAGAGTTCCATGTCAGCCCTGCCGAGTCTGAGCCTGTTCACGTCACTTCTGCCGAGCCAGAGACGCTCCACGTCACTTCTGCCGAGCCAGAGACGCTCCACGTCACTTCTGCCGAGCCAGAGACGCTTCACGTCACTTCTGCAGAGCCAGAGACGCTCCACGTCACTTCTGCCGAGCCAGAGACGCTTCACGTCACTTCTGCCGAGCCAGAGACGCTTCACGTCACTTCTGCAGAGCCAGAGACGCTCCACGTCACTTCTGCCGAGCCAGAGACGCTCCACGTCACTTCTGCCGAGTCAGAGACGCTTCACGTCACTTCTGCCGAGTCAGAGACGCTTCACGTCACTTCTGCCGAGCCAGTGTCTCCGGACAAGATGGCCGCCTCCGAGCCAGTGTCTCCGGACAAGATGGCCGCCTCCGAGCCAGTGTCTCCGGACAAGATGGCCGCCTCCGAGCCAGTGTCTCCGGACAAGATGGCCGCCTTCGAGCCAGTGTCTCCGGACAAGATGGCCGCCTCCGAGCCAGTGTCTCCGGACAAGATGGCCGCCTCCGAGCCAGTGTCTCCGGACAAGATGGCCGCCTCCGAGCCAGTGTCTCCGGACAAGATGGCCGCCTCCAAGCCAGTGTCTCCGGACAAGATGGCCGCCTCCAAGCCAGTGTCTCCGGACAAGATGGCCGACCCAGTGTCTCCGGACAAGATGGCCGACCCAGTGTCTCCGGACAAGATGGCCGACCCAGTGTCTCCGGACAAGATGGCCGACCCAGTGTCTCCGGACAAGATGGCCGACCCAGTGTCTGCTCCCGAGCCAGTGTTTGTTTCTGTGTTTGTGACCATCTCTGTTCTAGTGTCTGTTCCTGAGCTGGTGTCTGGTCCCGAGCCGGTGTCTGGTCCTGAGAGGTCTTCTCCGCCGTGGCCGCCCGAAGGGTCTTCTCCGCCGTGGCCGCCCGAAGGGTCTTCTCCGCCGTGGCCGCCCGAGGGGTCTTCGCCGCCGTGGCCGCCCGAGGGGTCTTCGCCGCCGTGGCCGCCCGAGGGGTCTCCACCGCTTTGGCCGCCCTCAAAGCCTGCTCCGCCCTGGCCGCCCGCACAGCCTGCTCCACCCTGGTCTTCCGTCCTAGTCTCCAGGCCCTATTCTGCTCCACAGGCCTGGCCCTCCATCCCTCCCCCGGATCCGCCTCCGCTCCACCTCCCTCCTGAACTGTTTTTGGAGCGTCTGGAAGCCGCTCTTTGGGGGGGGGCTATGTAACGGTCACCAGGTGGAGTGCCCTTGAGAGTCACCAGAGGGCACTCCACACCAGATGTTCATGTTTCCCTCACAACTACGTTTCCCAGAACTCACTGCCCGGACTCATCATCACTGATCACATCCACCTGTACCTCATTCACTGATTGCATTCACCTGTCTCATCATCCTGTTAGTCTGGCTATATATACCTTGTTCATTCAGTCACTCACCGCGAAGTCTTGTTTAAGTGTTACACTGCATTTCTGAGCGTTTTCCGTGTTTGTTTTCTGGTTTTTGACGTTGGATTGTTCTTGGATTTTGATTTCTGCTGCCTGCCCTGACCTCTGCCTGTTTCCCGGATTCCCACTGTGTATTCTCCATTGTCCTGTCTGCTAATTCTCGACCCTGCCTGTACGACTAATCTTAAATAAAGCTGCATTTGGATCTACATCTCCCAGTCTCGGAGCAGATCGTAACAATACCTTATTTTTAGCAAATATAAATAAATAAAGAATCTGAGAGCATACATAAATACATTATGATTTTACAATAGTAACAATGAACTGGTGTTTTGGCAGAAACTGTGAATACTTCGGGAGAAAGTAATGACTTGTGTCCTCCCGCAAAATACACTTATCTAATAACAACAGCATGCAGAAGTCTGTAGTGTGTGTGAGTGTGTGTAAAAATGGAAAAAATAGCCTATAGACGCCCGGAACGAGACTGAATCTAACCAGACTGGGCCTAAACATCGGTGTAAAACACACTCAAGTATCGAGGATACCTTAGAGATTGAGATTGGGGAAACAGGTTATATTCTATATGGTGGAAATATACCAGATTCAGTTCAAAATAGGAATACATATTTACTAGCAGCCGCGATTCCTTGGCGTTAATAAGCAGAACTCAGGGAACAAATCTCACAGAAATGTGTAAAATGGGAAGACTGACATTCAAGTTAAAGGGATAGTCCACTTTTTTATTATGATTACCTCATCTATACTCTTCTTGATCACCGGTTTATCAGGTTCTCCACACGCGGTCATGAGCTCGGCCCCCAGGTTCTGGACCACGTTGAGTTCGTCCTGCAGCCCGTCGATCTCCTCCCTGAAGCTCTGTGGAGCAAACACACGAGTGTGAAGATGTGGAAAGCGTGTCCGGCTGTGATATGAGCTGTACCGTGAGTCGTCCAGACCTCCACAGACTCCTGCTGCTGCTTGACCACCGACGGGTCCACTCCGGGCTCCTCCAGCTCTCTCAGGAGGTCCTGCGAGTCCTTGATGGTGACGATGAGCGCGCAGTGATCGCACCAGAACTTCTCCGCTAAGTCCATGACGTCCAGCAGCTTGGCCTCTCTCTCCTCCAGGAGCGCTTGGATGTCCGTCCACAGGAACACCATCTGGTCCAGCTTATCTTGGACAGCTTCAGATCAAACCACAGAAGAGAGGCATCAGCATGTGCAAAACCACAGCTAACTAAAACTAACCCCAGAAAAAGAAAATGTGTTTAAAAAAAATATCAAGCATTTTAATCCAGTTTAACTTGATCGAAAAAAAAACATTCTGGGCTGAAAATAAAATCGAAAACTTGATTTTTGCATAATTTTACTAATCTTACACATTTTCTTTAAAGGTCCCGGAATATTCTTCGTGATCCCAGTTATGTGTGTGTAATGTTGTTGTTTGACCAGTGTTGTAGTCGAGACCACCTCACTCGAGTCCGAGTTGACACCGAGACCAGAGAGAGTCGAGTCCGAGTCAAGACCGAGTCCATAGAGAGTCGAGTCCGAGTCGAGTCCGAGACCAGAGACGGTCGAGTCCGAGTCGAGACCGAGACCAGAGAGGGTTGATTACCTAATTTACTTTTATTTATTTAGAGAAATACTATATAATAATTTTTTAAATTTTTTTTTTTACTGAATTTACTTAGAGTTTAAAAAATATGATCAGTTTAGGGTAAAAAGGCCACATAGTAGGTGGTGTTAAAAGTAATTTTATTCAAATTTGTCATGCGCAGTTGCGCACTAGAAAATCACCAATCACTGGGCGTTTCAATCAATTTAAAGAAATATTTTATTAACATACATTAATAATCATGAAAAATATTTTTAATTGAACTCGAGTGGACTCGGGAATAATTCCGAGTCCTAAAAAAAAAATGTTCGAGTACGAGTCAATTCCGAGTCCAAATGGACACGAGTCCATGACAAGACCAAGACCATTAAAATATGGTCTCGAGACCGAGTCGAGTCCGAGTCTCGAGTACTACAACACTGTGTTTGACTATAAATAATATCTGTAAAATTATAAAGCTCAACGTTCAATGCCAAGCGAGATATTTTATTTAACAGAAGTGGCCTACATGGAACGGCCCGTTTGGACTACAATATCCCTCTACTTTAATGACGTCAGTAGAACAGTTTTTTGACTAGCGTCGTCGTCCTCCCACAGGAACGCTCCCTCTCCCTCAACTTAACTTACTGTGTTTACTCAGCTCTTACAGTGATTTTCTGAAGTAAAACTGGCGCTTCATCTTTTGTGTGATGTACAATAAACTTATTAAACTCATCACAGTATATGTTTGATCATCATTTGGACCTGGTCCGAAACAGCAGACTTGTAGGCTATTAATAAATAATGGATACATACAAGCAGATGACAAATACGTTATAATAACCGTAATTAAACTAGTAAACTATACCTGTTCCATCTCTATACAGCACTCTGACTCTGTAGGCATTATTGTCCGACTGGAAATGAACACCGTTACTGAGAGTTTCTGAAGAAATTGTCCTGAGAGACTGAGCGCGAGCTCATGAAGCTCCGCCCCCTGTGCCGACGGCAGCAGCTCATTTGCATTTAAAGGGCCACACACTCACACAGTGTGTTTATCTGAGCCCCAAAAAATGACAATTTAAACAAGCTGTAAAAAATGATCTGAGCTGAAACTTCACATACACATTCTGGGGACATCAGAGACTAATGAAAAGGGGCATAATACGGGACCTTTAAATGAAAAATATAACAAATAAAAACGAATTGAAGATTTGCATAACAGCTCACAGTCACCTTTGGCGGAGAGGTCCTTGTGTGCTCCCTCCGAGCGCGCGATCATCTCCTCTCCTCGCTCGCGGAGCGTCTCGTACGACGGCTGGAGCTTCTCCAGGTCCACAGTCACGGCTCGGGTCTCGGAGATCTGCTCTCGGATCTTCTCCACCTCCACAGAGATGGACGGCGGCTGGCGCAGGCGTTCAGAGATGCGCTCCAGAGACTCCAGCATCGGCTCGATCTTATCGTGGAACTGTGGAGAGCGTTCATTACCTTTACACACTTACACCACCGCTCAACAGCTTGGAGTCACGAGGCGTTTTATGATTTTGAAGGACGCCTCTTTATGCCGTATTTATGTAACCCTTAAACAGGCAAGAGTGGAAAATGCTAATTTCATTTTTTATATAATCTGGACTTAAATAAAATATCTACAAAATATATGTTTTTTTAAATTTAAAATATATTTGGGATATATCAAATTATATCCAAAATATATCCCATTCTTCACCTGATCTAATGTTGACTCATTATATATCATTTGAAAGCTTACGAACTCAAGATTCAGCCTGTTTGAAATTGGACATTGTGTTACCGTAGAAACGGTACTCTAAATTCTTTTAATGGGCTCCTCCCCTTTTGGGCATCGTCATGTTTCATAATTGATAACCTTTTTTTAAATATTGACAAAACACATATTGTTAGAAAGGTCTGAGTCTCAAGGTTCCATATTTTGTGACAGAAGTGATATTTGGACAGAAGGTTATTAATTTGTTATGGCAGAATGCATACAATTAAATTCAAAGGAATGTAAGTCACCCGGTGGCTATTTTTGGTATTACGCCTAAACAAAATTTCAATTTTTGTGATGTCAACTTCAAATTTGGAACACAACTTGGTTAGATATATGGCTTTGATTCTATAGTACAAAATATTTTGTAAAATACATATTTTATAAAAAAAAAGAATAAATATTAAGTACAGTATATTTGATTTAATGTAAGTTTTAAACTGCCTTAACTTTTTTATATTTTTTTATTTATTTTTTTAGAACTTGGGTCTATTTTCCAAAGCATTCTTGAATTACAATCATTTAAGTTTGAATAGTGCATTTTAAATAGAGCTAGTTTAATCCCTTTTGTATTCCCTAAAAAGGCAACGTGACTCAGGAGACACATACAATTCACATAAAACATATTTCTTAATTTTCTCCTTCAGCACCTTAAGACAATGTTCACATTTAATGTAAGTATTATTATTTTTTTATTTTATTTTTTTTCAGAAGAAAAGTAAGTTTAATATATATTTACTTATCTAAATATCGCAATGTTCTACGCCATGTTGGATTTAGGTCAGGCTGACTAATTGATCACAAGAATCATTTGAAGCAAATCATGTGACCAGCATACTCAAGACAGACCAAGCTGTCATAAGTGATAAAATACAATAAAAACTATGTATCTCGTGGGATACGCTGCCTGAAATATTTCTGTTTATATTATATTTGTATTATATTTGTATTTTCTCTGTGATTTATAGAGTAAAGTGCAATTTAATCCTGTGATTTCCTTCAGAAAACATGATGATGATTTGCCACTCAAGAAACATTTTTGCTGTGGAAACCATGAATAACTACTTTTCAAAAGTGAAAGATATTCAAAATATCACAAAAGATTTATATGAATGCTGTGCATGGATGCGTCATGAGGACAGAGTAAAGTGAGGCGTACCTGTGTGGATTTGGAGATGGCCTCGTCCAGCACAGCGGCTCGGACCCTGACGTCCACTTTGAGCTGGCCGTACAGGCTGTCGGTGGTCTGGTACTTCTCTCGGATGGCCGTGGCTTCTGTGGGACTCAGCTCCACCAGCTGAGGTCCGGTCTTATTCATCTTGTCGATGTGCGGCTTGTGCTCTGCTATCAGCTCCCTCATTTGCTGAAGGTATGAATAAGCAGAATAAACATGTACAACAGTATCATCAAAAAACTGTTAAGGATCAAAAACAATTCATTCTTTGCACGTGACGCCACAAGCACTGGCTGGCGGACAACAAAACCCAGTAAACTAGTCAAGGATCTTGCCAGGAGGTCGCCAGTTTTTATACAAAAGTTGTTTTTTCGAGGTGTAAATGACACGCCAGATGGTTGTTGTGCGATTGGTTGCCCTAACCAGATAAGTATAACGTTACACGTCCGTGCAGTGATCATTTCAACATTTGTTTGAATACAATGGGTGTATGATCACGTGATTAATCATGTCTTTAAGTTAACCTGTAGTTTCGTCAATCAACGCCGCCAGCTTCAGTGAGTCAGCTGTGTGTGTTATGAGGCTAATGCAATGAAATTCATTGAAAAATAAATGACTTTGGGCACTTTGACACTCTCGCGGAGGCGGTGTAAACGCAGCTGTCGTATTTTGCTAACAACAACAAAAGTGTGTGATAGGTCGTTTTTTAAGGTTTGAGATATCTATGGTTTTCAGTGGAGCTAGATTATTTACGGAGGAATTATTACTGCTCGATTATCTAAAAAAAACTTTACACAATTGAATGCAAATTATGCAGCTAGTTTGCTAACAGACTTGATAGCTATTAGAAAGACCTGGAACTACAGGACTCTACGTAGAAAATACTCGTTTGCTGCCCGCCAGGCAACCATGGTAGTCACGTGACTGCAAAGTGTGAATTAGACAACATTTCACACAGATCTGTCAGGACACTGATGTACAGAATACTTTATCCTCTTAACCCTTCTAATAACGCACTAAGGCGCTGCATTACAGGGATTTTGTGACGAGGCGAAACAGTAAACCATGTGAAATCAGTCTGGAATTGCATTTTGCTTTGATAAAACGCCAGCGACTGCACATCAGCATCTCTACACTGGAAGGATGACCTCATCACCACATTAGGTATGTTCACATGCACTCATTTCAGATTTCAACGTCTGAAAGTTCTGTTTAAATGAAGCTTGCAATCTGATTCATATATTACATGTGTTCTGGACCAAAATCCAGTCAACACGTTGTGAACCTGAGAAAGCTACTGTGAGTGAAACTGTCATCATCGAAAAAGAAAGCTAACGTTTATGTCAGAAGTGACACTATGACCAGTTCATAAGACTTGAGACATTAATAAACGTATGCAGGTTTGCATGATGTAACGAATATGATGTAACGCAAATCAAACCAGCTATTAGGCTAACTGTAGTAAAACCATGCCAATCTCTAGGTGTGGTGAATGGTGTGTGATGATGTGGGGATATTTTAATCCCAAAGGCCAAGGGAACTTTATCAGGATGCATATTATCCTGAATCCATGAAATAACTGGCTTTTAAAAAAAAATCTGCCTGACTCTATGGGAATTTAACATAGGGGTGCCTTGACTTATGCACCCTGTATTTTAAGGAAAAACATTTATTTATTTATGATACATTATTCATTCACAAAGAAAATTGGTGACCTTAAAGGTTGGAGTTTTTCTAATTTTTCTAATTAAGGCATTAAGATCAATATCCAAAAGATGATTTTTTATTCCTCTTTTTAGGCAACTTTTCATGGGTGTCCAAACGTATTCACACCACTGTATCTCATAATTCTGAGATAATTAACTCGTTAATTCAGAAAAAAAACAGATCAAAAAAATTTTTTCATGAAAAAATATCCTGTAATTCTGAGATATTAAACTCATTAATTCAGAAAAACAGAGCAAAAACTTTTTTTCATGAAAAAATACCTCGTATTTTTTTCAAAAATTTTTTTCATGAAAAAAATATCTTGTAATTTTGAGATAATTAACTCATTAATTCAGAAAAACAGATCAAAAAATTTTTTTCATGAAAAAATATCTTGTAATTCTGAGATATTAAACTCATTAATTCAGAAAAACAGAGCAAAAACTTTTTTTCATGAAAAAAATACCTTGTATTTTTTTCCAATTTTTTTTTTCATGAAAAAAATATCTTGTAATTCTGAGATAATTAACTCGTTAATTCATAAAAACAGAGTAATATTTTTTTCGTAAAAAAATATCTCGTAATTCTGAGATAATTAACTCGTTAATTCATAAAAACAGAGTAATATTTTTTTTCATGAAAAAATATCTCGTAATTCTGAGATAATTAACTCGTTAATTCATAAAAACAGAGTAATATGTTTTTTCGTAAAAAAATATCTCGTAATTCTGAGATAATTAACTCGTTAATTCATAAAAACAGAGTAATATTTTTTTTCGTAAAAAAATATCTCGTAATTCTGAGATAATTAACTCGTTAATTCATAAAAACAGAGTAATATTTTTTTTCGTAAAAAAATATCTCGTAATTCTGCGATATTAACCGATGAAAACAGAGTAGCTTTTTTTCCCTCAAGTGAATGTAGTACGCTTCCATAGGATGACTTGACTATATATAATTAAACTGGTACCACTTTATTTTGACGGCCCACTTTAGGCATTCTGTTGACAGTAAGTAACGTTGCCCAACCACTAGCAACTCAACTGAGAGCTAATTGACATGTAGGTGCAACATTACTTGTCTAAAGAGAACTATCAAAAGAAAACGCAACCAAATGATTTGATTTCAGACAGATGATGAGTGTGTGAGTGTGTGTAAGCGTCCTGCTGTTGGTCGTACCCTCAGCTCCTCCTGCTGCTGTCTCAGGGCCTCGTACTCGATGGCTGGTTTGGACAGCTGAGTGAAGCTGGTTCTGGTCTCCTGAAGCCATGGCCAGAGCTCGTCGTGCGTCTCCCAGAACTGGCAGACGAGGGAGTGGGCTCTCTCCAGCTGCAGACAGCGCTCCGAGTTCAGCTGACTGACCACAGCGTACTTCTCCGACAACACCTGGAGCTTCACCTGTACGGGACACAGGGGTTTCAGCCGAGCTGGACAGCGTACGCTCCGGGTCTCTACACATGTACTGTTACTCACCCTCAACGCCTGCCTCTCTGCTTCATCTTTGCTGCTCATAATCGCCTCGCCGGTCTTTACAATGTCATCCACAGCATCTTTATGTCTCATGATGTCCATGGAGAAGCTCTGGAGGAAAGACAATGTGGACTTTATTACCAGGGCTTGACATTAACACCCACCAACCTGAACAACGTGTGTATTTCAGGAGTCATTTTATACATACAATACATACATTTTTCAATTGTAGCCTTTTATGTAATGTATAGATTTTTCGATACATTTTGAAGGTGAAATATCTGAAACGTTCCAGTACTCATTTTCCTAAGAATAGACACATCTCTCCGACAGCAAATTACACACACCCGCCTCCATTCACTCACTCATTTCATTCGCTCCGGATGAATATAGTTTGTGTAACGGCTTGAATTTCAGCGTGGGATTATGCATCATTTCACTCATTCCTGCAGATTTTGAGCTTAAACCCAAAGTGCGGCACATAAAGATGGCTCTCAGTTCTATATTGAGCTGTTTTTTTGCTTAAGGTGGACCAAGGTGTATTTGGGGTCCTTGAGATGTTCTGACATGGCTGACATTTGTGCTTTTTTCAGTTGCTTATAAACATATTAATGGCACAGGTAAAATTACACTCTATTTAGCTCAAAGAGGGCTACCATAATATGTGAACAACATGTATGTAAATGTTTGTATTTTTGAGAGAATATTGTTTATGCGTGGTTATTGAAAAAACTAAAAATGAAAGTTTCTGAAATAAGGCCACAAAACACGTACGAAATATGCGTCCACAAGACTTGACTAATGGATGTTGTGGCCTAGAGTTTTTTCTTCACAATGATCTGAAAATCATCCTCCTAATCGTTCACATAAAACTGTGAATTGGGTTATATTGGGAAAAACATATTTTTTGTTTGCCAAGACAATATGCGAATGGGCGTGAACAGGCCAGCCCACATAAAGATGGCTATCATTTCTACATTGAGCTCTTTTTTCGCTTAAACAGTCAAATACACACAAAATAATCTCAAGTTGCTGGTCTTGGTAAGTTTTCACGTTATGTTTTAAGTGAATGTAAAGAGTAGAGAAAGAAAACACATCTGTAACAGTATAATGAGTTGGTGCGTTAGCTTTTAACCCTCTGGGGTTGTTCGTTTCAGAGTCACACTCGGGGTGTTCGGGTCCAAATGGACCCAAAGGGCGGGATTCATATTTAAAAAAAAAAAAATCATGATATTTTTTTTTACTCGTTTTTTTATATTTTTTCTTTTCTTTTTTGGTGTTTTGAGAAAATTTCAAAAATAAAAAAAAAATTATAATTAGTATTAATGCAATAATTATTACAAAATTTCCCCCCATTGAACATAATAGAAAAAAAAATATTTTTTTTTTAAAGCTGTATTTCATTTTAGAGTCAAGCCTAGGCCTCATAAAAGCAATTTTTGAAATGAGATGGATGCCATCTGGTGGACAAACTGAGCATTTTAAAAATGCAAAACACATGTATAATCTGATTTTTTTGATGTGTTTGTGTATAAAAGTGTGTGTGTGTGTGTGTGTGTGTGTGTGTGTGTGTCTGGATGTGTCTGTTTTGCACTCTTGATGTTTTATAGATTCACCCCTTCACTGTTGTGTGCTTTTTTTCAAGATCGTGGCTGATTTGTAGATTGTACGCACAAAAAAAACTCAGTTTTTTCACATTTTTGCCAATTTCCCATTCATTTACCATAAATGGACCCGAGCACCCAAAGTGTGACTATTTTTTTTACAACCACTTAGACTACTCACATCCTGTCCCCAATTTTTTTGTTTGTTCAAATACCAAATACCAACACAGTCACCAAATTTCGGACCATCCCGAGGAAGCTGTGATTTTTTTTGAAAAAAATTATTTAAATTCTTCGGGTCCATTTGGGCCGAACAACCCCAGAGGGTTAAAGTGACAGCAGCCAAATTATAAGATAATATTAAAATTAATAATCCACATGGCAGTTTTCCCCAATGGTATCGGTGTGGCCAGTGGAGATGCAGACAGGCTGGTAGCTTTGTAAAACCACTATGAGCAAAAAACGTTTCCGTCAAGCCCTGATTATAACGTACGGGTGAGAGACGACCACGCAAACGCCCGACTGACCTTCTGAGCCTGTAGCTGAGCTGCGGTCTGCTCCGGTTCAAGCCTGACGTCTCCAAGACAGGACAACTTCTTCTCTGCCTTCGACAGCCACTCCAGCTCAGTGGCGGCCGCCTCATCCAACTGCACAAAAAACAAGAAAACGCTGATGTGTGACCGTCATATCAGATGTCCATGCGCTTCTAACAGAATGCATTAATATTAATATTCAATTAAAGCGAGATTCATTGAGTTTGATGTACTATGCATACACATGTCCATAATGCACAGCTTCTTCTCCAGTAAACCCTGAGCATTATTGGAAACAAAGCTGCAAAATCAGGCCATTCACACGAGCTCATTAACATATCATTTACATAACAACACAGTGAATATTCAGCAAATGTAGACCGGTTGTTACTTGTTTTACAAGGAAAGAGATAAGCCAATCAGGTCATTTGTATATAAGTCTAAAAACAGTGTGTTTTAGTGTCAGACATAGAGTGTCTGATATTATAATAGTCTAAAATGCATAACATTCCCCTTTATAAAAGCCGGATAACCCACATTAATAATTATATTTATCAAAAATAATTTTAAATGTATTCCTTGTGTTTAAAAAACCCAGGCGAGTCAGCTATGCATAAACTACTCAGTAATAAACCATATAAACACACTAATGTAATGCAAATGTAATCAATGTGGGTCACACTCCATTAGTGTATTATGTAAATCCCATCAAGGCGACTAAAAACTGTGAAGCATTCAGAATTAACACCACAATGAGGCAGCAATCACAGGCGCTTCATTGTTTGGGCCTTTCGTTGTGATGAAGGCTGAGCCTCTGAGGACACCGTACCTGCTGGGATTTTAAGATGGCGGCTCCAGTCTGGTCCACGTGTTGCGTGATGGCATCGCTGGCCGATCGGTAGCGCTCGTTGTGATCTGTGACCATCCTGTCCAAGCCTTCTCTCGCTCGCCAGGGGACCAGTTCCAGCAGAGCACTGGTTACTTCATTCAGAGAGTCCACCAGTGGCTTCTGGTCCTTCACCTCCTTCAGCAGCGTCTGAACGCGACACATACAGATATATAAACCAATTCTGACTATACTTGAAAACAAACATTTTCCATTTTCAAGAATTTGTATGTATTAAGTAGATGTTTCTTTTGGGTTTTAGAGTTTTTGGTGTCTCTTCATATTACAGTGTCCTTGTTAAACAGGTTGCCTGTACTTACTAGAGCAATACCAGTAAGTCATGCATACTTACAGGAGTAGTTCACTTTTCAAAAAACTTTTGCTGATAATTTACTCGCCCCCATGTCATCCAAGATGTCCATGTCTTTCTTTCTTCAGTCGGAAAGAAATGAAGGTTTTTGATGAAAACATTCCAGGATTTTCTCCATATAATGGACTTCAATGGGAACCAAACGGTTCAAGGTCCAGAAGACAGTTTCAGTGCAAACTGTTCAAAGGGATTTAAACGACTCCAGACGATGAATAAGGGTCTTATCATGCGAAACGATCGCTCATTTAATAAATAAATAACAAAGTTTAAGTTTTATAAGCTCAAATGCTCGCCTTGCTCTGTTCTGTGACGCGCGTTCGTGACTCTCCTGTTCGAACTCGTTCATCAAAATGAACAAATCTTTTTCCGGGTTATTTGTTTCATTCAACCAATGAATCGAATGAATTGACTCGGAAAAAGATTCGTTCATTTTGATGAATGAGTTCGAACAGAAGGCGAGCATTTGAGCTTATAAAACTTAAACTTTGTTATTTATTAATTAAACGAGTGATCGTTTCGCTTGATAAGACCCTTATTCATCGTCTGGAGTCGTTTAAAGCCCTTTGAACAGTTTGCACTGAAACTCTCATTTGGACCTTGAACCGTTTGGTCCCCATTGAAGTCCATTATATGGAGAAAATCCTGGAATGTTTTCATCAAAAACCTTAATTTCTTTTCGACTGAAGAAAGAAAGACATGGACATCTTGGATGACATGGGGGCGAGTAAATCATCAGCAGAAGTTTTTCTAAAAGTGAACTACTCCTTTACAAGCAACTAAACCTATAGTAAGTACGTGTCACCTGATGCACCTTAAAATGAACAGATTTTATTCAAAAACATCTTGTATGTTTCTCCTAAATGTTGGACATCATAAATCTGAGAACAGTTTGAGATATTATCGAGTTTATGAAGGAAACCAATGAGGGGGAGACTAGGGGAACATTTACAAGACAATGATGTAGTAAAAACTAAAAACGATGTAAGAATCTGCAAAAACGAGTAAAATGCAGTATTATTCATGCCAGGCCAGTGTATATTTACAAATGCGCATGACGTCACTGTTATTTGTATTTTACTCAGAGATGATAACGATAAAACTCGCACTTTGAAACTCCTTTTTAAAAGTTTGTATTTGCAGGCCCCAAAAAGCAGCTGTCGTGGCCAATAAGTTTTTCCCCATTTTTAGTTGAAAACAGTGTTGTGTGATAGCCACTGAGTTCGATTGGTATTCGAGTTGTCTAGCATTAACACTTTTGTAAATTCTCTTTCCTAAGGATTAAAATGCATCTCCACCATCATCACTTACTTTCTGCCTCTCTTGCAAGCCGGTGAGCTGTTCCCCGACTGGCTCTTCAGCTTTAAACGAAGCCAGCTCAGACTCCACCTTCTCCAGCCAGGAGTCCAGCTCCTCGTGTGTGTTGTGCAGCTTGGTGGCGAGAGACAGGGCTTTGTCCAGAGTCTTTGAAACATCGCCGCTCATTGTGTTGATCTCTGAATACCTCGTCTTTATCCCATCCAGTTTACCTTGGATGACCACAACCTCATCGCCTGAATGACAGTGAACACACACACATGATTCACAGAACATCAAACAGAAAACCTTCCAAATATTAATCTTCTTTAACCCTTGTGCATCCTTATGGACATTTTTGTCCTTTTCAGTTTTGTTGTTAAAGCTAACTTCAAAAAACTTGGCACAGGTGTGTATTTTTATTGGAATTTTACCATTTGACCGTCATTTTCTTAAAAAAAACATTTTTTTTGCATTAGGTACAAAAAATACTCCCTCTCAGCACCTTTTGGACAAAAATGTCCCCATTAAAACTGCCATTTTTAATCCCCGGTTCAGTTAACTATAAAATTATGCAATCTTTGTTAAGAGGCTTTCATTCTGATGGCAAGGCTTCAAAATTTTATTTTTTACTATTTTTTATCAGATGGTGCCATTTTTTTTTTTTTTAAGTTTGGCCTATAAAACAAATATCGCTTTATTCCTGTTTTCTGCTTCGGCATATTATAGAGCCAACTGGATAAATTATGCAATGATATTTGTGTGGGTGTGTTGGTATGGATGTCAGAGTGTGGTTAGTATGTGTGTTATAAAAAATATATGTGTGTGTTTGTAATACTGAGAGAGAAAAACTGTAAATTCAAATCCAATAACATATTTTCAATGGGGAAAATATGTCACTACGCCCAAACAAACTGTTACCCAAAGCTCATTTTTTGAGATATCATCCTCAAATTTGGAACACAACCTATTTAGATTTATGGCTTTGATTTTATTGCAGTTTTGAGTTCAACCTGATTTATAAAATCTATATTTTATATAAAATCTATATTTTCATAAACTTATACCTATATAACTTTTTTTTCGGATTGACTTATTATTATTTTTTCCTTCAGCAATAATCTGCAAAGGGTCTTCTTTAAAATGATACCAAACTTAAGTCTGTGCTCCAAAGCGTCACATTTTTATGACAGTTTTTTGACATGGACATTTTTGTCCTCTTTTTACCCATGTGTATCTTTTTCTAATTGATGCAAAAGGGTTAATCATGAATCTCACCTGTGGACTGTTTCAGCAGTTCTAACCCGTTTAGGACGGCCTGTTCAATATCCTGTTTCCTCAACTCAATGTCTTCATGAAGAGTCTAGACATTGAAACATACATCAGTCGACAGCAATTTCGAACAGAGCGATACAAAATCACAGAAAATGAAAATGAAATGATGAAAACAAGGGAAGGAAGCCTTGAGAGGAGGAGCTTGTGAAGTACCAGCTGTTCAGCGCGCTGTTTCACGAGCACGGCCACGCTGTGGTCTTGGACCGAGACTTCGCTCAGTTTGCAGTGCACCTCATCCAGCCAGGTCATGAGGGACACTTCGTCCTCCCCAAAGAGCTGCGCATTAGCCAGGGCCTGTCGCAGGAGCTCGGCCTTCTGACGGCACTGCTCCTGCAGCTCCATGTATCTGCTGTTGGTGTTGTCCAGCTTTGCCTGAACCAGCTCCTTGTCATCCACACAGCCCACCGCCCGAAGAGACTGGCCCAGACTCATGGCCTGGTACAAGACCTTACCACGGCCCAAAACCTCCTCCTCTAAGGCCTGTTTACCAGGGAAGCCACAAAACCAAGGGAGCGGAAACCAAAATAACAAATGAGAACATAAATGCAGGGAATGGATAAAGTAAAACATGGGAAACAAACTCATAATGGTGACGGGACTATCCGTCTCTACAGACGGCGCCGCACCTTCTGCTGGGAGATCTGCTCCTCTAACTTGGCCGTCTGGGTCCCGATGGGCTCTGAGTTGGCGAGTCTTTTTTCGGTAGCCGTCAGCCACTCCGTCAACGGCTCGAGGGTCTCGTGAAACTGCTGCGCCACCACCAATATATTCTCCAGCTGCTTGTGTCTGTCAAGAACAGGCCGTTAGTTGTATCGCTGGACATGATTGGGTTTGATTATATTGTACAAACACAGTCCTTTACCCATGAAACAAGTAGTTATTGTGATTAGTACAGCTGGAAAATGAGAACTGACTCTTATTTATTTAGATTTGTCCACCAAACTTTAAACTCATTTAAAGCCATTGTAAAATGCTGGTAAAAACATAACAATATAACTTATTAATGACAGAGTAAATTTCATAAAGAATTACAAAGGAGTGCAAAGAAACACATTAAATTAAAAGCTGCACTTTTTTTTTAAATTACGTGCACTTAGGCGTAAGGTAACTACATGGGTTAAAGTTCGGTTCAGGGTTAGTGAAGTTATAGTTATTGTAATTACTATAATAAGTACATAGTATTTACATGGGGAACAGGACTGTCAAATAAAGTGCTGCCAAATTAAACATGACATTTGTTGTGGAAACACTGAAATTTAGCGCTGTCAAACGATTAATCGCGATTAATCGCATCCAAAATAAAAGTTTGTGTTTACATAATATATGTGGGCGCACTGTGTATAATTATTTTGTATATACAGTATATAAATGCACACACAAGCAAAATAATTATACACAGTGCACCCATATATATTATGTAAACACAAACTTTTATTTTGGATGCGATTAATCGTTTGACAGCCCTACTGAAATAAAAGTTTGAGTTTACATAATATATGTGGGTGCACTGTGTATAATTATTTTGTATATACAGTATATAAATACACACACATGCATATATATTTAAGAAAAAATATTATTTATATATAAAATATTTATATATAATATAAATTATAAATAAATCTATATACTGTACAATATATACATGAAAATATTTCTTAAATATATACGAGCATGTGTGTGTATATATATAAAATAATTATACACAGTGCACCCACATATATTATGTAAACACAAACTTTTATTTTGGATGTGATTAATCGCGATTAAACGTTTGACAGCCCTACTGAAATTGTATTTTTAGTACTCAAGGGAATCTACACTTTTTTTTTGTCTGTAGCCCTCAAACCTTATTCACTTTATAGCCCTTAATCCAGTAATTGTGGACAAATGTGGGCACAGAGGACTCAGGTGTGATCCTAATTTTTATCTATTATAAATGTTAAATCACTGTCTTCGATAAAGTTTTGTCTATCCATTTATGGTGTTTTTTTTTTTTTTAAGGTATTTTTGAATTTATTTACTTTAAAAAGTACCATATTTTCTATGTAAAATATTTCTATGTAAATTAATTAATTTTACTACATTAAAATATCATTCCGATAAGTTCTTAGAGCCAAAACCTAAAGATGAAGTGACTTTGCTGTCACCTGGTGTCTTATTTTGGCTTATTTTAAATGACAGTTTTTCCCATTCATTTCTATGGGTGCCACTTAACAAGGTAGAATTGAGTTAAAAGGGAAGGGGTTATCAAGGGAAGTGTTTTTTAAAAATAAATCTCAAAACTATTTTGCCCACATTTGTCCATAATAAGGTTTTAGGGTTAAAGCATTATTTCAGCCAATGGCTATTTGACATGCCAGCTATAGACACTTTATTCCTAGAATTTAAGATGTGTCAATAGATGTACCTGTTCTCCGCTTTCTTCAGCAGGGCATCCCACCGTTGCCCCAGGCATTCAATCTCTCTCGCAATCTTCTCCTTATCAACAGTGTCAGCTAAAGCCGTCATCTTCCGTCCCTCCGTCTTAATCAGCTCCACTGTGGCTCTTCGCTCATCCAGCAGTCTCTGCAGGAGCTACACAGAGCCAATGGGAAAACCAAACGGACATCACCATACGGAAAACCAAAAGATTTCACATCAGCGAAGTGATTCTCATTGAGATAGGGGCGTCACACCTTCTGCTCTTGTATCTGTGCTTTGACCACTTTGAATTCTGCTGACGGAGGCTTCTGATTGGCCACCAGCTCCTCTGTGTCCGTGAGCCAGCTGAGAAGAGACTCCAGTGCATCCTGGAAGCGGCCACAGTGCAGCAGGGCTTCGTGAAGCTGTGCCGATCGCTCCGCAACCTGTGGAGGAGATCACACATGGGAACAACCTTAAAACTGTAGCTTGGCATGATAAAAATGACAACATTTGTTGGTGTAGCATCTAACACTACCGCTACTTGTCCTAAACCATGGATACTGGAAAGGCTACACTCGACTATAGACCATTTCAACGGCTATTTGTTGGTTAAAGGGTTCGTTCACCCAAAAATGAAAATTCTGTCAGTATTTACTCACCCTCATGTTGTTCCAACCCCGTAAGACCTTCGTTCATCTTCGCAACACAAATTAAGATATTTAAGATATTAAGATCGCTCCTGCATACTAGTCCATAGGCTTCTTGAGGGAATGACACTTGCCGGCCTCGAAAAGTCATTAAAGACATCGTTAAAATAGTCCAAGTGACTACAGTGGCTCAATCTTACCACTTTTTGTGCGCAAAAACAAACATAAATAACGACTTTATTTCAACTATTCACTTCCTTCTCCATGGGCCTGTAGTCAGTTAACGTAGTGTGATTGCGTAGAGCTACGTCACACGTAGGCTCACTATTGGCCGACGCTGGTCATGTGTGTGATGCGTGTGACGTACAATAACAGAAGCTTACGCTATTAAACTAGTAACCTGACTCGCGCAGAGGGAGAAATAAACCAATAGTTGAAATAAAATCGTTATTTTTGTTTGTTTTTGCGCATAAAAAAGTGTTCTCGTCGTTTGATAAAGTTAAGATTGAGCCACTGTAGTCACTTGGACTATTTTAACGATGTCTTTAATAACTTTTCTGGGTCGGCAAGTTTCAATCCCTCAAGAAGCCTATGGACTAGTATGCAGGAGCGATCTTAATATCTTAAATATCTTAATTTGTGTTCTGAAGATGAACGAAGGTCTTACGGGTAAACTATCGCATTCAAAATTTCGGTGGGAAATTAAATGTATAAATCAAACACCAGCGCATTTGTTATTGTTTACATCCTTGAAATGGTCTATTCTCAAAGTACTGAAGATTACAGCTAAGGTAGTGGCGTCAGTACTCGTTAGTTACTCACCAACACTGGCAAACATTACGATTGCTATCAAAAGATTATGAGCAATCCAGAATGCAGTAGATAAAGAAATTGAACAATTCATCCATGATATCATTGTAAATCTTCAATTGAAATGTACACATTTTGTGAAACTAGCTGAAGAGTGGGTCGTACTTTTTTGTTGAGGGTGTTCCACCTGGTGTTGACCTCTTCGAGATCACGATCAAGGCTTTTGGTGCTGGTGCCTTTGCCGGCGTTCTGAATCAGTGAATGGCCCAGAGTGTTCAACTCATGCAATTGGCTCTGCAGCGACTCAATGACGTCTTTCTGGAAAACCTGTAAGTGATAGATAATGAAGAACACTAAAAACCAATGAAAGCTATATAGAGTTTCAGATTGAACATAATATCCAATCTTTGAAGTTACACTTTTGGCTATCCAGCTATCCAATGTTTGCTTGAATATTATGAAGTTCAATGAATCTTCAATTATTAATAATAGTCCAATATTTTAAGTTACACTTAAACACTGCATAATGTTCTCAGTTGCGGGTCAATGTTAATGGAGTAGTTCACTTTTGAAAAAAACTTTTGCTGAAAATTCACCCATGTCATCCAAGATGTCCATGTCTTTCTTTCTTGGGTTAAAGTGAATAAGGGTCTTATCAAGCGAAACGATCGCTCATTTAATAAATAAATTACAAAGTTTAAGTTTTATGAGCTCAAATGCTCGCCATGCTCTGTGATGCGCGTTCGTGACTCTCGTTTATCAAAATGAACAAATCTTTTTTCCGAGGCATTTGGTTGATTCAACGAACGAAACAAACGAATTGACTCAGAAAAAAGATTCGTTCATTTTGATGAACGAGTTCGAACAGGAGAGTCACGAACGCGCATCACAGAACAAGGCGAGCGTTTGAGCTTATAAAACTTAAACGTTGTTATTTATTTATTAAATGAGTGATCATTTCGCTTGATAAGACCCTTATTCGTCGTCTGGAGTCGTTTAAAGCCCTTTGAACAGTTTGCACTGAAACTGTCTTTTGGACCTTGAACCGTTTGGTTCCCATTGAAGTCCATTATATGGAGAAAATCCTGGAATGTTTTCATCAAAAACCTTCATTTCTTTTCGACTGAAGAAAGAAAGACATGGACATCTTGGATGACATGGGGGTGAGTAAATCATAAGCAAAGGTTTTTTTTTTTCAAAAGTGAACTACTCCTTTAAGAATCAAATGTATCTTTGATGTTTCTTCTTAGGAGGTTTTACCAAAACCAAAAGAGACAACATGAACAACTACAATCACATTTTGGGAATCAGCATCAAAAACATAAGCTAGTGGCCAGTTACGCTGGTCTTTTACTAGATATGTCTAGCCAGCATCCTTATAAGGTGACGTTCTTCCACTAAAATGGGCACGATGTGCTCCAGCACCAGCCAACTGGTTGTTGTAAGAGGCTTCTCCTCGGTTATAACCAGCTGTGCACCATCACAACATCTGAGTCACTGACAAGCAAATAACGATAAACCCAATTCAGCCGCCTCCTAATCTGATAAAGGCCAAGCGTTTCCCTCCCAGGAAACGCTAATCAAACAATCAACATTATCCAGCTATTTTGGGGTACCTGGGTGGAAGGCAAGGCCGCAAGGTCCATCTGCGAACATTCAGCTATGGATGTTAATAGACTCTCTATGTCTTCATCCTCCATGTGTTTTAGTCCATTGCTGAAACCTGCCTCCCTTTCGACCAACAACAAGAAATCCTCCAAATCTGCCATTTTGGAGTCTGTAGCTCTTTGCTCGTATTCATAACTCTTTTCGTCCTTAGTGGCGTATTGTCCTATACTCGGCAGGCGATGTGAAAGAGTCTTTGGTTCAGTCACCACAACACTGAGAAGCTCACAGTCCTCCTGTGAACAAGCGTCTTCAAGAAGTTCAGCGGTGGGCAATTCCTCGTATCCTGACAAGTTGCTCGGCGTCCTGACATCGCTATTACAAACTGCGTGTCGAGCCACACTGAGGTCCGAGTTGTTATGTTGTTGGCTTCCGAGCGTTGATGCGTCCGTGTAATACAGCGGAGTTGGAAACCTGTCCTTCTTTGGGGAGAAGGGGAAGTCTTCCTGACCGGAGCTGAGGGAATGCCCTGGCTTTAGGTCTCCAGATACGTGCAGTCCCTCGGCAGATGAAAGGCTTCTTGTACCAGGCCCGGGTCTCCTCTGACCTTGTGGGTTTTGTTGTTCTCTTTCCACCGTGGGACTACAAAGGCCCGAGTCGTCCTCTGAGGTAAGAGAGTTGGTCATACTGCGCCCTCTTCCCACTCGACCTGACCCGTCATGGCACAGCATCCCGCTGGAGCTGCCGAACTCGCTGAGGTTGGTGGGAGCGAAGGTCCGCCAGGAGCGCCGGTGCTCCCTCCTCTCTCCCGCTGCCCGGGGCTTACACAGCATGGTGTCTGGACCCCGGATAATATCCCCGTTAAGCTTCAAGCCGTCGAACGCAACCCGCTCATCCAAACGCGCCGCCTCCCTGCTACGGAGCTCAAAGGCACTGGAGGAGGCCAAGACGCCATTCCCACAGAGCGCGTTTATGTCCAGTGTGCGATGGCTATATGGCAAAGTCCCAACGAAGTGTCTCGAGGCCAGGCTGCCCTTCGAGCCCGAGTCGATCTGCTCGTTCAGACGCACGGTGTCATATATGGACCTCTGGGGAACGTAACAGTCGTCGATGTTGAGGTCCTCTTCCTCGCCTTTGCCCACACAAGACGGGTTCTGCCGCAGACAGTCCGGTCTACTCAGAGGTTTCCCCATTATGGCAATGACTTGAGGTAAAAGTTTTCAGTGCAACAATCCCTGACGGACTTTAAATTAAGCCAAACGGGAGTCTCTAGTACCCCTTTTCCACCGAAAAAAGAACTGGTTGGGAACTGGTGCTGGTTCAAAGTTGGTTCGGAGTCGGTTCAACTTGCGAACCCGTTCAGAACCTGTTTGTTTTTCCACTGACTAGAGCGCCCAGGGAACGACGTCGTTACGTCACTGTGCACGTCGCTAGAAACGCTTGCAAGTATTGCTTTGGGATTATCTCTAACTCGTGTACCGAGACATCTTTAAAAACAATTGAAATACGCAAGTCTTTTAATCTTTTCGTTCGATATGTAATCTTTTCTGATAAGTTATGTACCCCTTTTTCTTTCCATTTACTTGTTCTATATCGTGATAGTTTTCTTCTTTGCTTATGTTTCAAATTAAAAAAAATAAAATAAAAACGCTTGCGTGTTTCTGCAGTTTCTCCTGGCTTTGCGATGGTCAGAAAAGATGTTTAGAGCACATCTAAACCCGGCCTAGCCCCCGACGTAAACATGACGTGCTAAAAGAACGGTTCTAGTCCAGCAAAGAGTTGGTGAACCCGTTTTCCCGGCCGAGAACCGGTTCTTTGGCTGTCGAAACAAAAAGAACTGGTTCACGCGCGGGCACCGGCTCCGAACCGGCTCTCAAAATGCTTTAGTGGAAAAGGGGCTTAGGTAAATAAATACAGCAGTACGAGTAAATTATTGACTTAATATGAAAAATACTATGAATTTGTTTAAGTTACTTTTATAGAGATTGGTGAAAATAAAGCTATATATATATATTTGAAAAATAATTCTCTAATACATCACTTCTTCCTCTTAAACATCCTTTTCCAAGATGACAATCCTGCCGGTTTCCATTTCTCCCCATTGTCACAACTTGTCATTGTTGCTTGTTTCCTTAGTTCTGTATAACTCCAACATGCAGTCCTTTTAGAGTTTCCTGAGAGTCATCCACACAGGGGTATCCCGTACACATACTGCTGGCATATCCTGATACAAATCCTCAAATCTGGGAAAACAAAGCCATAAGCTCCAGGAGGAACAAAAAGCCGCTCCTGCCTCTCTTGTGGTCCAACCGGCTATGACAGACACCCTCCTGGCACAGGACTCAAAGCCCCGCCCCCTTCACGTTATTCAGCCAACATCTGCCACCGCCGGCTCATGCTGATTGGTAGACGTTTGACCCTCTTTTAATTCTCCCCTTCTGTCTCCGTGTCCCATTTGACTTAACTTCTTAGTGTGCTTCTGCTCTTGTCAGGGTAGGGCAGAGAGAGAGAGAGAGAAAGCGGTCGGCACCCTTTCAGATGACATCACACAAGGCAGAAATAGATCCGCTCTCTGCTCTCTTGCCCTCTCCGTCCCTTGTTTCTCTTCTCGGGTGTTTTGGAGCCACTGAAGAGCCTGTAGTGTCTCATAATTACAGAGGAATGCTGAGGGAGGAACTAGACGTGGGTAATGAAACACCGTCCGTAACCTCTGCCAAATGCATGACAGGTCCTTTTTCATGGCAAGTGGACAAGGTGGGAGAAGCGATGGATTAAAGGCTAGTCTGCATAAAGAATGCAGCTTTGTTTCTGGTACTTGTCAACGTTACGTCAGCGAGATAATCTCTGGATAAGTTCTAATCGCCTGGCCGTAGTGCATTTTTTACACAAGGGAGTTTCCAAATTGTAGAGAGAGTATATGCTCAGATTTAAAGGGAACGAGTATTTTTTCACCTTTATCCGGGTGGTACTGCATAAAGTGAAAATGATCTCTCACCGACTTGACGTGAAAGCCCTAATCGTGGAGATTCGAGTGTTGCCTGAGCGTATTTCAAGTAAATGACACACTTTCCCTGCTAAGTGTGCGGGGGGAAATGAACGCCAGGCGAAAAGAGGAAACTGTGAAGGTGAAGAGGGTAAAGAGATATGAAGAAATAATCCAGGCAGTGAATTAAGA
Organism: Pimephales promelas; assembly: GCF_988280905.1. Lineage (NCBI taxonomy): Eukaryota > Metazoa > Chordata > Actinopteri > Cypriniformes > Leuciscidae > Pimephales > Pimephales promelas. The sequence continues at coordinate 36,090,752 of NC_142779.1, forward strand.
AAGACATTTGTTTTCATAGTCCACGTCTCTAATGTCTCCGAGACGTGTTTACTGCCGTCGACGTCTCATGAAGCAAATAAAAGGGATTTATCTTTCTATGACGCCACGAATTTCTTTTATAAATGCATTCTTATGAAAAATGTGATAAATCACGTATGAATGATTTTACAAACAATTTTAAGCATCCATTTGCAGGTGGCAAAACTTTGCAGTGAGCCTTTTAAAGGAGTAGTTCACTTTTGAAAAACACTTTTGCTGATAATTTACTCGCCCCCATGTCATCCAAGATGTCCATGTCTTTCTTTCTTCAGTCGAAAAGAAATTAAGGTTTTTGATGAAAACATTCCAGGATTTTCTCCATATAATGGACTTCAATGGGAACCAAACGGTTCAAGGTCCAAAAGACAGTTTCAGTGCAAACTGTTCAAAGGGCTTTAAACGATTCCAGACGATGAATAAGAGTCTTATCAAGCGAAACGATCTCTCATTTAAAAAATAAATAACAAAGTTTAAGTTGTATAAGCTCAAATGCTCGCCTTGATTCGTTCATCAAATCAAACCCTAACGAGTTCGAACAGGAGAGTCACGAACGGGCGTCACAGAACAGAGCAAGGCGAGCGTTTGAGCTTATAAAACTTAAACTTTGTTATTTATTTATTAAATGAGCGATCGTTTCGCTTGATAAGACCCTTATTCATCGTCTGGAATCGTTTAAAGCCCTTTGAACAGTTTGCACTGAAAGTGTCTTTTGGACCTTGAACCGTTTGGTACCCATTGAAGTCCATTATATGGAGAAAATCCTGGATCGTTTTCATCAAAAACCTTAATTTCTTTTCGACTGAAGAAAGAAAGACATGGACATCTTAGATGACATGGGGGCGAGTAAATAGATTTTTTCAAAAGTGAACTACTCCTTTAAATGTGGATGAACAAATTATATAAGCTCTGATGTGACATGCATTAAACCATTCATTTAAAACCAGACATGATGGTAAACAATGCAAGTCTGTGCACAGAAACAGGGCAGGGATGTTTCCCCATCTGAAAACCTCTCACCATTCACACGAACAATACCCACAGGCACTGAAACGCAGAACTATTATTTAGACGAGAACAAAGGTTTGGTTGAGGAAAAAAAAAATCTCACAGTATGCACGGGCTGAGATCCGCCGGGCCAAAAACGTTATCTCTCTCCCTCTTTGTTACCGTCCCATGCAACATGATCACAGTGAAATAACAACTTCATCATAATGCAACAATGTGCATAAGTTCTGGTGAGGGTTTCAGGTTCCCGGCTGGGCGTCTGTACGGTGAGTCAGGCTGATGATTCAGCCAACACAGACCCTTTTCCAATCATCACCTACGGGATTACAAAGAGCCCCCATGATTCAAGAGTCAGAGTTTGCATGAGACATTACCGTCATGTCCAAGTAGTGGAAAAGAAGACAAACAATTCCTTCATTTCTAAACAACTCAATGTGTCTGCTTAGGTATTCTGGGTGGGTTGATTCTTGCTGGCTTTAGTCAAATTAATGAACCCACCTCAAGGTCTCTAATAATATTCTGGTCCAGAATCCATTGAATTGAAATGATAAGGATAAACAAGCAACACATGCATATTCTCATATTTTTAAATGACAAAGCAGATTTCCTCTTTGTGCATCATGATCTGGGTAATTTCCCCGTGTTTAATGGCCGTGTCAGTGAGAACAAAGCAGGTTTTCCAGCAGCAGCTGATGTAGCAGTGATCATCCATCCAGAGATTGAAAAGAACACAAAGCCTGAACAACAAGGGGCCGCGCGGCCGGCTGAACGGCGCAGCGAGTGGATGTCCATACTCGATTCATATCACATGCAAATATAGGTTAAGCTTCTTTCAAGCATTTAAAGGCTTTCTGGACGATGTTTTATCCCACTTTAAGTCTTGACAATGGCTTTATCTAGGACTGAAATTTTAAATCACATGGTTGTGTTTACATGGTTTTCTATCAGTGTTGTGATAATATTACAATCTTATCCATCCTGATATTTTCTATGATATCTCAAAGTAGTATATAAACCAGGGCTGTCGGTTAAACGCGTTATTAACGGCGTTAACGCAAAAAATGTATAAGGGCGTCAATGTTTTTTTAATGGTGCGATTAACGGTCTTTTTGGCCTAGCAAACTAGTTGTTTTGAGTGGATGACGAGCGCGAGAAACCGAAATGGGCAGTGGTGGAATGTAATGAAGTACTTTGTTACTTTACTTAAGTACATTTTTCACGTATCTTTACTTTACTTAAGTAGAATAAATAGTGCATACTTTTTACTTTTACTTCGTTACATTTTGCAGCAATTATTATACTTTCTACTCCACTACATTTCTACAACTTCTGTTACATTTTCTGATCAGTTTTTTCCCTGCCAAAACGTAATCTGACCGTCCGTTCGTCCGTTGCACGTTTGTCTCACCGGTTGCCATAGATACACCAACTAAATGCGTCTCGCACGCAGTGCGTTTATCGTGCTATTTATACGCGACAATTAGTTTTTACGTGCATAGGAAACGCACCGTGTGTAATATACGTTTGGTTAGGATTATGGCAAGCCAAGAGGTTCATAATTACACCATAAATAAATCGTGTTTACTGCCAAACATAGTTATTAACATATATATAGTAAGGATAAGTATGATGTGTAGCTATATTGCCTAATTGCAAGCTTGTTTTAGAAATGGTGACAACAAATTTTTTCCATCATTATTGAACATCATTGGAGTATTAGGTTGAATGAGCTAGAATTAAATGTTTTATTAATCATTAGAAAATAGACATTAAGAGAATAAATTGTTATGCAAGTACTTTTGCTTTTAATACTTAAAGTACATTTAAAATCAGGTACTTTTTACTTTTTACTTAAGTATGGTTGTCATTGTGTTACTTCTACTTTTACTAAAGTAAATATTTATCTGGTTATTTGTACTTTTACTTAAGTACTGAAATTAAGTACTTCCTCCACCACTGGAAATGGACGCCAATAAGATTCTGAATGCAAAGTTTACTTTTAAAAGTTGCCAAATGGTTCCATTGACAAGACCAAAGCGATCTGTGTGTTTTGTCGTTGTGAACTGAGCTATCATCATCGCAGCACATCCAGTCTGAAATACCACTTGATGATGACCAAGCACACACACACACACACACACACACACAGCTGATGCAAATTCTCCGCCCCCTCGTCAATATCAGGACCTCGTCAGTATTTCTTTCACCCTTTTATTGATGGACAGAGTTACATTGTGTGAGAGATTATTTGCTCTAAGTGATGTGAAATTGAACACAGTATATGCCAACGTTGTTTTCAATATAAAACATTTGCACAAAGCAAGCCGATCCACTTTTCCATGTTGATAAGAGCATTAAAATAATAACGGGACAAAAAGAAATCAAGAGACATTTAGAAAAGAGAAAAATGTGCGATTAATCGCAAGTTAACTAGGACATTAATGTGATTAATCGCAATTAAATATTTTAATCGTTTGACAGTACTAAAATAAACTGTAACAAACCCTGAGAAATCTACATCTATTGTTTAAAAAACACACTCTGTTGCCATAACAAAAGAGCAGAAAGAAGGCTTTTTTGAGGATCTGAACAATCCAAAAATTCCTGCAGCCGCACTTGTCCAAATGATGGACCACTTGAAATATGGAGTCAAAAAACATCCAGGAATCTAAACTGACAGGCCAAAACAAATATGTAATTTTTGAGGAATGAAGTCAACTTTTCTAAAAATATCCCCTGGTGAAGTACAAGTCTGGCTTTTTCAACTGCACCGGTGGGACAGAAAACATTTTCGACTCCCTTCAGTTTGGAAAAAATTGAACAAAAATCGCTGTACAAACATACAAAGAGAAATTGTTGTGCATTACATACTTAACTGTCAACATGCATAAAAAAGTAACACTGACAATATAGTTGTATTTTACTGAAACATCCTTTAAAGGAGTAGTTCACTTTTGAAAAAAAACTTTTGCTGATAATTTACTCGCCCCCATGTCATCCAAGATGTCCATGTCTTTCTTTCTTCAGTCGAAAAGAAATTAAGGTTTTTGATAAAAACATTCCAGGATTTTCTCCATATAATGGACTTCAATGGGAACCAAACGGTTCAAGGTCCAAAAGACAGTTTCAGTGCAAACTGTTTTAAAGGGCTTTAAACGATTCCAGACGATGAATAAGGGTCTTATCAAGCGAAACGACCACTTATTTAATAAATAAATAACAAGTTTAAGTTTTATAAGCTCAAACGCTCGCCTTGCTCTGTTCTGTAACGCACTCCTGTTTGAACTTGTTCATCTTTTTTCCGAGTCATTTGGTTAATTCGGCGAAAGAAATGAACAAATTGATTCGGAAAAAGATTTGTTCATTTTGTTGAACGAGTTCGAACAGGAGAGTCACGAACGCGCACCACAGAACAGAGCAAGGCGAGCATTTGATCTTATAAAACTTAAACTTTATTTTATTTTTTTTAAATGAGCGATCGTTTCGCTTGATAAACCGTTATTTATTGTCTGGAGTCGTTTAAAGCCCTTTGAACAGTTTGCACTGAAACTGTCTTTTGGACCTTGAACCGTTTGGTTCCCATTGAAGTCCGTTATATGGAGAAAATCCTGGAATGTTTTCATCAAAAACCTTCATTTCTTTTCGACTGAAGAAAGAAAGACATGGACATCTTGGATGACATGGGGGCGAGTAAATTATCAGCAAAAGTTTTTTCAAAAGTGAACTAATCCTTTAATGCTTTGAAACTAGCTCATAAATATGTATTAAAAGCAACCAGATGCTATAACAAAAAAAGGCTGAGCTGATTTTTTTTTTAAATATAAGTATAATCAAGGTTTTACCAACAGAATCCTTAACTATAGCAGGTTAAAATGCAGAAAAACCTGAATTAGCAAGTTTCTATAAATAAGACATCTATTGTTTGAAGTGAATGGAGAAGGCTGCCCTAGCACTCGCTAACAGGTCAAGGAGCAGAAGTCAGAGCCCGCGAGCTTTCACGTGCACCCCACTGGCCCCCAGCTGGCCCACTGCACCTTCAACAATGCCCCATCAGCTGACAGCCTTTTGTTAGCACCAGATGCTCACAGAACTATCCAGAGAAAGATCTAACACATGGCTAACAGACCAAAACCATCAGGGAGCAAAAATCCTCATGTAAAACTCTGCAGATACTTCACTAAACATTAGCCCCTAAAATGAACACAGTATTTTTTATTTAAAAAAAAAAAAAAAAAAAAAAAAACTAAATATTTTTTGTGAAAAGTTTTGGCATTTGCTTGAGTTAATTATACCATAATTTACTCACCCTCAAGCCATCCTAACTGTATGTGACTTTCTTCTATCAGATTTAAGCCAAAAAAAAGTGCATCCATCCATCATAAAAGTAATTTATACAACTTCTGGGAGTTGATCAAGGCTTTCTGAAAGTATTTATTAAATTCTAATTACTGGCTTCCAGTAACGGCCGTATGAGAGTCGAGTTCTGGAGGAAGAGTGACCTCTGACCCGACGCATGAGCTTAGCTGAGAGTAGACGCCTCTCACGGTTCAAACTAACTCAAGCTCCTCCCACTCTCACTTATTATTATATTTAAAAATTCTTGTTTTAGACATTATTTTTAATAGTTCTTGACCAGTGTTTTGTTTTGCTCTATCCTCGGCGCTTCCGAGGTTTGTCAATACGTCATGTGTCGGGTCAGAGGTCACTAGACTCACGTATGGCCGTTACTGGAAGCCATGATTACAGTTTCTAAAGTAAATATGGATATATTTTTTTTACAAAAATGCATGGCTTCGCTTCTGAAGGCCTTTATTAACCGTTGGGGCCGTAAGGATTGCTTTTAATGATGGGTGGATGTGGATTTGGGGCTTCAAAATCTAAGGTACCATTCACTCCCATTATAAAGCTTGGAAGAGGCAGGGTCTTTTTTAATACAACTACGACTGTGTTTGGCTAAAAGAAGAAAGTCTTACACACCTAGGACGGCTTGAGGGTGAGTAAATTATGGGATTGTTTTCATTTTTGGGTGAAAAACCCTTTAAGTCTGACATAATTTCTGTGCTGCCAATCCAGTCTATTTGATTGAACTGGAAACATAAACAATGGTGTGAGTTTGTCCAAAAAAGGAAACACTGGTACTGAGTGAAACTTGTTTGATGACAGTAAATATTTCTGAAACTCTTTTTCGTGCAACTAGTGGTGTATATATATGACACATTTCACCTGTTCAAATACTGTTCGGGTCCACTGTAGATATAGATCGTGTTCACTAGCTCACATTTGCCTCGTGATCTTTAATGTGTGAGACATCACAGTATATCAATTGTTTAACCCTCTGGGGTTGTTCGTTACAGAGTCACACTCAGGGTGTTTGGGTCCAAATGGACCCAAAGGGCGGGATTTATATTTATATTTATATTTTTACTCGTTTTTTATAATATCTTTTATTATATATATATATATATATATATATATATATATATATATATATATATAATTAGTATTAATGCAATAATTATGACAAAATTTCCCCCCATTGAACATAATAGAAAAAATATATTTTTTTAAAATATATATATATTTTTTTTTTTAAAGCTGTATTTCATTTTAGAGTCAAGCCTAGGCCTCATAAAAGCAATTTTTGAAATGAGATGGATGCCATCTGGTGGACAAACTGAGCATTTTAAAAATGCAAAACACATGTATAATCTGAATTTTTTGGTGTGTTTGTGTATAAAAGTGTTTACGTGTGTCTGGATGTGTCTGTTTTGCACTCTTGATGTTTTATAGATTCACCCCTTCACTGTTGTGTGCTTTTTTTCAAGATCGTGGCTGATTTGTAGATTGTACGCACAAAAAAACTCACATTTTTGCCAATTTCCCATTCATTTTCCATGCGGGTCCATTTGGACCCGAACACCCCAAGTGTGACTATTTTTTTTACAACCACTTAGACTACTCACATCCTGTCCCCAATTTTTGGGGGTGTTCAAATACCAAATACCAACAAAGTCACCGAATTTCGGACCATTCCGAGGAAGCTGTGATTTTTAAAAAAGAATGTATTTAAATTCTTCGGGTCCATTTGGGCCGAACAACCCCAGAGGGTTAAAATGTCAGTGGACTGCTATAGAAGGAGAACAGAACAAGGTAATGAATCTTGATTTTACCTTGAAGGACTCCAGTTGTTGGTTAATGACTTCTGTTTCCAATCCAACAGACCCTTGGGACTCCTCTTGCTTCTCGGCACTGCTTAGTTTGCGGGTAAACTCTTGCGCCTTGCTGCAGAACTCCTCCAGATGACCGAGGGTCTCCTCGACCAGTTCCCTTCTCGAGGTGGCTCTGTCCATCAGCTTTCCACATTGCTTGCCCAGGGCGTCCAAGTCTCTCTTTAGACCCAGGAGATCCGGCGAGGCCTCTGACTCCAGCATCTTCTTGCAACTGTCTCTCCCATTGGCTGTGTTGGTCATCAGATCCTGAAGTTTAGCAACAAAGTCTTGGATAGTGCTTTGCTGATCCCGTAAGGTGTCAAGATCCCTGCCCACTGAGGCCATACCATCCAACTCGTCATCCAGGTCTGCAAAGTTGGCAAACATTTCGCGGATGCTGTTCTGGAATTGCCCGATGCCCTGGAGCTTGTTCTCCAGGGTGGAGCAAGCGTCCTCTACCTTTTTGGTAATTGACATGTGGTCTTTTTCCAAGCTATCTGCCTGAAGGAGAAGGTCTGTCACACCTTCAACCTCAGAGGCATCTACTACAAGACTTTGTGCAAGACTTTTAAGATGCTCAATCTGGTTGTGGACACCCTCTAAGCTGTTCTGCTGGGCCTTCATGTTGGTCAGGTTCTTGTTGCTGTAGGCCTGGACACCCAGGGAAGAGTGCGAATCGAGCTGTTTCCTGGCACCCTCCAGTTGGCCTTTGGCTTCTTTCTGTAAGTCATTGAACTCTTTCAGTTTCTGCGAGATATTTTCTAATGTTTCTCTTTTGAGCATTAAATCTTCCGTCAGCTTATCCAGTCGTTTACCAATGGTCGCCTTCTCCTCCCTAACCATATCGCCATCTGAAGTGACGACCTCCAGGAGGCTATCTGCAGCTGCGTTCGTTATCACGACTTGCCCTCGATGCTTGTCAACATCCTTCTGGATGGCCTTCAACTGCAAGAGGGAACCCTCGATCTCCACCGAGTTCACGCTGAGCTTTACATTCTTCCCCCTGTCTTCAAACTCTTGCAACCACGAGCTCAGTTGCTCTGAATGTTCCTTGTACTTCAACGCCCTCTGCATGGCCCCTTGAAGCTTCTCTGCTTGATCAGCATTGCTTTTCTTCACATCGTCCCAGCTGGACTTTAGAGCAGAGAGCTGTCCCTGAAGGGCCACCTTTTCTGCCCCCTCTGTTCTCTGAAGGAGAGTTTCACCCTCTTTCATGATGGTGTTATAAGGTCCCTCATGGTCACTAATGGCCTTCTGAACTGCACTGTTCTCCTTGAGACTCTGTTTTAGCCTCTCTGCGTATGCGGAGATGGGCTGTGTCTTGCTCTGCTCCTGGAGAGTTTGATTCAGCCAGGCTTGGAAGTCCTTAGAGGTCTGATGGAACTGCTGGGAGCTGGCAAAGGCCGAGTTGAGCTGCTCAATCCGCTTTCCTGGTTAAACACAAGGTACGACATAAGAATGTTAGATAAGAAGTCTCCACGGTTGTCACAATTATGTAATGCTGTGTCTGAGCAGAGCATAACATGACAAGAGTCAGGCATCAAGCACTCTTTCTACCATGACAGAATGCAAAAATGCTGTGTGAAGTGACAAAATCACAGTCAGTTGGGAACTGATGTTTGCTATTGTAACGGAGGCCAGCTAGTAGTTGCTGTGCGAGTAAACCTCACTGCCCTGATCTCAATAAGCGCTCTAGCAACAGGCTGCAGTCTTTAGCCTCTTTGTTAGGGCGCCCGACTCTCACGCAGGAGACCCGGATTCGAGGCCCGCTCGGAGCGGGTCGAGTAGGACCCGGGTGGAGGGGTTACGTTGGTGCCGTGACCCGGATGGGAGTGAGGTTTAGGGGGTGAGTGTAACGGAGGCCAGCTAGTAGTTGCTGTGCGAGTAAACCTCACTCCTCTGATCTCAATAGGCTGCAGTCTTTAGCCTCCTTGTTAGAGCGCCCGACTCTCACGCCGGAGACCCGGGTTCGAGGCCCGCTCGGAGGCACTAAATCTATGTCGCTAACACTCACCAAGCGTCAAATAAGAGTAATGAATCCTAACAATGCATGAATGTGAACAAACGTACATATTCTCTGAGCAGTTAAAGGGCCAGCGCTGCATCGTCATTCGTCACGAAAGTTTAAGCCTTGCCAATTTAAAGCTACACTGCGTGATTTTTACCCCCATCTAGTGGTGAAAAGGTATATGACCATCCAGTTAATATTAGTTTCTGTTCCTCTCAATTCCGATTTCGTTTTAACTCCTACGGTGGCCAAGGTAGTTCAAGATTAACATGGCTTCCAGTTCGACCTCGTCCATGAGTGTTAACTCAAACGTAAACGCGAAAGGCGAAGCTTGAATTAACACGTATGTCCCTCTTTGGCTAATGTACATTCAAGATGGAGGGGCAACATGGCGACTCACGAGAATACTTTATTACTTGAACGAAGTAAATATACATTAATGTGCACATATATTTTTGAAAGAACTAAGTGTTTTTAGCTAAGAATAAACTAAAAGGGTTACACAGTGTAGCTTTAAATATTCATGAGCAAGAAGATGTGAAAGGGAGCTCATTTGTGTAACTACTGTCAGACCGACCAGAAAAACCTAAAAAGCACTGTTTATTTAATTTTTTTTGTTACATTGTATTTATTTGTGCTTTTGCTTGTAATTTGATCATTTGTTCTTATTTTATTGTATCTAGTTTTTAACTATGTTAGGCTAGTAGTTTCAGAATTGGAATAGTGAATAGTTCATGTTCACTTTAAAAAAAAAAAAAAACTTTTGCTGATAATTTACTCACCCCCATGTCATCCAAGATGTCCATGTCTTTCTTTCTTCAGTCGAAAAGAAATTAAGGTTTTTGATGAAAACATTCCAACATTCTCCATATAATGGACTTCAATGGGAACCAAACGGTTCAAGGTCCACAAGACAGTTTCAGTGCAAACTGTTCAAAGGGCTTTAAACCATTTCAGACGATGAATAAGGGTCTTATCAAGCGAAACGATCGCTCATTTGAACCAAATGACACAAAAAAAGATTCGTTCATTTTGATGAACTAGTTCGAACAGGAAGTCATAAGACCCTTATTCATCGTCTGGAGTCGTTTAAAGCCCTTTGAACAGTTTGCACTGAAACTGTCTTTTGGACCTTGAACCGTTTGGTCCCCATTGAAGTCCATTATATGGAGAAAAATCCTGGAATGTTTTCATCAAAAACCTTCATTTCTTTTCGACTGAAGAAAGATAGACATGGACATCTTGGATGACATGGGGGCGAGTAAATTATAAGCAAAAGTTTTTTTCAAAAGTGAACTACTCCTTTAAACATAGCAAAGTGTTCAAATCTGCCATGGTTACGTGCGTGCAATGGTGATGTTGCAGAGGGAAGTAGTAGTTGACGTTAACTGCAATACCTGCTTTGTCCTCAAGTTGTCTGAACGGTTTAGTGACGGCCTCCAGCTGTTTGGTCAAGTCTGCTCTGAGATATTCCTCAGTCACCATTGCAGAGAGCTCAGAGCAAATGTTTTCTGCATCTTTCAGCCTCTTCTTCTCCTCTCGTAGCTGAGCCAGTATTGCATTGGTGGCTTCGATCTGTTTCTTGACTTCGTCAGGTTGGGTGCTGAGAGCCTGCTGGTTATTTAGTTCAGTCTCCAGGCAGGTGGCACTTTTGCTGAGTCTTTGCAAAATCTCCTGGAATTGAGCGGTCTTACCGACGGCCTGCTCGATGAGGGCATGTCTTTGAGACAGCTGACCCGTCAAGGCCTGCCACTTCTGGGAAATAGACGCCAGCTGTTCCTGAACCGGCTCGACAGCAGGGTCCTGCTTCTCGGAGGCACTGGCGATGGCCGCGGCGGCCTCGGTTAACTTCTCATACTGAGGCTTGCGGCTGTCAAACTCCTTGAGGAGAATCTAATCAAAGGAATGACATATGACATTAAGCAATGGGCATTAAAGGATAAGCGTTCTTCAGTGGCATTAGACATAGTACAGTATGTCACTATGTAACTTGAACAGAAATAATTGGTTTGACCATGTAACAAAAACATGTTTGGCAGAATGTTTATAATGCTCTTTTCGATATAATGGAAACTGTTGAGCTCCAAAACCAACAAAAATGCTTATATTAGGTCCATATTTCCAGTGTATTATATTCCAAGTCTTCTGAAGAGAAAAGATCACTTTAAATCACTTATTATTACTAAACATCACATCAAATGTCAAAAGTGTGATGTACAAATATGAGCTACTGCTGCTTTTCAGAGATGACTTAAATGACTTCAGTTTTGATGTGTTCTTCACACAAAGCCATCTAACCCAGCAGGCAATTTTGTGTTGAAAATAAGTCTAATAGCTGTCCAAACCTAGCCCTGAAGTATAGGCTGAAACGAGGCTAAATTTGGGCTGTCAGTGAAAACTTAGTAGACGTCTAGTAACTACTAGACAACATGTCAAATAAATGAAAACAAACACCTTGTAATCAAAATTTTTGTTCTAGAATATTTATTCTTTTTAATTTAGTATTTTGAGACAATTTAATTGAATTAATTTATTAATAATTATTTTTTTCAAAAAAATATGAATGCAGTATTTTAGTTTAATATAGAGTCTAGGCCTTCAGAAAAAAAAAAAATTTTTGAAGAAAATTAGCACCATCTGGTTACAGTATAGAGAAAAAGCGTAGAATCATGGTGTAACCACTATATGGCATGTACAGCTCTCTATGGAGAGGCATGTGAATTCCCCAGCTGTTTATGAACACATTTTTTTTTGTTGTTGGTGGATTTGAATATATGGTTGAAACAATCTTAAAAAGCTATTTCTTATAAAAAAAAAATGGCAAAAAACAAATATTCACAATTTTTTTTTCTTTTTTTTTTTACAATTTCCCATTCATTTCCTATGGGGGTCATTTTTGACCAAAGACCACAAGTGTGACTATTTTTTAAGACCACTTAGCATGCTCAACTCATGACCTCAATTTTTTTGTGTGTTCACATACATAATGCCATAAAAGTCACCAAGTTTCGTAACATTGCGATGAAGCTGTGATTTTTAAAAATTCAAAACATACTTTTTGTAATCAAAATTTATTGGTGTGTATGTGTATAAAAGAGTGTTTGTATGTGTGTGTGTGTGTTGGAGGGTGTGCCTGTTTTCCACTCTTGATGTTGTAGAGTGTCATCCCTTTCCTGCGGTGTACTTTTTTTTATAATTGTGGCCGATTTGTAGATTGTACATACAAAAATTCAGAGAACATTTTTTTTGTCAATTTCCCATTCATTTCCCATGGTCGGTCATTTTTGACAGAAGAGAACTCATTTTTTTACGACCACTTAGCCTGCTCGAATCATGACCTCATTTTTTTTTTGTGTTCACATACCCAATGCAATAAAAGTCACCAAGTTTCGTAACATTCCGATGAAGCTGTGATTTTTAATAATTCAAAGCATAAAGTTTTTTCGGTCAGAAATGACCGAAGAGCATCAGAGGGTTAACTTCAGATAACTTTTAATATTTCTTTCACATGAATTACAGTTCTTATCTATGTTTACGGCATAACTGCCCGTACCTGGACTTGTTGTTTTTGTGTGTTGAGCATGTTGGGATCCATAGACACAGAGCCCAGGACGCCCATCATCAGCTCCTTCTCCTGCAGCCACTGTGAGAGTTGTGGTTGGGTCGTCTGGAAGAGCTCCAGCATCCGGCACGACTCCTCCAGGTGCTGCTTCCCCATCTCCACGCATCCCCTGACCTCCTCCCATCCCGCATCTGTGTGTGGAGCAGAACACACATCGCTTTATCACTTTCGGCCCAACCCCTCCACTATCAGCTTGAGCTTTCACAGCAGCAAAAATGCCCCAGCACAAATCAATTCATTTAAATATATTTTGACTGCGGTGCTTAAAAGTAAATGTAAAAATGACCGATAAGTGGAGATTACAGCATTACATTTAGATCAAAGATCGCCTTTAGCGTTTCTGTTGAGTGCATGAATGCAACGGCCAATCAGAGGCGTTTAAAACAGTCACCAGTGCAGAAGAAATCAGCTGACACGCTTGTTTTGATAAAGCGCGCTGGCCTTATACACTCTAAAAATGCTGGGCTGTTTTAACCCAACTTTGGGTCAAATATGGACAACCCCAAACGTCGGGTTAAAAATGTAATTAAAAATTTTAACCCAATAGCTAGGTTTGTCCATATTTGACCCAAAGTTGGGTTAAAACAACCCAGCATTTTTAGAGTGTAATAAAAAAACGAGTGTACAATGCAAATAAGAGATTCACTGTAGAGCCCGACCGATAAAGGATTTTGAAGGCCGATACCGATACAATCCGATATTCCGATATATATCGGCCGATATTATTATTTTTTTTTTCCAGAAACGCACAACAAAATACTAACAGATTTTCCTAACATTAGTTATTTGTAGTTAATTATGAGTTTTAAGTAAAATATTATGATAATGCATAACTGGCTCTCTCTGCCCGACTCCGGCTGGATCAGCAGGTTGCAGGATGTGTGGCGCGTTATACACGAGTGTTGCCGACAGGGACGGTGTAGAGCGCCCTCTGGTGGACAACCTATACAACTCCAACACTCATGACATGGTTGAAGCGTGTTTCGTCCGTTTTTTTTTTTTTAAATATTCATTTATCGGCCATTATAACTGCCGATATATCGGTCTGGATCTAATTCACTGCACTCTGATTATAACAGTGTTTTTAGAGAAAAGCTGACTCAGTTTTGTTGTTCATGCTACTATGAGTACATTTACACGAAAACGATGTACACATTTGTTTCCTTTGCGTTTTTCGCAGTCACACACTGTCAAAACAATCCCCATTCACACGGACGCCGCGGACATGACCAACTCGCTGTGTTCTACTGCCAGGCCAGTAGAGGGCGATGTCCCTCTGTAAAGAAACACTACGCGACTATAGACTGAAAACGTAATACACATGCACATGACGTCACCGTTATCACAAATTCATGTTTTCACAAGTGTGCACTTTCAGGCCCCCAATACGCCGTTATCGTGAAGTGTTCAGCTGGAAACGGTGTGTTGTAAACAGGCCCTGAGAGATCCAGTGGGACGTCTCGATTTGAGCAATAAACTAAATCATAAACAGCTCTCAGCTTGTTTTGTCTGTTTGTGTGCTATTAATATACATTATTAATGGTGATTACAATATCAAGATTGTTGTTTTAATCTCGCAGCTGTCTGTAATGAGTGCATGTTTTTATATTTATAACATCTTCTGACCCACATCCGTTTAAAGACTCTAAGAGGCATCAGCCTTACACCTTGTTTTTGACCTTATCAGATACAAAGGAAATGTTTAATACATTTAAAATTGAAGAGTTCAGATGCAAAAGCAAAAGTGCCATTTGAAATTTTCTTCTAGAATGATCATTTTTATCAAGCTTGTATATTTAAGTTCAGTGATTTCACTTAAATGGCAATGATAATTACCTATTAATTTTTATTTAAGTGAAATTACTGAACTTAAATATACAAGTTTGATAAAAATCATCATTAAAGAAGACAATTTCAAATGGCATTTAGAGGCTTTTGCATCTGAACTCTTCAATTACATTAATATGTAACATCACATTCGAGGAGCATTAAACAGCTCGTGTAAATAATCATAAATGCCATGTGTGAAAATATAACATTTTACTGGTAACAGCCAAGCCAACATGGCATGCCATTCTTCAGATCGGTTCAATTAATTGATTCATTTTAAGTATTTGGCATAAAAAAGAGTGTATACATACACTAAATAAGGTGAAAACTGCCCGGTTCGCAGTGAGTGAGGGAGATGTGTGTGTGTGCTGGCAGTCCACACCGCAGATGAAAGTAGATTGATGGATGCATACCTATCTGTGCCAGCATGTGCTTCCACTGTTCTGCCTCGGGCCGATCCGGGTTCTCCTCCATTAAACTGAGCAAACTCTCCCTGAGCTGCTGGAGCTCAGCTTGCTTTCCTTTCATATTCTCTTCAAAAACCTGCAAGACAGACATAATAATCAGCTTTTTCAGAGCGTACAGTTTAAAGAATGTTCTTACAGTGGGAAACTCTCAAGGTTTTCATGTAGAATTGCGAGCATGACACAAAGTTTGAGCACTTTTTTCAGAATTTGTGTGCTGATTGTTGAGGAAAATCTGCAAAATTACTGAAGTATGGCAAAAAGTTCTTACTGTAACTCCTCAAACTTCACCAAACTTGCCTTGCAACAGCTTAGCAACCCCTTATATTAGCACATTAGCCAGCATCTAAAGCAGGGTTCCCCTGGGGGTTCGTGAGGGAAGTGCAGGGGTTTGATGAAAAGCTAATAATTAAATTGGATGCAAAATAGATGTGGCCGCACAATTAAGCAAAATAAAACTCAACTCGCGATATAGATTACTGCTATTATCAATCAAAGGCATGAAATAAGTGTATAGTTTATGGAGTGGCACTGTCTTCATCATCTCAGAATCTCTTCACTTCATGTACACGTTTGCATAATTATCAACATTTCTGTGCATTGAAACATATTCCACCAAAATGAACATGTGTGGATTTAAACAGTCGAAAGTGAAGAATTTAAGACATAAATACATTGTTACTTGCGGTGTAAACTAAAGACTTAATTTAAATAATATTATATATATATATATATATGAAGAGTTCAGATGCAAAAGCCTCTAAATGCCATTTGAAATTTTCTTCTTTAATGATGATTTTTATCAAACTTGTATATTTAAGTTCAGTAATTTCACTTAAATAACAATTAATAGGTAATTATCATTGCCATTTAAGTGAAATTACTGAACTTAAATATACAAGTTTGATAAAAATCATCATTAAAGAAGAAAATTTCAAATGGCATTTAGAGGCTTTTGCATCTGAACTCTTCATATATATATAAACATAATTTAGAAATACTATATATAAATTAGGGCTGTCAAATGATTAATCGCATCCAAAATAAAAGTTTGTGTTTACATAATATATGTGGGTGCACTGTGTATAATTATTTTATATATATATATATATGAAGAGTTCAGATGCAAAAGCCTCTAAGTGCCATTTGAAATTTTCTTCTTTAATGATGATTTTTATCAAGCTTGTATATTTAAGTTCAGTAATTTCACTTAAATGGCAATGATAATTACCTATTAATTGTTATTTAAGTGAAATTACTGAACTTAAATATACAAGTTTGATAAAAATCATCATTCAAGAAGAAAATTTCAAATGGCATTTAGAGGCTTTTGCATCTGAACTCTTCATATATATATATAAATACACACACATGCATGTATATTGAAGAAAAAAAATATTTATATATAAAATATTGATATTTAAATAAATTATAAATAAATCTATATACATGAAAATATTTCTTAAATATATACAAGCATGTGTGTGTGTATTTATATATTTATATATATATAAAATAATTATACACAGTGCACCCACATATATAATGTAAACACAAACTTGTATTTTGGATGCGATTAATTACGATTAATCGTTTCACAGCCCTAATATAAATAAAAATAAATCTAAAATTATGAATTAACTATTAAAATTAAATATTTGATGTTTACTTGTCATGTGACCATTAATCAACCAGAGAACCATGAATATAGACCATTTTGCAAGATGTAAACAACACTGGTCCAGAAGCACTTCCTGTTTCAGTTTGTAACTGATTTCTCTATTTCACATGTTAAGAAAACATCTTAAAGATGTTTGTTTAACTTTTTGATTCAGTTTTACATGTTCTGTTGGTTGTAATTTATCCCAGCTTTTATGTAGTGTTAAAAAACTGAAACAGGAAGTGCTTCCGGACCAGTGTTGTTCACATCTCGCGAAATGGTCTATATGTGAATAAACATGTTGTTAAATTGTTGAAATATTAACTTAAAATATGACAGGGTACTTCAAGTCAATATTTTAAGTGCAAAAATTACAAGCCATTCGACATAAAGCACATTAACGTCTTTCCTTCACCTTCTGTTGCTCGATCTGTGATTTGACGGTGTGTTTGGCAGACGGATGCTGACTCCATGATGCCGCCGTGTTCTTCGCGTCGTCCATCCACTGGCGCAGAGACTCGGCCTGTTCACGGACCGCTTGCACTCTCTTCAACACGGCGCTGAGCTGCGAGGATCGGGCCTTCAGGAGCTCCCCGAGATGCCCATAACCGCTGTTAATGCAGGACATCTTCTGCTGCACCAGCGCCAACTCTGACGGCAAACACAGATCATAGAGGTTTACATTAGCCATCATTATAGTTATTTATATCAGCAAAAACTGATGTATGAACTTTCACCTTGGTTTGTTAGATAGGCATGGCTTCCTGGACCAGAACCATTACTGACAGCTGATCCTACAGAAAAATAAATGATATATATATGGAGTTCACTGAGTGATCATGCTGGACTGAGACACGCGATAGATGTTTGTGTAAAATCTTAAAATAGTCCTTGGCAATACCTGAGTTGTGATGTATCTTGGCTTTGGCCGGTGATGTCAAAACACTGATTATGCTACATAGAGCAGATCCTTTGCTATTTATATCCTGGACGGCGGGAGCTTTGGAGGTCCACTCGTCCAGCAAGCCCTGCAGAAACAGTCATGTAGAGTTAGGAGACAATTTGACATTTTCATGATTCTGCGTTGACCTTTTGGATCATGACACACACATTCTTGAATGCTGAGCAATGCTGGAGTAACAAGGGTTAAATCACTGAAATAAACACTTTAAAACACACACACACATGATCCGCTGTGTATCCTCCTTATATGGGTGATTCTTCACAGAAATGCTTTACGAACATTTTTATTCGGGAAAAAAAGGATGGTTCATTTTTGTTTTTAATTACTTGTCAATGTTGATCAGTGTGACTGAATATTTGCTTGAATGATTCTATTTTGGGCTTAAACTTCTACTTTTCTATTTTTATAATACTGTTATGGAAAAAAATACAGACTGGTTGTATTTTTGGACTGGTTTATTGAGTAATTATATTTCTATATGCTCTGTAGCACTGTGAGATTGCCGAAATGTAAAGTGTATTACACACTAATACTCCACTGATACTCCACTGATACTCCACTAATACTCCACTGATACTCCACTGATACTCCACTGATACTCCACTGATACTCCACTGACACTCCACTAATACTCCACTGACACTCCAATGATACTCAACTGATACTCCACTAATACTCCACTGACACTCCACTGATACTCCACTAATACTCCACTGATACTCAACTGACACTCCACTGACACTCCACTGATACTCCACTGATACTCCACTGATACTCCACTGACACTCCACTGATACTCAACTGATACTCCACTAATACTCCACTGACACTCCACTGATACTCCACTGATACTCCACTGATACTCCACTGATACTCCACTGACACTCCACTGATACTCCACTGATACTCCACTGACACTCCACTGATACTCCACTGATACTCCAATGATACTCCACTGATACTCCACTGACACTCCACTGATACTCCACTGATACTCCACTGACACTCCACTGATACTCCACTGATACTCCAATGATACTCCACTGATACTCCACTGACACTCCACTGATACTCCACTGATACTCCACTGATACTCCACTAATACTCCACTGACACTCCAATGATACTCCACTGACACTCCAATGATACTCCACTGATACTAGGGTTGCCGCGGTGAGGAAAATTTCCCACCGGTTAATCGACGTGTGACAACACCGGTAATCCTGGTGTCACCGTGGAGGGCAGGGCGGGGGGGGGTTAAATAGCTTTTAAATGCGTGCGCGTTATACTTTCACTTTCGAAATAAGCGTCAATTGCTTGAATGGACAAAAAAAACAACTCGCTGATAATAAAACTTTTATTTATAGACTTTTATTACTATTAGCATAACGAACGAATAAAAATAGCCCCATGCATAGGCTGAAAAAAGTGAAAATCGGCAAAATGTGGGCCCAAACAAATAAGAACCATAAAACGTTTATTAACGAATAAGAAAATAAAATAGGCCTAAATAAATTACACAAAGTTTAAATGAGATAAAACCAATTAAAAAGAGACGAATATAAAACAAAAACTTCAAAACGGACCTTAGCCTACATAAATGACATACTTTCACTTTCGAAATAAGCGTCAATTGCAATTCAGCGTCAATTGCTGGAATGGGAAAAAAAAAAAAAAAAAAAAACTCGCTGACAATAAACTTTTATTTAGACAGCACTTTTATTAGAATAATAAACGAATAAAATATAGACAGAACTTTTATTAGCATAACGAACGAATAAAAATAACCCCATGCATAGGCTGAAAAAAGTGAAAATCGGCAAACTGTGGGCCCAAAAAAAAAAAAATAAAACGTTTATTAACGAATAAGAAAACAAAATAGGCCTAAATAAATTAAACAAAGTTTAAATAAGATAAAACCAAATAAAAAGAGACGAATATAAAATAAAAACTTTAAAAAGGACCTTAGCCTACATAAATGACAGCACTCTAAAAAAAAGTAAAACACTATAAATTGGCATTTATTAACATTAATATATATTGGCCAAAATATTGCCAAACAGGCGCTTTTGCATTGCGTTTTGACACCAAATCTTCCGCCATTATCTTGCTTTTCTGTAATTTGACTCGTTCTCGTCTCCACACGTGCTAAATGGAATCCTGATGCTTGCTGATCTGTGACGTGACGGCACGCGTTGCGCAGTTCATTTTTAATTATAATGCTCTCTTCAGAACTAAATAATTGAAAATTATTATTTTTAATTAATTCAAATAAATATTTTAGCAAAAACGAATACTTTAAAAAAAAAAAGTCAAGACATCGCGGTGTCACGGTGGGAAAGTGATGTCACCGGTGATGGGGCTTAAAACCGGTAACACCGTCAACACCGTCTATCGCGGCAAGCCTAACTGATACTCCACTAATAATCCACTGATAGTCCACTGATACTCCACTGATACTCCACTGATACTCCACTAATACTCCACTGACACTCCAATGATACTCCACTGACACTCCAATGATACTCCAATGATACTCCAATGATACTCCACTGATACTCCACTGATACTCCACTGATACTCCACTAATACTCCACTAATACTCCACTGATACTCCACTAATACTCCACTGATACTCCACTGATACTCCACTAATACTCCACTGATACTCCACTGATACTCCACTAATACTCTATTAATGCTCCACTGATACTCCACTGACACTCCACTGATACTCCACTGACACTCCAATGATACTCCACTGACACTCCAATGATACTCCAATGATACTCCACTGATACTCCACTGACACTCCAATGATACTCCACTGACACTCCAATGATACTCCACTGACACTCCAATGATACTCCAATGATACTCCACTGATACTCCACTGATACTCCAGTGATACTCCACTGATACTCCAATGATACTCCACTGATACTCCACTAATACTCCACTGATACTCCACTGATACTCCACTAATACTCTATTAATGCTCCACTGATACTCCACTGATACTCCACTGATACTCCACTGATACTAATACTCCACTAATACTCCACTGATACTCCACTGATACTCCACTAATACTCCACTGATACTCCACTGATACTCCACTGATACTCCACTGATACTCCACTGATAATCCACTGACACTCCACTAATACTCCACTGACACTCCAATGATACTCCACTGATACTCCACTGATACTCCACTGATACTCCACTAATACTCCACTGATACTCCACTAATACTCCACTGACACTCCACTAATACTCCACTGATACTCCACTAATACTCCACTGATACTCCACTGATACTCCACTGACAC
Organism: Pimephales promelas; assembly: GCF_988280905.1. Classification (NCBI taxonomy): domain Eukaryota; kingdom Metazoa; phylum Chordata; class Actinopteri; order Cypriniformes; family Leuciscidae; genus Pimephales; species Pimephales promelas. The sequence continues at coordinate 36,111,888 of NC_142779.1, forward strand.
TCCACTAATACTCCACTGATACTCCACTGATACTCCACTGATACTCCACTGATACTCCACTAATACTCCACTGATACTCCACTAATACTCCACTGATACTCCACTGATACTCCACTAATACTCTATTAATGCTCCACTGATACTCCACTGACACTCCACTGATACTCCACTGACACTCCAATGATACTCCACTAATACTCCACTGATACTCCACTGATACTCCACTAATACTCTATTAATGCTCCACTGATACTCCACTGATACTCCACTGATACTCCACTGATACTAATACTCCACTGATACTCCACTAATACTCCACTGATACTCCACTAATACTCCACTAATACTCCACTGATACTCCACTGATACTCCACTGATACTCCACTAATACTCCACTAATACTCTATTAATGCTCCACTGATACTCCACTGATACTCCACTGATACTCCACTGATACTCCACTAATACTCCACTGATACTCCACTAATACTCCACTGATACTCCACTAATACTTGACTAATATTTGACTAATACTCTAATGAGATTTAGTTGACATGTACAAAGTAGGTGCAGTGTTACTTATAGTTAGTATTCATGTCAAAAGTGCAATTAAGTCCATTTAAAAATAAAGTGTAATGTGATAAATGTTTCAACAAAAATTGATTAGAATATATTTCGAGTACCATGAAACTTCAAATAATAACCGAGTCCCAAATAGAACTCTGCTATTTGCATCGTTATCTCAATGAACAACATCTCAACACTAAATTAAAGACCTGTAGACCTGTCTCAAATACGAGCCGGTGCAGTGCAGCGATTGGGGAAAATGAAGTTTGAAGTTTTACGGTAGTCCAGACGAATGTGTGCATGTCGGATGAGTCTCAGTGAGATGTGTGTGGACTCACAGTGATGTTGCGCAGGTGTTTCCCCAGGCCCTGTTCACTGCAGTCGGCCTCACACACCGGCACCTGCTCTTCGGTGTCCTCCAGCCACTTCATTAACACCCCTGCGTCCGCTCCGAACTCCTGCAGCTGCTTCTGGCACGACCCAACCTCCTGCTTCCTAACACACACACACACACACACACACAGCGTTATCAAATAGTCTGACATCTGGTAAAAAGCATTACTAACATTGCACGTATTGTAGCACTGTTTTTTACAGCACATGGTTTCTATAGCAGTCCTAGCTAATCAAAACCCTCACTTTACACAATGAAATTAAAAACAGAGACACGTTACTGTTCAAAATGTTGAGTTCAGAAAGAAAGAGTTAATTTTCTACACTGATAATAATCAGAAATGTTTCTTGAGCAGAAAATCATCATATTAAAGTGATTTCTGACGGATAATGTGACACTGAAGACTGGAGTAATGATGCTGGAAATTCAGGAATAAATTACACTTTACTATATATTCACATAGAGAACAGTAATTTTAATTTGCATTAATATTTCATATTTTTTCTGCATTTTTGATCAAATAATGCAGCCAGGGTGAGCAGAAGACTGGACAGTTTTCTTGCAAAAACATAAAGAAATCTTGCCGACTAGTACACTTTAACAGTAGTGTATGTCAGAGCCAAGAGAAGATTAAACATAAATGAATAAGATCACACTATGATTTGAGGTTAGGGTTGCCAGCCGTTCCATAAAATGAGGAATCGTCCCGTATTTAAGGCATCAGTTTGTCCTGTACACACAGGCATATGCTCTAAATTGAGAATTTATCATTCTTTTGAGACAAATCATTTTGGTGGAGGGCATAGAGAGCCTAAGTCCCTCCCCTTCCGGTCGACCACCATGGGACCTTATTTCGGAAAAATATTGAATGGAAGTCAATGGCGAGAGACAACAAATATTTTGATCTGGTTTGAATTGTGCCCTGAATTACACATATGATGTTTGTCAATTTAAAAAATACATTTTAAAGTAAAGAAAGTCGCCGTTTGATGTAAAACCGTTGGACTGTGAAAATACGTTATTACAAAGACTACAAACCCCAAAGGCGCACATTTTCTCCCAATGAATGAAGCTAACTTTACTGAGGCTGATGTCTGTCATTGTTTCTACAGTCTTACGTTATAATCGTAACGTTACGCCGTCATACCTGAGTGTGTTGTACCAAACGAGCAGCGGATCTCACTCGTTGTTTCTCTTCCAGGGAGATGTAGTTCACAGAGTGATTTTCACATAAAACTAAATGTTACTCTTCTGTTGTATGACAAACTGCGACGTTTTTGACTTTCATAATTATCTTTTAAATTGACAAACATCATATGTGTATTTGAGGGCACAGTTCAGACGGAATAAAAAGAAAAGTTGTCTCTCGCCATTGACTACCATTCATATTTTTCCCGAAATAAGGTCCCATGAGCCGGAAGCGGAGGGGCGGGACTTATGACCCAGGAGAATCCTCTGCCGCTGGTCATTCACATCGAGCGGGACAAATCCCTTTCACTGTCCGTGAATACTCAGTACCTTTCCAACGGGATGACGTAATGCCTCAGACCAGCACAAGACGAACTTATTGTGGTTAAAAACTATATACATTTTTTTTTTTTTCGCTAGATAAGACCCTATTCCTCAGATGGGATCGAAAAGCCCTTTGAGACTGCATTGATTTGGACTTTGGAAGTCCATTGTGTGGAGAAAAATCCTGAAATGTTTCCCTCAAAAAACGTAATTTTTTTTTCCACTGAAGATCTCGGATGAGTAAATTATCCGCAAGTTTTCATTTTGAGCTGAACTAATCCTATAATCACTTACTTCTCCATGAGTGTGTCTTTAAAAGCATTGAAGCTGTCGCAGATGTTCTGCATCTTGCTCTGGAGAAGATCTGCGCTTCCTTCAGGACCGGATCGGCCCAGTTCCTCACACAGTTTCCGTAGGGTTTCCACGTCCTCCGCACGCTCACACAACTCCGCATCTGTGTCCTACACATAAAGACTTTATTATTACAACTTAAACAGATTACAGGACACGCACAGAGAGCTGCCATCTAGAAAATAACCCTTTCATCACTTCACAGCCGTAAACCATGATTTATATCATAGACGAGTGCAAAATGAGCCGTCAATATCTTAATGAGAGAATCTAATGTTAACAAAGAATAATAACTTCAGTAACACTTCACAATAAAGTTCATTAGTGAACAAGAACTAATAATGAGCTGCACTTATTAATCTTAGTTTATGTTAATTTCAACATTTACTAACACTAACATACAATGAATGACTGTATTTAAGTAATGTTAACAAAGATGAACCAATACATGAACAAATGTATTGCTCACGGTTAGTTCATAACTAATGTTAACTAACGTAAAGTGTTAGCATAACTTCTGTAACACGCATTGTTAGCTCATGTTTGCTAATGCATTAAAGGAGTAGTTCACTTTTAAAAAAACTTTAGCTGATAATTTACTCGCCCCCATGTCATCCAAGATGTCCATGTCTTTCTTTCTTCAGTCGAAAAGAAATGAAGGTTTTTGATGAAAACATTCCAGGATTTTCTCCATATAATGGACTTCAATGGGAACCAAACGGTTCAAGGTCCAAAAGAGAGTTTCAGTGCAAACTGTTCAAAGGGCTTTAAACGACTCCAGACGATGAATAAGGGTCTTATCAAGCGAAACGATCGACCATTTAATAAATAAATAACAAGGTTTAAGTTTTATAAGCTCAAATGCTCGCCTTCTGTTCGAACTCATTCATCAAAATGAACGAATCTTTTTCCGAGTCAATTGATTCGATTCGTTGGTTGAATGAACCAAATGACTTGGAAAAAGATTTGTTCATTTTGATGAATGAGTTCGAACAGAAGGCGAGCATTTGAGCTTATAAAACTTAAACTTTGTTATTTATTTATTAAATGAGCGATCGTTTCGCTTGATAAGACCCTTATTCATCGTCTGGAGTCGTTTAAAGCCCTTTGAACAGTTTGCACTGAAACTGTCTTTTGGACCTTGAACCGTTTGGTCCCCATTGAAGTCCATTATATGGAGAAAATCCTGGAATGTTTTCATCAAAAACCTTCATTTCTTTTCGACTGAAGAAATAAAGACATGGACATCTTAGATGACATGGGGGCGAGTAAATTATCAGCTAAAGTTTTTTGAAAAGTGAACTACTCCTTTAACACTGGGACGTTACAGTAAAGTGTGTCCTATATCCACTATAGGCTAATAGAAGTAATATAACTGAAGCAAAGGCTTGACCTGTGTGTGTTTCAGCTCACCTGTACGAGCTGTGAGAGTTCAGCGACGCTCTTCCCGGGTCCGTCGCTCTCCGCCAGAGCCTGTGAGCTCTTCATCACGAACTGCTGCAGCTTCTCGGAGGTCTTCTCCACCCGCTCCACCCGCTCTCTGAGCTCCTCCATCTGAGACAGCTTCCGCTTGTGGCGCTCAGAGGCGTCCGTGAAGCGCTGGGACAGGCTCTCCATCCGACCGCGGAGCAGGCTAGCGGCGGCGGGATCCGCGCTCTCCACAAACGCCTGCACCTTCAGCTTCATGGCGGAGATGCTGCTCTGCCGGATGGACATGTCCTGCTCCACAGCCTGAAACACACACACACACACACACCTTCCATCAACATGCATCCCTTGAGAACAAGTAAAAAGGAATATCCAAATTTGGAGAAATCCAATTTTCCTTGAGCTTTTGACATCTAAGAGGTCGTCATATTATAAGAATATCCTGTGTGTTTCAGAACTGAAAACGTCCTTGTTAGTCCATTAAAAGCTTTTATTGACACCAGCCTCAGCAAACGACTCGTTTTTCAAAGTGGGGAACTATGACGTCAAAGAGGATAAAACCCCACCCCCGCAGAAGAAGATCAACGCGGCTGGTTTAGCCCCGCCCACCGATTCGCGCATTACACGCATAGCTAAATAACATAGATGCCTACCTCGTGATGTCAAACCGGATCGATCTACCGAGCGATACAGAATATTGTGCAGCGCCTGGTTGTGGAAGAAGACAGTCGCTGCATAAGCTTCCTCTGGACTCCAATAGGACTAAACTTTATTTTTAATGACGTTCAGCTGATGAGGTAAAACATCGTCCGTCTGTTCGCTTCATTTCACTGAGGATTGTTTTGTACTCAAGACTGGATTTGCAGAGCGATTAAGAGTAAAGAACGGTGCTGTGCCGTCTATATTGGATCTGACAGGAATGGTGCAACACACGGACTCTGGGTCCAACATGTATGGGCCAATCACTCCGGTCACCATTTTACAACATTGGACGTTTTCAGAACAATTTTCCCCAAGTGCACCGACGGGTGAGTCGAAACTCATTATAATATGCAAAACTGTTCTCCAATCACAGCAGTGGGCGTTCACTTCCAAGTCTTCAGTGCGAGACGCCCATAAAAACCCAGCGTTTCTCAGCTAGGCTCAAAACTAGGGTACAAAATAGCCTATTATTTATTCATTTTGATGTTTTTGAATGCAAAAACCAAGCGAACGTCATAAGTCGACCTCAGACAACAATATAATACAATTTAAAAAGCCACTTCATGACCCCTTTAAGGTAAGATATTATCAAGCTATTATTTCGATACATATTTTGTAACGATGTTTTAAAGTGGTGTTTACTAAGTTAAGATGAAATCTCTTCTAGTCTTTTTAACCCCAAAATCATTTTCGGATGGAGCGGTCCAAGACTTAAAGACTTTTGTTGCACTTGAAATACACATAAAAGAACTGAGGAGTTTATGTGGTTGTAATCAAAATAGTAACAAATCCTTTTTTAACACTTTAACCCTCATAGGAACGAATGGGAAATGGGGAATTATTTATTTATTTATTCTGAATTAAAATCAACATTTTCAAAGAAATATTCTTCAAGGTTTTGATGTTTTTTCCCCCTGCTTTCCAACTTACAAACTTCAGTATAATTACATACACTTCAGAATAAATATATACCTTAAAAATGCTAAAACAAAAAATGATTATATAATCTCTAAATATATCCCCGAAAACACACAGAAGAAAACATTGACTTATGATATATATATATATATATATATAATATTGTTATAATGTGGGTTTTGTGTCTTGTTATTTTGTTATCAGTTGTTCCCTGTCTATTAATTATCCCAGGTGTTTATTATTTCTCACGCCCCCCTCGTTATCTGGTTTAGCTTGTTTTCAATAGCTTTTAATCAGTGACAGTTTTATTGTGTGTCGCCTACGTGATGCTCTTTTCTCTCAAAAATGAGCCAAAACAGTGGCATCTGAAAATGTCATCCAAATCCATCAGTTAAGCCCAATTAAATATGGATATTAGGGTAAGATCATAAGTTTTATCAAGCTGTTATTATTTTACATTTAGATACACATGTGTGTTCAGGGTTGAAGTCTGGAGCATTTATACAGTATTTCACTTAAATAAGTATCTAGTAAAAATAAACAATGTACAATAATAATCAAAACGCTTTCATCATGAGCAGAACACAAAGTTAACTAGTCGTCTCAAAGTTTATGTAATTCCTTGCCATTTACTAATAACCCTGGTTTGAAGGGTCAGTCAGATACGTTTGAATATGCCTGAAAGGTGAAAGGTCACGTACTGCCTGTTTGCTGAGAGCACTTGTGATGGAGTGTGAGTCGAGTGGCACGTGCGGCGTCTCCTTCACGCTCTCCTCCACCTTCTCCATCCAGGACATCATCTCGTCCAGCCCGTCCTGGACACTCAGAGAGCGGGTCAGGGTCACCTGCAGCTTCTCGTGGCGGTCGCTCACACACTTACACAGGTTATCGTATCTCTCCGCCACGTCGTCTACAAACACAAGCAGGTTCACACATGCTTTATTCACGTGTTGTTCAAGCGGCCTAAGCTCTGAAAACTAAAAATACAAATAGAAGGAACTGCAAAAAATACAGGCGAAACTCCAATAATGAGAAGATCCTGCTAAAGTTCAGTAATTCAACTTAAAAGATGAAACTAATATATTATATAGACAAAGTGAGATATTTCAAGCCTTTATTTCTTATAATTGTGATGATTATAGATTACAGCTTACGAAAACTAGAATATTGTGAAAAGGTTTTCATATCTGTAAGACATAATCTTCACAATTATAACAAATAAACAAATAATGGCTTGAAATATCTCACTTTGCACATAATATATTAGTTTTCACCTGTAAATATGATGGAAATAGCTAAATAAATCCTGGTAAGCAATAGTAATTTACATAAACTGAGTATAAATGAATTTCAGGTTGTATAAAGAGGCAGAGCATGCTGGAGTGATGAATGAGGAAGAGGAGTCCACTGTCCTACATCAGCACTGAGAGGAAGCAGAGCAGGCTTGTGTGAATGTGAATGTGCAAATGTTGGTCAAATAAGATGTTTTTCTGCTATTGGCAACGAGATTAATAAAAATGGTTTGGTTTGGTTATAACTCTGATGTGTTTTAGCTTCTAAATGTGTAATTTTATCATGCATAGTTTAAACTGTAACATGTTTAAATATCATGTTTGCACTTAATTTTACAGATTTTGTATGTGTTTTTTTTTTTGTATTCGTGATTCGGGGCTCTGAATTGTGAAGCACCATTGAAACGGCTTGCTACGGATGCGAAAAACGCAGAAAATCGAACCCGATGCGATTTTTTTTAATGCCGGACAAGAGTTTCGGAAGTCTTTAAATATTTCGACTTTAATCTTGAAATTTTTCAACTTTAATCTTGAAACTTTTCGACTTTAATCTTGAATGTTTCGACTTTAATCTCTTAATTTTTCGACTTTAATCTTAATTTTTTTTTCGACTTTAATCTTGAAATTTTTCGACTTTAATCTTGAAATTTTTCAACTTTAATCTTGAAATATTTTGACTTTAATCTTGAAATATTTTGACTTTAATCTTGAATGTTTCGACTTTAATCTAAAAAAAATTCGACTTTAATCTTGAAATTTTTCGACTTTAATCTTGAAATTTTTCGACTTTAATCTTGAAATGTTTCGACTTTAATTTTGAATGTTTCGACTTTAATCTTGAAATGTTTCGACTTTATTCTCGAAATGTTTTGACTTTAATTTTGAATGTTTCGACTTTAATCTCGAAATGTTCCGACTTTAATCTTGAAATGTTTAGACTTTATTCTCGAAATGTTTAGACTTTAATCTCGAAATGTTTTGACTTTATTCTCGAAATGTTCCGACTTTAATCTTGAAATGTTTCAACTTTAATCTAGAAATTTTTCGACTTTATTCTCGAAATGTTTCGACTTTAATCTTGAAATGTTTTGACTTTAATTTTGAATGTTTCGACTTTAATCTCGAAATGTTCCGACTTTAATCTTGAAATGTTTAGACTTTATTCTCGAAATGTTTAGACTTTAATCTCGAAATGTTTTGACTTTATTCTCAAAATGTTTCGACTTTAATCTCTAAATGTTTCGACTTTAATCTTGAAATGTTTCGACTTTATTCTCGAAATGTTCCGACTTTAATCTCGAAATGTTCCGACTTTAATCTTGAAATGTTTCGACTTTATTCTCGAAATGTTCCGACTTTAATCTCGAAATGTTCCGACTTTAATCTTGAAATTTTTCGACTTTAATCTTGAAATGTTTAGACTTTATTCTCGAAATGTTCTGACTTTAATCTCAAAATGTTTCGACTTTAATCTCGAAATTTTTCGACTATAATCTTGAAATGTTTCGACTTTAATCTTGAAATGCTAGATTTGTTTGTTTTGTTTTTTACGTTTCGGTTCAGGGCTTCCGTAATTTATAGTGCTATCACTCTCATGGTAGTATATAATGATGCTTATTTACAGCGTGCTGATTTAAAAAAAAATACTTAATGAAGAAATTAATAATAAAAAAAAACATACTTTGACACCAGAACATATGACGCATATTTTAAAAACACATCGCAAACACTAAAACGTCTTTTAAAGGCGTTTTATAGTGCACTGAAAATAAATGGTAACCTAGTGAAAAACCTAGTGATATTACAGTAATGGCATTTTACATTAAGAGATTGGAGATTTTGCGTTATTGTCTTCACGATCTTAACTTTGGTTTTAGGCCTTTCTGCTTGTGGTGTGTTTTTGCGAGACTTAATGTGGACTCACCAACGGCCTCCTGAATCTCCTCAGGATTGGACAGCAGTTCTCCCTCCGCAGAGATCAGGGCGTCACATGACCTCCTCAGCGTATCCAGCACAGCCTGATGGGATGCCGTTTGCCCTTGAAGACTCTGGAACAGACCAATGCTTATTACAATCCACTAATAAGAGTGCAGTCAATAGCCTGGTTATCTTAAAGCACAGCATCAGTGGTGTGTGTTCGTTGTGTTCACGTGAGACAGTGGCATTATAAAAGGTTGAGAAGGTCAGAAGACAGTCGTACTGCACATTCCTAGAGAAAGTAATGACACATCTCTCTGCGTATCTGATCTCGCTGGATGTGGTCTGAGTGCATCATGGGAGACGAAATCTATTTAAGTGTGATTAGCTTTCTCTGCTTCTCTATTTACCTTCGCAAGAACAACTAGCTTTAGTGCGTCACAAGTAAATTAAATCTGTGCTAAGTCTTCAGAGCTATAAATACACAGAAAAAGAGAAACGACCATGCATTTTTATAATGTTCTACTGGAAAATTATGATTTTGTTCAGTTTATCTAAAAGCATATAACACTCCACAGATACATTTTGTTTAGATGGTATTTTTGATTGACGCATATTTTAAAAACACATCGCAAACACTAAAACGTCTTTCAAAGGCATTTTATAGTGCACTGAAAATAAATGGTAAATGGTTTTCAAGTCAAAAATGTTATTAAATATAGCTGAATCAACCTAAATGCATTCATTTATACAAACAAAATAAATTGAGGCTTTTAAGCTCAAAATTGCTGGTTACCACTTTTTACAGTTTGAGGATGACCTAAAGTTAATACTCTGCAAGTATATGAAATTATACCCATAATATTTAGTTTGAACTCATAATATTTTTATGAGTTCAAACATGATATGTGAACGACACTCAGGTCAGTCAATGGGCCAATGAATGCTGGATCGTCAATAAAGTTTAAGCCTTGCCACTTGAAATATTCCAGTGCAACTGGGTTATCATAATTTACCCGGGGTTAACAAATGACCCTGGGTGTTCATACTCTGGGTTACCCAGGGTTAACGTTCTTATTTGCATATTTGCAGTGTCAGTATCATTGATTGGCACTGAATTCGTACTGGCTCTAGCATTTGTTTCCTCGTATTTCAGACTAGAGCCCGATCGATAAAGGATTTTGAAGGCCGATACGATACAAATATTTTTTGGTTTTAAAATCCGATATTCCGATATATCGGCCGATATATATATATATATATATATATATATATATGTATATATTTAATATATAATATATAAAATATATAAAATATATTTTATTTTATTTTTTTTCAGAAACGCGCAACAAAACATTAACAGATTTCCCTAACGTAGTTATATATGAGTTTTAACTAAAATAATATGATAAAGCATTTTAAAAAGAAACTTGTTTCTTTTATTGTCACAACAGAACAGAGGAACATCAAAATATATTAAAGTTCTGATAAATAAAATAATAATTAGTCCCTACATTGCCTTATAAGCTACCTTATAATTACAATGTCAGGTTAGCTAGTCTATGATGAGCCATAATTTAGCAATAGATAACGTCATACTGCAAATTGTAAAACATACATTTTCAATATAACAGGCCAAGGAGAGATGATTAAAGCGTGTTTCGTCCGTTTTTATTTTATTTTTGAAATATTCATTTATCGGCCATTATAACTGCCGATACCGATAGTTTGGAAAATGTCTAATATCGGCCGATATATCGGTCTGGCTCTATTTCAGACTATCAAGTTTACACTGAATCGTCCTTTCAGACTATAAAGGCAAGAATGAAACGGTCTATTCTTCACTCCAAATGACGTGTTTCCAGTCACCATTTGACATTTTCAATTCGAACACTGAAACGACGGTTTATATTCAAAGCACTGTGTTTTTCATGACTGTCTAAAGCTTGTGAATATGAGGCACGTGATTGGCTGTCAGTGGCTAAGCACTGCATCATTGCGCACTGTATAAGTTTAGCAACACAATGTGGAGATAACAGCACAGAAGAGATGCTACTCCTCATCAGGAGCAGGGTTTCATCACCTGACCCGCTTTTAAATCACCAATGTGAAATGCTCTACGACAGTGTGTTCATGCCTTGGTCTCCTCCAGCTGTCTCTGCAGGGTTTGTGGGTCTCCGGCGATGGGCTCGGACTGCTGTCTTCGGGACTCGTCCTCAGAGACGCTGAGCCACTTCACCAGAACACCACTGGCATCTTCATACTTCTTGAACTTGTCCACCACGTCTTTGAGATTGTTTCCGAGCTGATTACACTGAAACGCACAAGTTTACAGTTTATCATCTCAAACATTTTCATTTTTAATTATTTATATCAAAAACATTGGAAGGAATAGGTCACTTAAAAATGCTAATTCTGACATCTTTTACTCACACTCAAAAGAATGAATTTATTTCTTCTGCTGAACACAAAGGAAGATATTAAGAAGCTGACGACCCCATTGATCTCCACAGTATTTATTTTTCTCCTATTGAAGTCAATGGGGTCCAACTGTAAGGTTACCAACATTTTTCTCTTCTTTATCTTCCTTTGTGTTCAGCAGAAAAAAGAAACTCATACAGGTTTGAAACCACTTGAGGGTGATTTTTTATTTATTTTTATTTTTAAGTAAACTTTTCCTTTAATAATGTAATGACAGGATATGTTTGCTGAATTACAACCATTGAGAGACAAATGCTGCCATCTATTGGTTGTAATTATAAAGTGGTTAATTTCCCATACAGCTAAACTAACTTAAATGTGTGTCTGGAAAATGTGATATTTTTGCAATGTTCCTGAGATAAAAATGGTCTTTTTTAAAGGAGTAGTTCACTTTTAAAAAAACTTTTGCTGATGATTTACTCGCCCCCATGTCATCCAAGATGTCCATGTCTTTCTTTCTTCAGTCAAAAAGAAATTAAGGTTTTTGATGAAAACATTCCAGGATTTTCTCCATATAATGGACTTCAATGGGGACCAAACGGTTCAAGGTCCAAATGAGAGTTTCAGTGCAAACTGTTCAAAGGGCTTTAAACGACTCCAGACGATGAATAAGGGTCTTATCAAGCGAAACGATTCACTCATTTAATAAATAAATAACAAAGTTTAAGTTTTATAAGCTCAAATGCTCGCCTTGCTCTGTCCTGTGATGCGCGTTCGTGACTCTCCTGTTCATCAAAATGAACGAAATGACTCGGAAAAAGATTTGTTTTTTTGATAAACGAATAAAACCCCTTATTCATCGTCTAGAATCGTTTAAAGCCCTTTGAACAGTTTGCACTGAAACTGTCTTTTGGACCTTGAACCGTTTGGTTCCCATTGAAGTCCATTATATGGAGAAAATCCTGGAATGTTTTCATCAAAAACCTTCATTTCTTTTCGACTGAAGACCATCTTGGATGACATGGGGGTGAGTAAATTATCAGCAAAAGTTTTTTTTTAAACTGAACTACTCCTTTAAGTTTAATGGTGGGGTACCTGGACAGAATCTGCCACTGACTCTACATAAGATGGAAAAGAGCATTACCTGTGAGTGCAAGGCTTTGTATCGAGCGGCAGCAGAATCCAGCTTTTCTGTGACTGCAGAGCAAGTCCCGGACATATCAACCACCGCCAGGCCGTCCGTCCCCCCAGATCCCCCGCGGTCGCAGGCCTTCGCCGCGTCCAGCACCTTCTGGCCCGAGATGGTAATGAAGCGCAGGTCTCCTTTATGAGAGATGACGTCTTCAGAGAAACTCTTCTGTCTCTGTAGATGATTCCTCAGAGTGTCCAGACTGGCCGCGGGCGTCCTCAGCTCCTCCACCTGCCCGTGGGCCTGCTGGAGCCACGTCTCGAACTCCTCACAGTCCCCCTGAAACTTCTGCAGCTCCTCCTGAACCGTCTGCATGTGCTTCATCTGCTGCTCGGCCTGCGTGAGAGAGGACTCGTAGCGGCCCTTCAGCTCTTTGATGTCCCTCTGTAGCTTGTCTTTTTCCGCAGGGGACAGGACCTGCGCCTGTTTGTCCAGTAACGCCTGCGCTGACTGTGTGGCGATGATCAAGTCCTGCTGTTGGGACAAGATCTCCTGGTGGTGAGCCTGTGGAGAATGGAGGGCTTAGTAAGTATTAAAAAGTACTGTTGAGTTCAGATATTTGCATTTAAAAAAAAGTAAACTATGATACATTTTCAATATATTACAATTATGGTCACACATGCTGGCTGGTTGATTCAAGGCTTAAAGGTTCACTTTGAAATTAATTTTTGGTATGTTTTATCTGACCTCAAGGGCATCCAAGATGTAGGTGTCTTTATTTCCGCAGTAGTTTCAATTTTGATATTTTTAGGTCAAACCATATAATGGAGGTCTATGGTCACCACCTCAAAGAGCATGCACAGAGAAGTCCAGATTAAACATGATTTAATGACTCGTAAATGAAAGTACACATTAATGGCCTAAGACACGCAACGAAAGGTTTGTGTGAGAAAACCAACAGTATTTATATCGTTTTACCTCTTGTAACCACAGCCACGTCCAACTGATCTCTCGCGCGGTTGCAAAAGAAATTCAACGTTGTCTGTTGATAAATCGAAATCGTCTTCCATTGCGATTTCCTGTCTAAATATGTTCGGATCTTCACAGTGAAGGGCAACACTTCTGAAATCTCTGTGTAAACAATGAGTGACGTACACGCGCGAGAGAGACCACTTCCAGCGCTTGTGCAGACCGAAGCGCCCTCAGATCAGTTGGACGTGGCTGTGGTTACAAGAGGTAAAAACGATATAAACACTGTTGGTTTTCTCACACAAACCGCTCGTTTCGTGTCTTAGGCCATCAATGTGTACTTACATTTACGAGTCATTAAATCATGTTTAATCTGGACTTCTCTGTGCATGCTCTTTGAGGTGGTGACCATAGACCTCCATTATATGACTGACAGACAAGAACGGTTTGACCTAAAAATATCAAAATTGAAACTACTGCGGAAACAAAGACACCTACATCTTGGATGCCCTTTAGGTAAGATAAAATATATCAAAAATTAATTTCAAAGTGAACTATCCCTTTAAAGATCACTTCAAAGAAAGAATCAAGAAGCAAACAGAGATAATCCAATAAACAGACGACAATAACATCCAGGCAGCAACATTAACACAACACAAAGAACAGAAGCTAACTGAGGATATAAACACACAGTCAAACAAAGAGCAAATGAGAAAAGGTGATTATCAAGGCACAGGTCAATGGGATCAAACACACACACACACACGGGGAAAACTGGGTCAAAGGGTCAGAAAATAAACAAGATTCATGACAACTACATTTAGTTTAGTATTTAAATAAAATCAGTAATAATTACACTTGTATGCTGAAGTGTGCTTCTGTTTCACAAGGGTATGAGAAGGAACTAGGGTAAATAAATACTGAAGTGCTCACTTGAACTCGATCATACTGCTGGTCCAGGTCCAAGGCTTTACCGTCTTGCTTTTCGCCGGTATGTAGACTTGTGTTATCTGTAGCGTCTAAGGCATTTCCATTAGGATCATCTCCCTCGCCGATAATCCTCTTCACGGACGTGTACTCGGGCATGTTCCCGTTCTGTTTACCCGTCCGGTCCTTTTGTATTCCACCCATTTCTTTCTCTTTCCCAATGTTGGAGATCCAGCCTAGAAGACCTTCAATTTTGGTTTTACTCTCCTCGAGTTGTTCAACAGCTGCTACCTGTATTGTTGCAAAATCGAAGAAGAAATAACTATGATTTACTGAGAATAGTCACAAAAATCCAAACACACCTTGAAATAGTTAAACTACCACTTGAGTAGTGTTTGGGAAAGTGTTTTCCCCCTAACCTTCTCAGTCTCCTGCTTGATAGCACTTGTCAAAACCTTCTCCAGATCCTTCCTGGACTCTTCTGCCTTCTGGTTGAGCATGTTCGCCTTGCTCTTCAGCTCTTCCAGTTTGTCCTCGAGAGCCGATATCTGCTCTGGAGTGAGTTTACTGCGATTCTCCTCCAGAAACTTCTTCGTGCTGCTGATGACTTCATTGAGGGCACTGGCATTAGCCTGCAGGTCTTTCTGTAGAGCCTGAGAGACCAGCATAGAGAAAGAATCTTTAATATTCAACAGATAAAAACAATATAATACGTAATGAATTGCAACAAGCCACTGTGTTAAAGTAATTTATCCTCGGGTAAAGGGTTAAAGGAGTAGTTCACTTTTAAAAAAAACTTTTGCTGATAATTTACTCAACCCCGTGTCATCCAAGATGTCCATGTCTTTCTTTCTTCAGTCGAAAAGAAATGAAGGTTTTTGATGAAAACATTCCAGGATTTTTCTCCATATAATGGACTTCAATGGGAACCAAACGGTTTAAGGTCCAAAAGACAGTTTCAGTGCAAACTGTTCAAAGGGCTTTAAACGATTCCAGACGATGAAAAAAAAGGGCTTATCAAGCGAAACGATTTTCCGAGTCATTTGGTTAATTCAACGAACAAAACGAACGAATTGACTCGGAAAAAGATTTGTTCATTTTGATGAACAGGAGAGTCACGAACGCGCATCACAGAATAGAGCAAGGCGAGCGTTTGAGCTTATAAAACTTAAACTTTGTTATTTATTTATTAAATGAGTGATCGTTTCGCTTGATAAGACCCTTATTCGTCGTCTGGAATCGTTGAACAGTTTGCACTGAAACTGCCTTTTGGACCTTGAACCGTTTGGTTCCCATTGAAGTCTGTTATATGGAGAAAATCCTGGAATGTTTTCATCAAAAACCTTAATTTCTTTTCAACTGAAGAAAGAAAGACATGGACATCTTGGATGACATGGGGGTGAGTAAATTATCAGCAAAAGTTTTTTTTTAAAAGTGAACTACTCCTTTAAAATCAATAATCGCCACAAATTTAGTTGATTCATCTGCCTCCATTGGAGACGCCATTGGTTGCTATGTATAGCAACGCCCAACTTCCTGCATTCCAATCAATTCCCGATGGGTGAAATCAAGACCCACTTTACTTTTTTTCTCATTTATGTTTCACTTTTGCAATTGGGAAGCAAAGACTTCAATTGCATGCCAACTTTAACAAAGACCTCTAATAACTTCTTTAACTGTGTGTAATATAAGTACAAGTGTGAGCAGGTTGTACCTGATGCTCTTGCTGGTATTGCTGGAGGTCTCCCACACTCTTGGCACTGACCGCCTGCTGCTGGTGGCCAATCAGTCGGTTCTCCGTCTGTGTTAGATCATCAAACAGCTCCTGCAGCTTTTCTGAAAACTCCCTCTGCTTCTCCACAGCGGCCTAGCACATCAGCGTTCAGTTAGAGAAGAAACCACAGCATCAAAGCAAACACAGAGCATTCAACCATTAGCAGGGACTGAGTATGCTGTAAACATGCCAGCCATTCAAAGAGAATTTGGCAATGGTAAAGAGATGTTGGTTAGTGCCGCCTTTACTGCTAGAAAGCATATCCACATGTAATGAAGTTTAGGTCCTTTGGTAGTAAGAGCTGAACAGGGTCAGGCAGCCTGAACAATGCGAAGAAGGTAAGTTGGTGGCAGTGATCAAGCCATGGCTTTCTGTGTTGTACATAAACAAATAGATTCTGATTAAAATCTGCAAAACACAGAGCAACAATTTGAGCATCACACACACACACACACACACAATGTATTCATGATTTGTCTTGACAATATCATAATGAAACTCTTTTGAAAGACCCCATGAAGAAAGAAAAAAATAACAAACAATATTCATTACTCATCTAAAAGGGTGTATCCATGTTTTGGTCAAAAGAATGACATTTTTTAATTTAAATTGGCTCTAGCATAGCAAGTAGCAGTTCATAGTTCATAGCATAAACTAAACACTATCTTTATTTTACAAGAATGGCAAATTATTTAAGATTTCCTCTACCAATTTCTTATTTCAAAATGAAATATATTGGCGCAGGAAAGAAAACTGAACACATGTCACTTTTTGGGTTAACCCTCTGAGGTCGGCTTTATGCGAACGATTAGGAGGATGATTTTCAGAAAAAACTCAAGGCCACAACATCAATTAGTCAAGTCTTGTGGACGCATATTTCGTACGTGTTTTGTGGCCTTATTTCAGAAACTTTCATTTTTAGTTTTTTCAATAACCACACAAACAATATTCTCTCAAAAATACATTTACATACATGTTGCTCACATATTATGGTAGCCCTGTTTGTACTAAATAGAGTGTAATTTCACCTGTGCCATTAATA
Source organism: Pimephales promelas (assembly GCF_988280905.1). NCBI lineage: Eukaryota > Metazoa > Chordata > Actinopteri > Cypriniformes > Leuciscidae > Pimephales > Pimephales promelas. The sequence continues at coordinate 36,129,231 of NC_142779.1, forward strand.
TGTTTGAAAAAGCACAAATGTCAGGCATGTCAAAACATCTCAAGCACCCCAAAAACACCTTGGACCCCAGAGGGTTCACGTCAAAACACACCACACATCAAATCAACCACTTTTAGAAGCATCTCCATGCATTTTCATGTGAAACGTCAACGGTCAGTGTGATCTCTCTCAAACCTGCTGCCGACTCTCATCCTCACGGATCTCCAAGTGGACCTCCAGAGTTTGTCTCCGAGTGAACACTCTGTCCGTGAGGTCTTTGAAAGATCTCTGGGTAGTGCTGAGAGCCCTTAGAAGGTGTCTGCTGTGAGCAGGACTCAGGAACTGAGCATGCTCAGAAATGAAGTTTTGGATATCAAAAGCAGCATCTTCCAGGAGCTGTCGGGTTCCTGACAAGTCCTTCTCTGTGTCCTGAATCAGGAACAATAAAGAACACTAAGTAAAACTGTTCAGATGATGACTTCATTTGATGTGGAAGGATATAATGTCACCCTTGTATTTTGGGCAACTTTATTAATACGTTCCAAGACAACTTACCTTAATTTGCTGAATCTTGATCTTAATTCTTTCTGTGTCATCAGTATCCATGATATCAAGCTTAGACACCCTCGCAGAATCATCTTGTATACAAGCTGATATCTTATCAAGAGAGCTTACCAAATCCTGATAGGAGCTTTCCAATTGGATCTGTAACCCATATGTGAAAAAGTGTAAGATAATCTAATTTGCATTATTCTATATTTACTCTTAAGCCTTCACTAACCTTCACTGTGTCAATGGCTAGTAGAATAGCATTATTTCGCTCAGCTGACAAGTAGCAAACATCTCTGTAAGCATTCTGTATATCTACATAGACCGCAGCCAAATCTTGGTGGATTTGCATGGAAATGAGTTCATCAGCAGAATTCAGAAGTTGCTCTGCTACGATCAAATCTGCTGTTAGTACGTCAGGGAGAGCAGCAATCTGTCTTTCCAGAGACTAGAAACAGAGTGTGTGGAAGTAGTTGAGGAACAAGAGAAAGCAATTGTGAAGAAGAGTGACAGAATAAGAGGAATAGGCAACAGGCTACAGTCTAGAAAGAGAGTATTAGTAAAAAGCAGGAGTATCTGGGGTCTGCAAGTCATGAGAAAGTGAAGAGATAGCCTGTTTATTATTTTATAAGTGACAAACCTGAACTTCCTCAAACTGACAATGCAAGCCCTCAATATTTTCTGCTAAGGAACCACTGGCCAGCAGGTCGCTTCTTATATCTTCAAGAGTATCGCAATGATCCTGAAGTCTCCCGACCCATTCCAAGTAATTCTGGGTGGAATATCTCTGCAAAAAGTGCATCATTATACTTACACCTTGATATCCAAACATGCACTTGGATGATAATGCTTTGGAAATTAGCATTAGTAGCAACACTCACTCTGGGTTTGACTTCTTCTGCCTGCCTTATGTTTGGACAATCGGCCACAGAGACCTGGTAGTTAGAGTTGGTTGAGTTGGTGGTATCATCTGTGGTTGGGATCTTGTTTTTATCATCCATTCTTTCATCTGCAAGGACAGTGTCTCCCAAAAGACCCACATCCTTGAGCACTTCTTGACCTCTACGTGTGGAGATCCCCTGAATCATATCCAGTACATCAGTCTGACGCTTTGATTCATCATAACTCTCAACTTCTTCTCTTGGATCGAGTCCTTCGTGTGCTTTCAAATCCAGGAGGATATCTGGATCCCTGATTCTCTCATTTGAGCTGGGATGATTGGCTGGAAAGGATCCAGAGGGATGCTGAATAATTTCATTAACGCTATTAATGGCTTGGCCTTGTTTTTGAGTTTCGTTCACACTTGCTCCATCCACGAGCTCATTTAAGAAATCACTGCTTCCCATTGATTCTGGTGCACTTTCATCTTTGGCTCTTACCATTTGAGGTAAATGTTTATCTTGGAGTTCAGCTTCAGCAAGCACTGTATCTCTACCCTGAGACTGTTTGAAGATGTCCTCACTATTCTGATCAAGAATGGCTCTGACAGTAGGACTCGGCTTTTGGGGGTCAGTCTGCAATTCATTGGATTCTGTGTGCATCTCTTCTGAACAATGACCTGAAGTTTCTACGAAGTCTTTTACATGTTTACAATTGTCACTTGTAAAGTCAGAATCAGCTGATCTGGCCATTGGAGTGTCCTTTGAGGCTACTTCATAACAACACTTGCTTTGCTCGCTTGGGTGTTGTGTGTTATGCGTACCTCCGCTTGAATCATCTTGACTAGAGTTAATAGCAATTTCAAGAGGTAATGGCTTGGGATTTACTGTTGATCCAGCTAAATCCTTCAAGTTGAGTTGAAGTGTGTTCTCTGATCCTTTGAAACCTATAGAGTTGTCAATGTCGCCATTTTGCTCTACATTACAGTCAATACTGCTTTCTGTACAGATCCCTCTAGGCTCAGGTGTTGTTATTGGTGCATTTCTGAACATTTCGGACATGTCCTCATAACTAGCCGAGACATTTACTCTGTTCTCTGTGCAAAATGGTCCTGGATCCTCATCAGAATGCTCATGATTTGTATTATTGGAGTATTCAGCTTCATATGATTTATTGGTCTGAAATGATACGTTCTCATTCAGCAAATTTTGAGCTAGTACGCAGTGACCATCAGTACTTAAATTCACCTCGGTTGCAATCTCCATTGGTGATGGGACATTTGCTCCATATAAATGTGTTTCTGCAAGAGTTTTAACATTTGGTAGCAAAGTGCTCAAGCTCCCCGAGAGTCCTTTGTCCAAAAGTGTGTTTGTTATCGCAGACTCCACCTTGGACCTCTTGAATTCCGGTTCAGGATTAAGTACACTCTCTGATTTTCTTTGATCAGAGCAAACATCACTTTGTGACGAACATGATCTCCCAGAGCCACTCTGTACAGGGATAACAACTTGACTGGCTATAGTCTCAAGATATGCCCCCTCCCCGACACACGATGAAGGACTTCCAGTTTCACAAGAAACACCAACGACAAAAGTGTCATTTGACCTTTTTGATTCATTTCCTTCCAAAGTGAAAATGCTTTTTCTTTCATTTGTGGTGCTCATCTCATTGTTAGTATCCATAGTCTTGAAACGTACACCACAATCCCCCCCTATTCCAAGAGTCTCAGCTACATCATCATACACAGTATCTTTAGACGGACCGTCACAAATGCTGGATAACAGAAGATCCTGACTACTGCTCACACCTGATATGTCTGTAGATTCCTGCATGGTTTCATCTGATCTTGAGCTTATTTGACCTCCTTTTGCTGAGTCAAGCGCCATAATGTCTAGCCTTTCGTCCTGCTGTGAATGTTGCATTATCTCAGGCTCTTCATCATCCAACATTCCCGACTGGAGGGCATCATTTACACCGAGCACGCACTTTGCCTCTGGATCAATGCTGATTGCCTCTGAACAGGGAACACTTCTGCTAATATCATCAGTAATCAGACCCCTCTCTAAAGCATCACAAACGCTAATGGTTTTTCCAACTGCTGCATCATAGAAACCACGCTTTTCCATGATCTGTAGGGCTATTTTACTTGAGCCTTTGTTGACAAAAGTGTTCAAAACTGACAATAAATCACTTTTGTTATCTTTCAAACCATCCCCTTTAAGCTGCAACGCAAGTATCTCGAAGACAGTCTCTTCATCAATAAGGCCTTTATCAAGAGCACCTTGAAGGTCATACCGTTTTCCAGAGGTGACATCTAAAATCCCATCTTCCTCTACTTGTGCCCTAAGAAGATGGACGGCGTAATCTCTGTCACCCCACACATCGTCTGTATGAGGGAATTCAGAGGGTATATCACTATATTTGGTTGTTTCACTGGCACTCAAATGTTTTTCTCGGCCGTTAACGACATCATCACATTCAGAATCAGCTACTATCGAGCACACACTTGTGGCAGTTGCTGCTATAGAAAAGGCTGTATGTGGTAACTCTGAACATGAACATGCAGAAACCTCAGGCAGTTTGTTCATTTCAATTACAGTCCCATGTTGGAAACCATTCTGATCTGTTGCTAAGGTGTTTCCACCAGAGTCAACGGGTAGAGTAGGCTCAAGGTAATTGTGTAATACGTTTACATTCACTACTTTATGTTCTTCTTCTGTTGGGTTTTCCAAAGGTTCACAAATTTGCAATTCTCCCAACACATCATAATCAGTTTCCAGACAATCGTTGTCAGTCTGGCGAAACTCATGCGAAATATTATCCACATGAAGGCCGCTAATATCATCTGATGCTTCAAAGAGTAATTTAGCCATTTTATTTAACTGGTGGTCCAAGATCAACAGCCTTTGGCCTGACGTTGGATCCATATAGCTATTCATCATGAGGTAGGAAATAAACAACTGTTTGGCCTCAGAGAGAGATGGCGCATCTGTGCTGTTTTTGTCACTCGTTTCTTCACCGGATGTACAAGATCCTTCCGTTTGTAGCTCCCGCATTACCAGCCATGATGAGAATCTGTTATTCAGTTCAGGTAAAACATCTGGGATTTCTATTGTCTTCAACAACTCTTTTGTAAACGTCTCAATCAAGTTATTCTCCACGGCAGAGTCAACATCAACTACCTCAGAGGTTTCAGGTACGTACAAGGCGGTTATGTTCTGCCGGTTATGCAGCAGTTCCCATGCAAGTTTTTCCGTGATTATATTTTGCTGAAGAGAGGTGGAGAAAGAGAGGATTTCACCAGCGTTGGGCCAAAGGAGACCCATGAATGCTTTCTGTCTCTCCAAAACTAACAACGCACTGCTCGAGCTAATTAAGTCACACTGGACGGCCTCGTCGACTGTAAGTCTCGCCCCGTTGCAAGGATTAACGATGCCACCATTTTGGGTCTGATGGCTTAATATCTCACTTGCAGTGTCCAGATCAATCAGACCCTCAGATAAGGCTTCCTCAACGGTCAGCTTTTGGCCGGTGTTGGGTTCAACTATGCCTCCTGCAAACTCGTGCATAGCTTTCATAACATTAATCTCTCCCCCAGATATAGTTCCATCTTTTCCACATTTCAGCGGAAGCAGGCGAAGTCTCGTCGGGTCGTGAATCAGGCTCCTCTTCACGAGCTGACTAAGTGTGACTCTTTCTGCAGTGTTGGGGTCAATCAAGTCCTGCCAAGTGTCCTTTCTCTCTGACATCTGGGTAAAGAGTGAGTCGGGTATCAGGCCAAGTTGAAAAGCCCTTTCCAGATGTAGGATATCACCGGTGTATCTTAACCCTCCAGTCACCAGCTGGATTTCAATGATCTTTATAGCTGTTTGCACAGATATAGCCCCATTTTCCAGGGCTGCAACAACTGGCAATGGTTCTAACGCAAACTGGGGGTCCTGAACACGTTTTTTAGCTTTATCCAAGTCTTCCAGTTGCTTGAACATTGTGTAATCCACAAGATTGTTCTCAAATGCATCCTCCAAGCCCATGCACAAGTGCTGTTCAGGCCAAATGATCCCATTGGTTATAAGTTGAGCCTCTAGTAGACCAAGTCCTGTGTTTTGGTCAATAAGGCCATTGATGACCGAGCAACACACAGACATGACAGCTCCACTTTCAACATCCAGAATCCCTTGAATGACCTGCAGTGCCTGGAAAGAGATTAAACAATGTTCAAAGGATGTTCAAACATAATCATTTTGATAACAATATTGGTTGGAAATAGCATCAAACATACTCACCCATCAGTCATTGTACAAGTCATCAGAAAGAGAAATGGGATGCAATAAAAGCTTACATGCATCTGTGAACAGAACTCTCAGTATTTTGTAGAACAACACAGTTAGAGAAAACACGCAGAGCATTATGTTCTAGTGTGCAGTGTGGTGAACCTCATGTAGACAGGATAAAGAGTATCCTGCTGTGAAGAAAGAGTGAGACTGGCTGACATGCAAGGTATGTTTACAGCATACTCAGTTTTAAAACACACAAAACGAGTATTTTTGCAGTAGTTTTTGGAAACGGTCTTACCATAAGCTGTCAAAACAAATATTAGTCATGCAGCTGGAGAGTTTTTACACACAATAAACGCAGAATATCCCACCTGATCAGCTGAAGACGTCGCATCCGCACACTGTTGCGAGAGCTCGCTGTAGGCCTGATGAAGTGATCTGAGCTGCTCTTTTGCCTCTTGCTTTTCTTCTTCTGTCATTCTAGTAAAAGAGCACATGAAAATGAAAAAAATAAGTTAAACAAAACAAATAAACAATGCCACAATGAAGCCCTGTCGACATTATAACGTACTTGTCACTGTGTTTGGTTAGGATCAGCTGGGTCGTTTTCAACGCTTCTCCAATTTGTTCCTTCTTTGTCACCATCTCCTCCATTGACATCTATAATGTAATATAATAATGCACAGTATGCATTAGATTAGCTGCACTTTGAAAGCCACTTCATCCAACATCTACTGTAGGATATTCAAACATCTGATATCAGATCAATGTTTTTAAGCAACCTCTCGCTATATGATTTGCAGGAAAAAATGAGGATATGCCGAGTTCCATGATTTAATGTTATAATGGGTTTCAGAAGTTTGAGACCACACTCAAAAAACTGGGATTCAAAATCCAAATTAACACAGAAAACAGACGTTTTGGGATTTTGAATATGTTAAAAAATTATGTAATTTCCATCCATTCGCTCTTTTATCCTCTTTAGGATGCTGGAGACTATCCCACACACACCTACGGACAATTTAGTGTCTCCAGTTCACCTGTGGTGCTTGGACTGTGGGGGAAACCAGAGCATGAAACCCATGCAAACACACGGAGAACATGCACACTTCACGGATAAATGCATACAATTTAAATGTAATCATTTATACGTATTGTGACACTGACCATGTAGTATAAATGTATTGTTCCTACTGAAGCACAAAATTCTCTTAATAGCATTCACAAATCATGCTCGTGTAACGGTGTGGTATTCTCAGGAACAGGCTGAAGATGAAATCAAAACGCTTTAATAATAATAATAATAAGAAGAAGAATCATGTAACCTTCAGGGAAACTCACATTAACACAACAGTGTAGATACTAGGTGACCAGACAAGGAGTGAACGCAACAAGGATAATTACTAAACACAGCTGACACACATGAACTAATAATGGCGGTAACCAAGGAGACGGACGAGTAGCGGGAAAGTGAACAAAGAAACATGTGACAGATGAAAACATACTGAACGTGACAGCTGGATATCAAGAGCAACGTGTTTTACACAACCCTGTGGAGTCAGCTTGTGTGCATGACGTTATTAAAGCAAATTTTAAAATCAGAAAATACGAGATACAGGAATTTTCACATTTGGCCTCAAACTTCTGGATCCCACTGTATTTTTAAAAGACATTTTGCCATGTTTATATCAACATCAAGGTTGAGTAATCAATCTTTTGTTAGGAGAATTATATATTCTGTCGTAAGGGATGTGACATTAGGTAGATGAATGGTAATTTTTTACACAACTTTCTAACTTGGGAAACAATATATTTTAAATGGCATTTAAATTGTTCTCTGCTCTTGGTCAATCAACAGCACATTTACCAACTAAACGACTTGGCTCTGACTCCAAAATGATTGGTGTGCAAGATTGTGTTTGATGAAGTGTAGAGATATAGCAACATCAATACTCTATACTGCTGTGATTTAAGCCAGAGTGTAATTTGTACAGTTTATCACACTGTACATGCACATATGATGGAGCTTATGGATACATTTTCATTGGATTATTATTGTTGCCCCATGTGTAAAATGGGACATGACCTCATGGCTGCTCCAGATGTGATATAACAAAAAAGTGATTAGGGTGATTATGTAAATCACAATTTGAAATGAAAGGGTAGATGTATTATGGGTAAATATTTGATGTGAAATGTGGGTGGATAATAAGTATGTGAACAACAAGCAAATGAAGAGATACAAAATAATAATCTTTATTCAGAACAACAACAATGTAATTGTGTTTTGATGTTTTTGACATATTAGCAAAGTTTGGAATTGTCAAAAAATTCAGTTCCCTGTAATGTTGACAAGATGCGGACATTAAAACAGCTACAGGTAGACAAAAACAATGGGATGGTTTGCCTTGTTTACCTGGGGTTTGCTAGTGCTCTCAGTGCTGGGTTTACAATCACTTTGAGCTTTTCCATCTTTGTTCAGATTCGTTTTCATACTGGACAATAACTTGTTAACTTTATCGCCATGTTCTTTCTTCTGGTCCTCAACAGACCTCTAAAATCATTGGAAAGAAATTGTAGTGTAGATTAGAAAACAATTTAGCACATTCATTATTAGCGCAAAGAAATACACAATATACTGTACAGAAAGGAATGAGCAGGTCTATTGAGCTCCCAGCCATTTTACATGGAATCATGCTTGGCAATAAATTAAAAATGCCATTAAAAAGAGAGAAAAAAAATGGATCACATAAGATATGAGACAATTTTAAACAATATCTTACAGTGGAAAAAAATGCCATACAGTGGTGTGAATAAGTTTTGACCCCCATGCTAAAGTTGCCTAAAAAGAGGAATAAAAAAATCATCTTTTTGATGTTGATCTTAATGCCTCAATTAGAAAAATGAGGAAAACTCCAACCTTTAAGGACACCAATTTTCTTTGTGAATGAATAATGTATCATAAAATAATATTAAAATATCCCCACATCATCACACACCATCCACCACACCTAGAGATTGGCATGGGGTACTTTCCATAAGATCATCTTTCAATGCAAATCAAACCAGCTGTTAGGCTAACTGAAGTAAAACCATGCCAATCTCTAGGTGTGGTGGAAGGTGTGTGATGATGTGGGGATATTTTAATCCCAAAGGCCAAGGGAACTTTATCAGGATGCATATTATCCTGGATCCACGAAATAACTGGCTTTTAAAAATAAAAATCTGCCTGACTCTATGGGAATTGTCCTGACTTATGCACTCTATATTTTAAGGAAAAACATTTATTTGTTTATGATACATTATTCATTCACAAAGAAAATTGGTGTCCGTAAAGGTTGGAGTTTTCCTCATTTTTCTAATTAAGGCATTAAGATCAACATCCAAAAGATGATTTTTTATTCCTCTTTTTAGGCAACTTTAGCATGGGGGTCAAAACTTATTCACACCACTGTATTTTAAAGAATCCCATTTTCACCATTTTGACCACTATGTTTTTTTTCTTTCAGGATTAAAATATATATTCTTCTATACTAGATAATGCTCCACCACAAAGGGTTGCTAATATACTAGCTATGCCAATTTACAAAACATTCAGCAAAAAATGGCCCGGTTTTAGCACATCAGAAGTGCCGATAGGTCCAGAAGTATTGGAAAGAAGTATTGCCAGTGCTATGGGGCTTTGTTACTTCAAGAAGGACAAACCCAGTGTGGCTGTCAAAGACACTCTTTTCTAGAGCGTCCTTAAAAGACATTTTTCGCTTGGTTTTGGGGCAAGTGATACATTTCAAATGGGAATTGTAATGTTGAAGATGTGCAGCAGTTGCTTTGTCAATCAAGCAATTCTGTATGCCATCCTCCAATGAGACTCTCTCTTGGCTCTCTGGGTTTATGAGCCCACCGGTTGCCAGTTGAAACTCAAGACACCTCACGGCAACATCCTTTGGGAAAAGGTTCTCTTGCATTGCCTGAGCCACAGTCAAAGTCTTTCCATTTTGAGGGTGAATGATACCATAGTAGGCTTGCTCACATTGCTGGATCTGTCTGGCGAAACCTTCATCCAAGAGTCCTCGATGTAGCGCTTCTGTAATCAGAACCCTTTCGCCAGATGCCGGGTCGCAGATGCCTCCAGTGCAAGCCTGGGCTTCTAGTAACCTCAACGCGGTGAGTCGGTCCACAAGATTCAGCTGGTGCCCTTTAAAAACCGGGAGTCGTTTCTTCAAAGAAACATCCCAGAGTCCAGCGACAGGACCGTTTGAAACCTTAAAGACAACTCTTCTGGAAATCAGAAGATCAGCAAACTCTGAAATGCTGAGCTGACCACTCCGGTAGCTACTGAGCTCTTCCGTTTGGAGGATTTTCAGACTAAGGGCATTTTCAATGGAAAGCTGCCGCCCAGTCTTAGGGTCAGTTAGGATGTGTAGAAGATTCCTACTTGAGTCCATGATTGTTATCTCTTGCCATTCGCTCTCTTGTCTTGAGAGAAACAGGTAAGTTCTCTTGTCAATGTGACCGGCCTTAAAAGCTTCATAGGCTGACATCTGCGCACCATTAGAAGTGTTGATGACCGATATTCTGTGTTTGCTGGAAGGTGAGAGGGTGAAGAGATGCTGGTCACCAAAAGGAAGAAGGTATACTCCACCATTGACATCATATACACAGATTCGGAGCAGTTCGCTGTAGTATGCCTTCTGCCCTGTGTCTGGGTAGTGGAAATCTTTTGGGTTACTAACTGGATCATAGAGACTTTGCAGGGTGCTTTGATTTACGAGCCCCTGCTCTAGTGCGCAATCCATGGGTACTCTACTTCCAATCAATGGATGGATCAAGCCTCCAGTAGCGATTTGAGTTTCTATGATCGCTTTCCCTCTATGCCTATCTAGAATTCTCTCCTCCATAGCCTGAAACACTGACAGAATCTTCCCAGCATGAGGAAAGCCACTGACTGCTTTGTAAGCATCACTTATTTTGTCTTTGAGATCCTCGGTAATGATACCTTTCTCAAAAGCATCTGAAGGAGAGTAACCTTCACCTGTCATAGGATCAATAATGTATCCCGTGGCCGCTTGAGCTTCCAAAAACTCAGTGGCATATGTTCTAGATAGTAACCCTTCTGAAACAGCATCGAGGAAGGACAGCTTTTTCTTGCTCGACTCCATGTACACACCTGCAATTGAGGACGGTTTACCAACAAACGGAGCAAGTGATGCTTCTATCTCCTCCATAGTGATGAGGCCTGTTTGCAACTTGAGTGCAATCTCCTGAGTAATCATTTTAGTTTTTATTAACTTCTTAATACTTATCCGTCCTCTGAGACCTTGAATTTTGTAGGAGGAAGACTCCATTTTTAGCCCTTTCGATTTACTTGCTATAGGCGAGACAGAAGCGGGATCGATGGAGGACTCGGAATCATTGATATTGAACGTAACAGTCTGGCTTTTACCAGACCTGCCTTTATCAATCGAGCTTCTCCTGAGTATTGGGTCAGTGATGTCACTCATCATTTGATGTGTGTGTATTTCAAATGCATTCGAATTCTGGACTGTTTTCTTGGTAGCAAATTCCAGAGTTCCCTCGTTTCCAGAGATCACTTGCATTTTCGTTTGCTTGACCTTTTGTAGCTCCTCCAGCACTTTTTCCTTTTCCAGTGTAGCTATCTGCAAGCATGAGATCATTTATGCAATTAGAGCATGGACTGTAACATCCTATCTACTATATTTTCAGATCTTTACAACTATGATACTGATTCTAAATTGAAATCCAGACTCTATGATGATGATAACACCGTACTGTACACTTATATGCATACATAATTATGTAAGAGTTAAGGTGAAGTGTGTGATTTCTGAACTAATATAACTGCAATGTATAGCTTCCTCTCTACCTCATCTTTTCCTTTCCTGATTTTTATTTACAAAACTGAGGACTATTTGCCGCATGCACTATTACTGTCTGGGCTATATAGGTGGTGAACAGAATTTAAATTAATATAATTTATAGTACCTGTGGCAATAATAATTTTTCAATTGATGATCAAATTATGGAGAAAAGCAGGGAGGTCGACTATCAAATGAACTATGGTGCTTTCAAACTATTGGTGCACACTTGACGTCAGAATTTAGTTTATTTGGATAATCGGAACACTGTTTTTAGATCTTGGATGCACACCCGGAACCCACGACTGAGTCCACCTAAAAAGGTGGTCAGAGGCGAGTTGCATAAACTTAGCTATTTTATTAAGATGTTCTCTTAAGGTCTAGTATGACCCACTAGCAGTTGGTCAAGGGACAAGCCATCTTTGGAAAACAGTCTTGACAAGTCGAACCACGAACGACGTGCTGAGTGAGCTGAACTGTATGAAGTTCAGCGAACTTCTGAACTGTATGAACGGTGTTCGGGGATCGACTTATCGAGACTATTTTCTAAGATGGCTCCTGTCTCTATACACAAAGTGAACTGTCTTTATAAAGTATCTTCTTATTAAACGGTCTGTACACTTACACAGTTCTCAATGCTTCGTTTTGCATGTATGGAGCCTCATTATGTTACTGCGTTAGTGTGGGGCTGTTTTGAGCCTTGTTAGTGATACTAACTAGCGATTTCTTTTTACTTAGTAAATGCCCCCATTACTAGCGTTATACGCTAAACCGTTTTTAGAGACAAAACTAATCTCAGAGAACGGTTGACTAGTTCATTTTGCGCAGGAGTTCTCCTTTAAGCTCCTATCATATGGCCATTGCGCTAAGGACAGACCAGACCCGTCTCTCTCAATGGCTCTGTAACAGATCAGGCTCGGTGATTGTGTAAAGACAGAACTTCAAGCGTTGCTGACTTTGTTGTCCTTTTTAGCAGCCATTGTGCAGTTAAACTCTGCACATTATAATACTGCAACTGCCTATATGCGCAAGAGGCGAGCTATTATTAGAGTAATCGGCAACAATCAATAACTGCTAACACTTGTACGTGCATGCACAGTGTGGTCATGTTACATACGAATGGTGAGTAATGTATCCTGTGGCATAAATAAATGAATGGTCATGTTACATACGTTTTCGGTCGTGTAGTGTGGGCCGAGATCTTTTCTGAAAAGCGGTGGAAACGCCAGTATGGACGAGGATCGTTTTCATTTTCAAAATGCTATGTTAAAACGATAACACACTAGTGTAAACAGGGCCTAAATGTGAGGTGAGTAAACTTTTCTATTTTGCTGCCTTGTCGTTACCATTGGGTAACAAGGGTAAACACCTGCCACTTTAATGATGGAAGCATACTTGGGATCTGACCCACAAAATACCAGTGTGAATAGAAAAGAGGAGGTGCAACTGACTAAACAATGGAACCAAGTGTGAAAGCCGCTTTACTTATAGACCCCTTTTGCGCCGACGTCACAGTTACGTCACGGCGCTAGCTGGAGGTAAAACAAAGTGAAAACTGGAGGCGGCCAATACAAACCAGCACAGATTCGGCTACATAATAAGGAGCTTAAATTATTGTAACTATTATTAAATGTCATCTTGTTGTGTTGTTTGGTGCAAGAATTGATGAAAAATGAATATGCTCATCATTAAAATATTCACATCATTAAAATCGCACTGTAATGTCACTCTTTACATTGTCGTGGTCTCGGCGCTGACTCGGCAGAACTGCGGATCGTACACACAAGTCTTGTACAGGACCATATAGGCATCTAAAGATTTATATGCCCTCAGTTTCTCTTTACGATCAGTTTCTCTATAAGGTAGGTGTAGAAGTCAGGCCACTCACCCGAGGTAACGTACGTTAATCCTGTCAGATCGTCCATGCATTGAGTGAGCGTGTAGGCGGCTACGGGTCGGCCAATCTGGTTCTGCCCGTTAAAAATAACTTTTGTAAATAACAATCGCGGTCCTGACACTGAGTGACCGTACACATTAAGATAAAATCAGATTTTCTCCAGTCATTGTTAAAAAACAAGCTAACAATCCTTGCTAACTAGCGTTAGTGAAGCGGCCAGAGGGATCTTTCTGCCTCCACCTAAGCTCCGCCCACATAAAAACGTCCCCATGTTTACCAACTGTAAAGGGGTCTATAGTTGAAAGAAATCAGACACTTCACCTTTTAATTAAAGTTTTACAAAACTGCGAATGCACCTGAAGTCGTACCTCAGAGCTCATTTTCATTTTCTTTAGTTCCTCCTCCAGGTTCTGTTTCGCTTCTTCGTACGACGCAACGATGTTCTGAGTCAGCTGCAATTCAGTCTTCAGCTTTGCCAGCTCTTCGTCTTTGGCACAGTGATGATTGGCCTGTCCAAGTGCCTCCAATTCTTTTAGATGCTTCTGCTCAGAAATGACGGCCACCTCAAGCTTCAGATTCTTCTCCTGTAGAGACTTCACGTCCTGGATGTATGAGACAATCTGTTCTTTTAGAGATTTGCCTTCCCTTTCCGAGATGCTCAATTTCTGCTCAGTCTCTGCCAACATTTGCTTTAACCTTGATATCTCGTTTGAGCTGTCTTTGTGAATATTGTCAAGTTGAAAGATACTAGACTTCACCCTGATTTGATCAGTTTCCAACTCGGAAATCTTTGATTTTGCTTTGAGAAGTTCAAGGTCAAGAATTCCCCTCTGTCTGTCAGATTCGTCCAACTGGGTGCGAACATTGCAGAGATGTTGTTCAGCCTCCTGTTTGGCGTTTGTTGCATTAGCAATCAATGCCTTCAGCTTCTCCACTTCTTGAGACAGGTGCTTGTTATCTCTCTCTGCCGTTTCCACAGAATGCGAGTGCTCCGTTGATTTCCTCTCATGCTCCAATTTTAAGCGTGATTCTTGCAGCGAAAGCTTTTGCTCCATTTCAGCCTGCACTATCTTCAGTTGAGTCTCATAGCCTTTCTTTTGCAAGTCGAGCTTAACTTTGAGATCGTCAAGCATCTTTTTACAGTTGTCCAGTTGTTCGCCGAGCTTTTGCGACCTCAACTCGGCAGCTGCCGTTTGACTTTGCTTCTGCTTAAGCTCTTCACTGGTCTGTCTCAACTTCTGCTTCAGTTCTGATGTTTGGAGAGATAAACTTGTAATTTTGTCCTCTGCGGCATTCCTATCCTTTTGAAAAGTGACTAGCTCTTGTTTTAAATTCAGTACAGATTTATCTGCGCTCGAGCTCATTTCTCGAATAGCAGAACTTTTCCTTTGGAGTTCAGCCTCAAGTTCTTTGAGTTTGGACTGGCTTAACCTGTTTTCTTCAGTCACCCGCTGTAGCTCATCTTTAGTTCTTTTTAGAGTGGTACTCAGATTATCAAATTCACATTTCAAAGCCTGTAACTTCTGGTCAGCGGTTTGCTTATCCCTCTGAAGAGATGAAATGTCCATTTTCAGGCTTACTGTGGCTTTCTCTGAGCTTCCACTGATCCTGCTAATCGTCTGCTTACATTTCAAAAGCTCATTTTCAAGTTCTCGGACCTTTGTAATACTCTTCTTACCTTCAGATGACTCTCCAATGGATTTTTTCAATGCCACGTTCAGGTTATTTATCTCGACTTTATGTTCCTGAACCTTCTGATTCGCCAGATTCCTCTCGGTGGTTATGGTGCTTAGCTCGGCTTTGAGATTTGAAATATCTTTTTCATAGTTGGCGATGGTCAACGTGAGAGACTTGATCTTCTGCTGTAGCTCGGTGGTCTTCTTGGCTTCTTCGTTGTAGTCTTTAAGTTTGATTTGAAGCTCATGAGATATCTGGGTTTTATTCAGAAGTTCCTCTTCAAATATTTTTACCTGAGATTTCGCACTTTCTGTCTGGGATCTGAGGATATTAATTTGCTGTTCCTTACTGTCAATCTCAATGGACGCTCTATCGAGTTCTGCTTTCACATTTTTAAAGGCACGCTCAGTGTCCATGCTAATCTTCTTGAGTTCTTCTACTTTATTAGCAAGCTGCGTCACATGCAAGGAACTTTTCTGAAGCTCTAAATCGAGGTTTTTGATTTTGAGTTGAGCTTCCTTCTCTGTTCTTGTCTTCATATTGATCTCTTCTTTGGCTCTCTGCAGTTGCTCCTTCAAAACCTCGGCCTCGCCTTTCAGGGTTTTAATCTTTTGGTCGGCATGTGATTTGTCTTGCTGAATCGACTCGATACTTACCTTGAGATGTCGGGTATCACTTTCCAATAACTGATTCTTTCTATTAAGTTCATTGACCTTGAATGCCATCTCCTCTACTTCAGTCTGTTTGGAAGACAACTCATCTTCCATGCACCTCAACTTATGAGCACTCTCCTGTTCCAAGGAGGTCCGCTGTAGAAGTTTCCCTTGGTTGACCTTGAGTTGCTCCTTTATCCCATCAACCTCGGTCTTCTGGAAGAGCACTCTCTGCTCCAGAGCCGATTTGTCCCTTTGGAGAGACTTGATTTGTTCTTGATACACATAGACAGACTTTTTCAGTTCAGAAGATTCTTGTCTCAATTCTTCTGCTTTCTGTCTCATGTTGGACCTATCGGCGTCCATTTCCACTTGAAGCTTCTTCAGCCTGTTGTTTGCCTCGTCTAAGAGCTCTTTGAAACGTTGGGCTTTCTCCTCAGCCACAGTTTTGTGGACAATTAATGAGTTTAACTCAGACTTCAAGGTCTTGATCTCAGTCTCGGCTCGTTTCTTGCCCATAACGAGCTCTTCCATTTTGCGTTGCAGGACATCTGCCTCAGATTCAGAATGGATCATCGAAGAACCGCTTGTAAAAGTGGACAGTTGTCCACCTTCTATGGAGTAACCCAACAAGGATTCACCTTGCTTCATTCTGACTTCGGACTTGTGTGACAGATCCATTTCCATGATTCTCACTTGGCTAAGGAGCTCTGTCTCGGCATCTTCCTTAGCCCTCAGTTCTCGCTCTAACGTACGACTGTGCTCCTCCAGGCCCTGTACGTCACTGTCCTTGCGACGTAAGTGATCTTCCAGCTTCTTACGGGCTAACGTACTTTCCTCAATGCTCTTTTTAAGGTTGCGGAGGCTCTCTTCCAGGGAGGCCTGTTTGGCCTCCGACTGCTGGACCTGTTGCCGAGCACGATTCAGCTCTTGCTCGATGGAGCCTTTGCTTTTGATCACACCTTCCAGTTCAACACGATATTTCTGGGCCTCGAACTCCGCCTTTGACCTCTGTAAGGTCAAGTCCTCAATTGACTTTTTATGCATCTCAAGGTCTGCTCCCAAGATGTCCAGCTGCTGTTGCCTGTTCGACAGTGACGCCTCGAGCTCCAGTACCTGACGGCGGAGCCGGGCGACCTCCTCTTCACTTGCAGCTTTCTGCAGCTCCATGTTCTCAGTCCAGCTTAAGTACTCTGCATTTTCCAACGATTTCCTCCTCTGTAATGAAAGATACAGTCATCTTCCAGTCAGCCACTTGGAAGAGAATAGGCGGTTCTTGCCCACTTACCAACACCACCACCAAGTGTTTCAGTGTGTTTCCAAGACATGCTTTCCCAAGAGACAAGGTCAAACGCAATGATACAAAATACAGCATCATGTGCTATTTTGTATCAAAAATATATTTCCAAGCACAGACCAACATTTTGAATTGCAGGAAAGAGTGTAACAAATATGTGTGCAGCATGTTTGTGTGTGTGATTGCTCTTATGGAACATGGCTGGGAGCAAAGCATTGACAAAAACATGCAAAGAAGCTGCTACATAGTAAAAAACAAGAAATAAAAGGAAACTATAATGCAAATTCTAACTCTATTCGATAAAGAAAAATTCAACAATCGCCTTACCTCATCCTCTTCCGCCCTCTTCAGCGTTTCACCTGCAAACTTAACATACTGTGTCATGAGAGTAACCAGGGCTGTGTAACGTGTACGAAGGTCCATGAACTGAGGAGGGAAACGAAGACATACATACTCAAATGTAGAAAATCAAAAGGATAGCGCTGTAAGCCTATAGAAATGGGTTATATTTCTCTCGTACCTCCTGCTGGATGACATCAGAGGAACTCTGCATCTTCCTCCTCTTCACTGGGGACTTATGCTGAGAGTCAACCATGGCTCTATACGTCATCAACTGCAGTTCATAGTCCTTAAAGAAAGACACGTATGGAAAAAAACACTATAAATAAAAAACACTTTTCTTTGCTATCTGCTTAATTGTTTTTATTTTATTGTTTCCTTGGGGATGAAGAACCTGTTAACCTGTTAACTGTCACCCCCTTTTTTTAAATGCACATTTCGAACTTAAATGGTTGTAATTCAAGAATGCTTTGGAATATAGACGTAAGATTGGTTTTGTTTTAAAGAAGACATTTGGCAGATTTTTGTCTAAGTGAAATACATTAAGAAAGTGAAACAGAAAAAAAAGTTATAGAAGTTTGAGTTTATGGAAATGTACAATGTAAAAAAAAATATTCATACTTTATATAAAATATATATTTTCAAAACCTGGGCTACTCTAAAACTGCAGAAAATACAAAGCTAAAAAAGTTTAGGCTGATATCTCTAAAAAACATTTGCTTTCTGTGAGATTTTGTTTGGGCGCAGTACCGAACGCTTCCACTAGGGCACAACCAGACTCCATCACTGCCCATATAAGGGCGCATCCATTTCCATATGTGTTTGAGTTATCTGAACCATTATTTCCACAATTTTCATACAATTTATGAAGTAGAGATCCTATTCAGAAGTAGTATGGGAAGTTTGGCAGATTTTGATATGAATTCAACCTCTAAGAAACACATACAAAGAACACACATGTGCGTTATAGCTTCCTGCCACATCACAAATGGTGAATTTATTATTTTTTATTAATACTTAAAACATTTTCAGACCTTTTTTTCTAAAATAATTGAATGGATGCAATCGTTTGAGCATGAAAACAAACTGATGATATTGCTATTTCAAAATAAAGGTCTGAACACGCTTCATGAGTTTAAAAATATTCTTGATGCAAATTAATAAATTATGGCTCCTGTGTAATTTATTTTGAAAATCACCAAATATGGGAACTAAAGATTGTAAGCTTTCAAATGAGATATAGTTTGTCAATATTACTTAAGGTCT
This sequence comes from Pimephales promelas, assembly GCF_988280905.1. Lineage (NCBI taxonomy): Eukaryota > Metazoa > Chordata > Actinopteri > Cypriniformes > Leuciscidae > Pimephales > Pimephales promelas. The sequence goes on from NC_142779.1 coordinate 36,147,917, forward strand.
TTTCTAAGATATTATTGTTTTAAAAATATAATGGCAATGTGACAGTTAAGGGGTTAAGGGTATCCCATTTACACATAACATTACTATAATGGTACTGTAATAAAGTATTGGTGTCACATATGATAAAGTAGTGGTGTCACATGGTAATACCGATGTATTTGGTAGCACTTTACTTTACAGTTCTGTTCCAAATGTACATACATCTATAGTAATTATAATAACTAGATACTAACCTTCAACCTCCCCCTAAACCTAACCATGTAGTTAGTTTTAGGTAAGTACACAATAAAGTGCAACCCAATAATCACATGTGACAGTATACCTCAGTGCCCGAAGACAAAAAAATCGTATTACCATGTTACCATATATTTTTTGTTAACAATTTTGGCTTACTTTCACTCCAACTGCATAATGCTCCGAATACTTCTGGCACTCCTCAATTTTGCTCTGTTTTTGCTCGATTTCTGCAACCAAAACCTAGAAATAAAGCAAATTATTAGGATTTGATGCTAGTAAACTATATGGATATATACATGTTTTGTTTTTGTTTTTTTCGTCATACTTTCTGCTGGTTCAGGAACTCGGCCAATGCCTTGCTGTCCTCAGGTTGATTCTCTTGGGCCTTGAGTTGCTTGACCTCCATTTCTTTGCTCCATTCATCCAGGCTGTTGTATGTGTCTTTGTAATACTTCAGAGATTTGCTGATGCCTTCGAGGTCTCGGAGCCTGAATACAAAGGAACACAAATACATCATCCATAATGAACAAGATAAATTGTCCATTATCAAAACAAATGATCATGATGCTAGCAACCCCTAGTAATGGATTGATTCCAGATGAAATGTATACCCTGCCAAATGCATAAATGTATATGTAGTAAATAAATGAAAAACACAATAATCCCTAAACTTAAAGACCTGTTTTCAATCTGAGAGTGGATGTTCTGCCATCGTTCTTTGAGCTGGTCGGCCTTCTCCTTGTGCCAATCCAAATCAAAGTCTCTCTCGTTGTGCGTTTTGAACATCCGCTCGCTGACCACTCGTGCCTTTTGCAGCTCGTCCTCCAGGTCATGGAAAACCTCGCGTCTTTCGTCGATCTCAGACCTCCATTGCTAAAAAGTACGATCGAAAGTGTTAAATCAAAGACGTTCCATGACTAAACCATCATCGAGTTACAATGAGAGTGTTTTACCTTGAGAGTGCTCACAACACCATCGATAGATTTGATGTTAGCATTGATCGTATCCTCCTCACACAACTTGGCTTCATAAAGTTTGACCAGAGCTTCGGCACTCTGACTGTGTTTCACCACCAAGCTCACCGTCTTCAGCCTGAGTGTAGAAGATGATCAAGTCAAACAAGATCAGCCCTTACTAGTTGATTAAACGCTTCATATTCATCTTTCTTAGTGAGTAATGTTGCTGTTTGAGCATTTCCAAAGTCCCTCCAGTGGGAGTTATTCTCTATATCAGTGTCACTGTTTTTCTTCGGGGGAGCGAACGTCACAATATTCCTCATTATAATAATTAATGCGCAGAATAAAGGGGCGGGGCCTGGTTGAGTTAGTTAGTAGTGTGCTAAACTGGTGGTTATGGAAAGTGGCCGGACATTTCCCAAACACACTAGACCAATCAGAGGACAGTGTGCGTTTCAGAAGGAGGGGCTTCATAGAGACAGGAAGTGAACAGAGCGTTACTGACAGACTGGGAAGAGAGGAGCCGCAACAATGGAGAATATGAGGAGAATTAGGTGTTTTTTGAACATTCAAGCATAAAACCCCCCAAAAATGTATCAAGACTCAAGGAAATGGGCATAACGTAAAACTTCAAATAATAGCCGAGTCCCAAATAGCCGTCTGTCTCTTTTACACCCCTGGTGTGACTGCAGGTTTGGGTGAATAAAAGCCGGTCTCAAATAGAGGCCGGGTCTGCTTTTTAGTTTCGGGTTGTTAATCTTCTAAAACCGTCAGACTGTCTCATAAAGGCCGGTTTCATATAGACGCCTGTCTCAAATACAAGCCTGCACCAGTTTGGGAAAATAAAAGGCTGGGCTGTTATTTGAAGTTTTACGGTAATGGGTATTTTTTTAATAGAGATCGCTAGAATCTTAGCATGTGATCGTTGTTTGATAATAATTATCTTTCTTTCTAAGTAATCTATCTTTTGTTCTTTCTAACTAATGTATCTTTCTTTATTTCTAACTAATCTATCTATCTTTCTAACTTATCTTTCTAACTAATATATCTATCATTCTTTCTTTCTTTCTAACTAATCCTTTCTTTCTTTCTCTTTATTTCTATCTATCTATCTATCTATCTATCTATCTATCTATCTATCTATCTATCTATCTATCTATCTATCTATCTATCTATCTATCTATCTTCTTTCTAACTAAACTCTTTCTTTCTAACTAAGCTTTCTTTCTAACTAATCTATCTATCTATCTATCTATCTATCTATCTATCTATCTTTATTTCTAACTAACTAACTAATCTATCTAACTAACTAACTAACTAACTAACTAACTAACTAATCTATCTATCTATCTATGTTCTTTCTAACTAAACTCTTTCTTTCTAACTAAGCTTTCTTTCTAACTAATCTATCTATCTATCTTTATTTCTAACTAACTAATCTATCTAACTAACTAATCTATCTAACTAACTAACTAACTAACTAACTAATCGATCTATCTATCTATCTATCTATCTATCTATCTATCTATCTATATTTCTCTGTCTGTCTGTCTATCTATCTATCTATCTATCTATCTATCTATCTATCTATTCTTTCTTTCTTGCTAATGTTTCTTTCTTTCTAACTAATCTATCTTTCTTTCTAAATAATCTTTCTTTCATTGAAACAAACAAATCTTTCTATCTATCTATTATTTATCTATCTTTCTACCAAATCTTTCCTTTCTTTCTAACCAATCATTTTCTTTCTTTCTGTCTAATCCATCTTAAAAACTTCAAACTACTTTAAACTTCTTCAAACTCTCTGGTCCGGCTTTCTCAAGCCAACTTAAAGTTTGTCTCATCAAACTGTTTTTTCTAGTTGTATCTTGGAATCATGTCAAGATCCTTTTCGAAGAGAGCAAACAGAGAGCAGAGGAAGAGTCAGATTAAAACAATGCTTGCATGAGCAGCTGAAGCACATCTTGAATCATACGAGGACTCACTTCTCCAGGTAGATGCAGCACATGGAGTACACCTGGTTGGTGCTCTGCGTGAGGATGCTGAGCTCGGAGGAGAGCGTGGGGACGGATGGAGACGCGGACGCTTGCCTGAGGAAAACCTCACACTTCTCCCTCAGGGTCTCCAGGTCTTCCTTCAACCTATCCAGCTCCACCTTCTTTTTCTGGAACGAGTGAGAAGGAGAGGCCAGACGTATTACAGAAATAGTTTTTGTTTCAGCGTCCACATTTTACACCGGACATCCAAAAAACGAAGCTGGAGATCGAACCTCCTGTTCGGTGATGCGCAGAAGACACTCCTGCAGGTCATCTCTGTCCAGCGGCGTCCGGATCTTCCTGATCAGCTGTTCCTCGTGACCCTCCACACGCATGCGGAAGTTACGCACCTCCGTTATGAACAGGTTGTACACGGACTCCTCGTGTTCCTCTGTTGACCACCAGAGGGCATTACGTCAGTGACACATCATGGTCATACAATAACTGCCTGTTTCTGTTTCTTTGAGAAAATGTAGCTAGTGACGACACATCTAAGCCGAACTGATCGAATACTTAAAATATTTAAATAATAAATATTTAAAGTGCACTGTAGATGCATTACAAATGATCAATAATGTAGTTCATCTGTCTGTTGAAACTCAAATGCATACCCTCAAACACTCTCTTTTCTAATATTGATGAGGAGATCTGTGCATGGATAATACAGCATTCAGCCTAATAGGCTTAGGAGAACATGTGCTTCTGGTCCCTTTGTTGTGCAGTCAAACCAAAGTTTATTCAGACTCCTTCAACATTTCTCACATTATCTCAGTTTATTCACTATAGTTTAGAAAATGGTAATAAATATGAGCAGAACTCAGTGGATATTTGACTGGTTTTGTCCGTCCTTCTGTTGGACTCTCACACATGAATTATGTTGAATATCTGTTAAATTTAACTAGACAATTAGATAATACCAGTTTAGCTCAACCAGTGACCAAGCAATGCTTCATGTTGTTCAGTGTGTGTGTGTAATGGGAACCAAACGGTTCAAGGTCCAAAAGACAGTTTCAGTGCAAAGTGTTCAAAGGGCTTTAAACGACTCCAGACGATGAATCAAGCGAAACGATCGCTCATGAACAAATCTTTTTTCGTGTCATTTGGTTGATTCAACGAACAAAATTAACGAAATGACTTTTCGTTAATTTCGTTAATGACTTTTTCTAAGTGAGATTCGTTCATTTTGATAAACGAGTTCGTACAGGAGAGTCACGAACGCGCATCACAGAACAGAGCAAGGCGAGCATTTGAGCTTATAAAACTTAAACTGTGTTATTTATTTATTAAATGAGCGATCGTTTCGCTTGATAAGACCCTTATTCATCGTCTGGAGTCGTTTAAAGCCCTTTGAACAGTTTGCACTGAAACTGTATTTTGGACCTTGAGCCGTTTGGTCCCCATTGAAGTCCATTATATGGAGAAAATCCTGGAATGTTTTCATCAAAAACCTTCATTTCTTTTCGACTGAAGAAAGAAAGACATGGACATCTTGGATGACATGGGGGCGAGTAAATTATCAGCAAAAGTTGTTTTTAAAAGTAAACTAAAACATGGTCAGCTCAAAGTGTCGGAATCATTTCTGGTCCTTTATTTATGTCACTGGTAGATATGTTTACAGTGTATTTTGCTCTCCTCACTTATATAAATGAGCTATAGTTTCCTGCACACACTAGTAAATAAACACTTTTATCAGGTTTGTCTGTATGTGTGTGTGTGTGTGTGTGTGTGTGTGTGTACAGTAACGTGCCTCTCTCTGCAGATTTGAGGAGTTCCTCATAATACTCCTTACAAGCCAGAACCTCCTTCTCCAGCTGAGCACAATCAGCCACGGTGAAGACATCGGACTCATCGCTGTCCCTCAGGAAGTCCTCGAAGTGGGACGTCAGGCTGCCCAGCGCCTGCTCGTGATCCCCAGGCAGTAGGGTCTTGATCTAGGCAGGAGAATGGCCATAAGTTCACTGGGTTTAAAACATGACTGTAGTCTCCAGGCACACACAGACAGAAGACTCGTACCGAGGCGACGGTGCTCTTGCGGATGGCACGGATGTCCGTCATCAGATAGTGCCAGGACACCACGCTCTTCATGTTAACGTGAGAGTGATGCCACAGAGCCAGAACATTCTGGTACAGCTGCTCAATCCTGAAAGAGAACACACTATAACATATTAATAATGGGAATGATAAAGGACAAATATAACGGGCTTTCACAGCCATCAGGGTGTTTCCTCGAGGACTCATGGTTGCGTTCGCACCGTCAGTAGGAACACACGGCTTTTTAAAAATGGCGGGTGCTGGTGTTTCGTGTGCGTTCGGTCGATCAGCGAACACTAACGTCACTGTAGATCCTATAGCGCTGGTTTAGCCAATGACAAAACCAACCACATGATAGTTTAATGTAGTGTTAACCCATAAAGGGTTATGCGATGTCATGTTTATGACATATTTATGCCAATTTATGTTGTATTGGTTATGTCAAGATGTCATAACAAAGACATCTCAAACAATGTCACATTTGCCTTAAAAATGCATTAAACACTTAAAAGGAGTAGTTCACTTTAAAAAAAAACTTTTGCTGATAATTTACTCGCCCCCGTGTCATCCAAGATGTCCATGTCTTTCTTTCTTCAGTCGAAAAGAAATGAAGGTTTTTGATGAAAACATTCCAGGATTTTCTCCATATAATGGACTTCAATGGGAACCAAACAGTTCAAGGTCCAAAGGACAGTTTCAGTGCAAACTGTTCAAAGGGCTTTAAACGATTCCAGACGATGACCCTTCGAGTCATGACTCGAAAAAAGATTCGTTCATTTTGATGAACAGGAGAGTCACGAACGCGTATCACAGAACAGAGCAAGGTGAGCATTTGAGCTTATAAAACTTAAACTTTGTTATTTATTTATTAAATGGTCGATCGTTTCGCTTGATAAGACCCTTATTCATCGTCTGGAGTCGTTTAAAGCCCTTTGAACAGTTTGCACTGAAACTGTCTTTTGGGCCTTGAACCGTTTGGTTCCCATTGAAGTCCATTATATGGAGAAAATCATCAAAAACCTTCATTTCTTTTCGACTGAAGAAAGAAAGACATGGACATCTTGGATTACATGGGGGCGAGTAAATCATCAGCAAAAGTTTTTTTTTTTAAAGTGAACTACTCCTTTAATGTCAGTAGTCATAAACATGCATGAAACCTCCTTCATATTCATGACATGTGTCCTGTCAGTCTTATGCACACCTCTTCAAATAAAGCGTTACCATATTTAAACATAAATTGGTACGCTTCACTCTAAAGTTGGCATGAAATGAAAATTCTGTTCTCTAATGCATGTTATACGTCTTATTGTTAACAATTAATCAGTGCTTATGGTTAATATTATAAAATGACCTCGTAATATTTAATCAAAATGCCATGATCAGACTTCTCTCTCGTGGCGTATGCAGGATTCTCCAATCACTGAGTGCGCTTTAACTCCGCCCCTGCATCTGCATAGGCGTTTGTGTGCCACGCCCACATCTGCGTCAACCAATCAACAACCAATGCACAAAACCAAGTCGTCGCCCTTTATTTCTTTTGGATAATCTGTTATACTCGTATGCAAAGAACACAAGATCCGTCAGTACTTCCGTCTCCCAAAGTAAATAAAGAATGAGATGAAAAGCTCCCAGAATGCCCTCACCTGCTGGACATGTCAACGGCCTCCTTGTTGGGTGGAGGAACGCTAAAGCAGACCGAAGGCACCATGGCCTCGTTTCCCGACGGACTGATCACTTTCCACTTCGCCCGGTGAGAATTACTCACCAGAACACACTCGTCCTCTTTGCCGATGGTGATCTGAGGAGAGACGGGTCACCGAGTGTTTAATGGCAGACACTGATGTCACGGTTCTTTCAAATCACTTCAGACTTCAGATTAATCATCAACTACAAGCACTTTATACGCTTTACAAACTCTAAACACAGTTCTCTACAAATGCCAAATCATTCCCCATTACTTACACCCAATGATCATGTGTGAAAACACTTAGAAATCAAAACTCAGTGTTTTAGAAAGAAAGAAATTATTTTTACCCCCTTTAATTTCTGTTTATAGTGTAAATATATACAGTATATATATATATATATATATATGAAGAGTTCAGATGCAAAAGCTTCTAAATGCCATTTGAAATTTTCTTCTTTAATGATGATTTTTATCAAGCTTGTATATTTAAGTTCAATAATTTCACTTAAATAACAATTAATAGGTAATTATCATTGCCATTTAAATGAAATTACTGAACTTAAATATACAAGCTTGATAAAAATGATCATTCTAGAAGAAAATTTCAAATGGCATTTAGAAGCTTTTGCATCTGAACTCTTCATATATATATATATATATTAAGGCTGGGCAATGATTAATCGTGATTAAAAGTAAAAGTTTGTGTTTACATAATATATGTGTGCGTAGTGTGTATAATTATTTTGTATATATAAATACACACACATGCATGTATATATATTTAATAAATATTTGCAGGTATATACTTTATATTTATTCATTTATACATAATTAATATTATGTCTATAAATAAATATTTTATATATTAAGAACAAATTTTTCTTAAATATATACATACGTGTGTTTGTATTTATATATACACAATAATTATACACACTACGCACACATATATTATGTAAACAACACAAACTTTTATTTTGGATGCGATTAATCGCGATTAATCGTTTGACAGCGCTAATATTTATATACATCCATACATATTACATACACACAGACGGACACACACACACACACAAAGCGCTTTAGAAATAAAGTCGACTTTCTGACTTCTATATATATATATATATATATATATATATATATATTATACATACAAGATAAGATATAGATAGTTTTGATTGTTTCCGCACACTAAACAAGAAAAAGACACTGATGCGTTCGCAGTTTGGTGTGAGTGTGGATAGTCATCTGATGTTTGTGTGTAGAGACTACGTAAAACACCATTTGAAGAGTTCAAATAGTTTTGAATAAAGTTTTTCTGATGTTGTGTGTGTATTTTGTGTTTGAAGAAATGGAGTCATATTTTCATAAATTGTGTGCCGCACCTCGATCTGCCGGTAGTCACAGATGGCTTTGACGGGGATGGAGGATCTGACGGGGTTCTCTGGGTTGCGCGCCTTGAGCTGAACGACGGCCTTGGCCCGACCCACTAACCCGCCCACAGTGCCGCTGTACTTCAGGAGCTGCTCTTTCTCCTCCTGTGAAGAGGAAACGTCCATCATGCACACACATCTACACATCGATGAGGAACTCTCCAGATAACAGTGTGTGAGCGGACTAACCATGGACTCCTGGATCAGGTCCTCGAGCCGGTGTAGACTGCTGCTTCGGTCGCAGCTGTACTTCCTGTGGATGGCGTCTTGGAGGCTCTTCAGGTAATCCAACGACTCTTTGGCGTCGCTGAAGAACTACAAGGAGAGGAACTGTCATGAGCTGTCACGTGTCACGTCACTGTGTCATGCTAAAGCTAGCGGTGTCACTCACGTCGAAGTAGACCGCGTTGTCTTTGAGATGTTGCTCCACACAGTGACAGAGTTGCAGGATCCAGCTCCACTGAGTCTGCATCGCCGCTCGGTACGCCTGACACACACACACACACACACACACACACACACACGCTTACCGGAAAATCCAGGCATTTACTCTTACTTCAGTTCATTTCAGAACGGAGTAGTCAAATAAAAAATAGAACGTTGACAAAATGTTTCAATACAGTTAATTTTATTTATTTATTTGTTTATTTATTTTATTTTGGAATGGTAAAAAAAGAAAGAAAAAAACTGTAATAAAATGTTTTGATTCAGTTAGTGAGAAAAAATGTATTTACATATTTTTTAATGTTTAATTTAATTTAATAAAAAATATATTTTATTTTATTTTATTTTGGTAGAATGGAAACACAAATGTAATAAAATGTTTCCATTCAGTTAGTGAGAAAATCTGTGTTTACATATTTTTAATTTTTAATTTAATAAAAAATATATCTTATTTTATTTTGGGGTGGTAAAAAAAAAGAAAAAAAATGTGATAAAATGTTTCCATTCAGTTAGTGAGAAAAATGTATTTACATATTTTTTTAAATTTAATTTAATAAAAAATATATTTATTTTATTTTGGAATGGTAAAAAAACAAACAAAAAAAATTAAATAATTTTTTTTCCCATTCAGTTAGTGAAAAAATCTGTATTTTCATATTTTTTATTTTTTATTTATTTTATTTTGGAATGGTAAAAAAAAAAAAAAAATGTAATAAAACTTTTCCATTCCGTTTTTTTTTTTTTTTTATATAAATTTAATTTAATAAAAAATATATTTTATTTTATTTTGGAATGGTAGAAAAAAGAAAAAGAAAATTGTAATGAAATGTTTCCATTCAAATCAGTATTTACATATTTTTAATTTTTAATTTAATTTATATTTTATTTCATTTTGTAAAATATAAAAAAACACAATTGTAATACAATTTTAATCAAATGTTTCCATAAAGTTAGAGGGGGCATTTATGTATTTACTCTACTAAATTGTAATTTATTTGATGTTCATTTTATTTTATTTTATAATGGAATGTTAAAATTAAAAATAAAATAGTAATAAAATGTTACCATACAGTTAGAGTGAATATAGGTATTTACTCTTTTTTAATCTTAACTTATTTTATTATTTTATTTTATATCACTCTCATAAAAACTTTATTTTATTAAACAGAAGTTTCACAGAATGCTCTTTTCCATACAATAATTGGAGATAGAAACTGCCAAGCTCCAAAAATACATAAAAGCCTCCTGAAAATATCATAAAGTTGGCCCGTGTGCTGCTGCTATTTATTCTCATACAAGCGAAAGATGTCCAAGATGTTGGCCTAAGCATAACTCCTCTCACCATATTCTGCTAAACTCCTCATCAGTGCTGATGAGCTTCAGATATGAGCTTCACGTTACCTCGATGGTCAGTCTGGCCGGATGGTTCTCCAGCAAGAGGCTCTCCGCCTTCTCCTGCACTGCCCTGATCACCTCTTCCTTGTCATCCAGTTCTCTCATGAGATCCTGTGGAAACACACACACACACACACATGTATCGAGCCTCTTTTACACGATCCTGCACAGGCAATGCAAAACTCCTGCGATTAACACAACATCTGATGTTTACATCCAAGAAGAGGACGAGTTAAAGAGAGTTTCTAGAGCAGCTCGTGCGGATTCATATAATCATGGGCGGATTGTCATATCACTATAATGAAGCATCAAAGCAAAACGCTGTTTATCATCGCTAACCCATCTGATGCAAGTCTGACCCATACTGCCAACAAAATGATATATATAGCATTTTAACATTCAGTTGATTCATTCTTGAAATCTTGGCAGTTGTATTTTGTTTTATTATGTGTTTGATTGGTCTTTTCCTCGCTGTGTTTTGTAACTATTGTGTTCTGTTTAATTATTATTGGCTATAATCTGCAGACTGCTTTTAAAGGAGTAGTTCACTTTTTTAAAAAAAACATTTGCTGATAATTTACTCTGTGAGACCTTATCAACGTAACTGCGTATTACGTGACGTCACGAACACGCATCACAGAAGGCGAGCATTCGAGCTTATAAAACTTAAACTTTGTCATTTATTTATTAAATGGTCGATCGTTTCGCTTGATAAGACCCTTATTCATCGTCTGGAGTCGTTTAAAGCCCTTTGAACAGTTTGCACTGAAACTGTCTTTTGGACCTTGAACCGTTTGGTTCCCATTGAAGTCCATTATAAGTAGAAAATCCTGGAATGTTTTCATCAAAAACCTTCATTTCTTTTCGACTGAAGAAAGAAAGTCATGGACATCTTGGATGACATGGGGGCGAGTAAATTATCAGCAAAAGTGTTTTTTAAAGTGAACTACTCCTTTAATCTAGCTTCCTGCATTATTTTTTGTTATTAGTTTATAACAAAAAATAATTTTGTTATGTATGAGGCAGAGATGGGGACTCGAGTCGCACTTGAGTCACACAAACAGCTGACTTCATACTTGACTCGTGACTCGACCCAAAAGACTTGTCAGCGACCTGTTTTCATGCAATTATTGCTTTTCAAATATAAATTCATTTTAATGTATTTCTATTTTCTTTTATTGGTGCAAACGTTGGGGGAAGCGTATGATAAGCTGCGTGTCCCCGCCCTTTGTCATACTGTGCATGAGACAGAGCGTATTTAGGCCACACCCACTCCGGGGGAAAACAATCAACCGTCTCCATGGACTTTGCGTCTGTAGATTTCTCATAATTTCAACAAAAGTTGGCATTGTAAATCATCTCGCTGCTCCGCGATCTGCACCGTCATGACAGACAAGAAAGCGCTCTCTCTCTCTCTCTCTTTCTCTCCAGTTCAATGTTGTCGGATCCAAATATGGTCATTTCCTTTTAATCAGGAACCAATCGCGAAAGTAAATAGGGGGATTTAACTCTAAATAAGCAATCTCATTGGCCTGATGCAAATCTTTAGATCCCGTTTTGCGTTTTCTCAAAATGACTTTTCTCTCAAACTCCACGTCTGAAATCTCCACTATATACCAAACCTAATACACCAAACTGTCCAGTCTTGTACCTAGTTTTATTATGAAGACTTTTACAGATGGATTTGTAAATATATTATTCCTAGCTTGATTTATATAACATTGTTTTTCTAAAAACGTGGCGAAAATCTATTTAAGGCTATCTGATAACATGCAGGATAACAAAAGTAGATATCCATAAATATCTATTTTCCCCCATCTGTTACTGTATGTGAACACAATGAAAAAAAGATTATTTATTATTTTTCGCACATATTTAATTAGACAATGCCTAATAATTTAAGACTTGAGACTTGACTTGGACTTCCAAAAAATGACTTGTGATCATCTCTGGTATGAGGTATTTATGTTCTGCAGAAGTCAGGCCAGATTGTTCTTAATCTTTTCCTGTTTAAATAAATAAATAAAATAGACTCGAGACTTTGGACTTACTGCGTGATAATCCCTCTTCCGGGACACGTTGCTGTTTCGTTCGCTCCAGTCGAAGGCCACTTCCTCTTCCTCCTTCTCGTTGAGCCAGATCAGCTCCTGAGTGGCCCGGGACACGAAGTCATGCAGGCTCTCCAGGTGCTTCTGCCTCTCGCTGGAGCATCTCTGCAAACACCAGAGCACAGGGACTCAGACGCTCGGCTCTGACGGACGGGCCGGATCTTACCCACGCTCACTCACCAGCAGCCTCCGGTACTGGCTCTCCAACAGGCTCAGCTTCTCCGAGTAACTCGGCTTCCACGGCGGGGTCATCTGACTCTGTGGGGGTCACACGGGAAGTTCATCTTTAAAGACAATTATTTGCATGTATAGTAGAGACACTTTACATGAAGGGGAGTGCATTAGACTGATATGACATGCATGTTTATGACAACTGTCATTAAGTGCTCAATTATGACATTTTTAATGCAAATATGACATTGTTTGAGATGTCTTTGTCATGACACCTCATCATAACCTGTCAGTGTCGTTGTCATGACAACTTGACATTACTAAGACAACACAACCTGTCATAAACATGACTTAGCAGATTAACGATAGCTTTATGGGTTAACATTACATTAAACTGTCAGGTGGTTGGTTTTGACATTGGCTGTCATGAGGCCGTTATGTAGTCGAGGTCACGAAAAATATTCATGACCAAGGCTGGACTTACCATTGGGCTCGACTGGTCCCGTTTACGTTAGATTTTTTCAATAATATGTCAGTCATTTAATTTTTCATTTAAAGTTTGTTGATTGGTCTAGTATTGTTACCTGGCCATTTAAGTGGCTTATGTTTCAGGTCTGTGGTGTAGTAGGCTATACGCTGAGTTTCGGTGTATTTATGAGATCGTGTCGTGATTATCTATAATTGTCTGCTTTTACTTCTTATTTATGAAATCCAAGCAATGGGTTGATGAAACATTAATTAAAAGCAAGATAAAATTAATACAAACGAAATTCGCTTTAAAGAAGGCGTTGCGCTTTTCTGTTTGAGGTCCGTGACGGTTTTAAAGCAGTCTTTGAGCACTCGCGTCCGTAACGCAGAACTGGCACGTCTGTAACTTTGTTTTTTCCTCATGAATGCATAAAACACTTACCAGGAACAGTTTTTTTAAAAAAAAAAACATCTATACACTTATATTTAATACAAATTATTTGTTATGATTGCAGCCTTACAGGGTTTTCCAGGTAAATGAGTGTTTTATTCTCATTCTGACAAAAGACGTTTTTGTACATTGCAATAAACACATGATCACTTTGAACTTTTTTAATCATTATTTATTTATTGAAAAAAAGCTTCAATCAAATAAATTATTAAGTAATAATTTTTAACATGTAACACTGTCTGTCTATGGTAGCAGTCGGTCACCTGTTGAAAGTAGCTTTGCACTTATATTGATTATATTGATACGCCACCAGATGGCGCTCTCACTGAATCGTTCATTCAAGAGATTCGTTCAAAGCTGCTGATTCATCTATGAATCTAGTGTAGTTGATTGAGGAATTGAATCATTTTTTTTTTTTAAATAATTCAGATTAATTAAACATTTTTAATAAACTTTAGCAATTAACATAAATTATGTTATTTTGTTAAGTTGTTGAAAGTGACTCCTGCCCTGTTCATGACACAGTTATAATGGCCTCAGGCTCATAACATCATATTTCACCCCAAAAAATGACAATTTTCCACAGAAAGTACTTTGGGTTTGTAACATTATGAGGATGAGTTTATAACGACTGAATGATTTGCCTTACCTCGCTCATTTTGGCTTCTTTAATGCTCATCTGGAATTCTTCGATGGCTTTGTGGAAGTCTTTATGATTCCCTAAGTTTGATTCGACACTCGGTAGATCCGATCCCCAATCCGCTTGATCCAGCTGAACCTTTCAGAGACAAAACACATTCATTCATAACCTCACCCCACACGCATTGGACTTGCAGTACAATATAAGCATGATTACACAGTTTTGCTTCTCAAGCTAATTATTGTATAATTGTTTTAAAACACAAAAAGGGCCAGATTTACTAAACAGGGCAAATTAGTGTGAGACCGAAATCCCATAAAAGCAATCATGGCAGTGTAAAGTTCAGCGGGTGTTTTAATACACACATTAAAGAACGTTTTCCATAATGATCGGATCATAAACTAGCAGAGCTGCTGAGAATCTGCTAACACACTCGCAAAATGGCTTAAGACGTGCTATTTTTGGCGGTAAATAATGACGTAATAACGAAATAATGATGCTTTAAAACAGTGTAGAAAACATGATTGACAAATGGACAAAAATACTGAATAAAGCCCGTTCACACCAAGAACGATGACTATATTAAAGTCCCCCTGTGGTGTAAATCCAGCATTTAATGTTGTTTTATGTGTGTATGTGGTGTATTTAATACGCTTTAAGACAAACCGTGTGTAAGTTGATAAGTGGACTGACTGAGTATTTCCTCCTTAAAACTGCAGTGAATCAAAGACAGTCTCAAAAACACGCTGTGAAATCGCTGGTGTTTCTGACATCACAAACCACCTTGTAACCAATCAGATCAGTGGAGGCGGGGATCATTTGCATATTCATAGAACCGCGCATACTAAATGAGGCAAGGGTGTCGAATTACATTTAAGCTATTATAAAGCATAAAAATGTAATTTTGGTGATGAAAGATTACTTTTAAGGGATAAAATTATTGACAACAGGGGGACGTTAACGCTAACTATAATGATAAGAATATTAGTATCCACACCAGCGGATACTATATTCTTCTGTCTGTCAGTTTTGTCCTCAGCCGCTTTAAATGCTCAACATCGTTAAAGCAGGATCGATTCTGATTGGCTGCCAATGTTTTTATCATTCATCAGCTGGAAATGAATCGTTCAGAAAGTGATTGTTTCCGTGTGTCGTTATCGTTACAGTTGTGTTGTGGACTCTATGGAAGCTTGTTTCCGCCACAGAATGAAAAATAAAAAGGGTAATTGCGACTTTTTATCTCACAATTCTGACTTTTTTTCTCACAATTGCGAGATATAAAGTCACAATTGCGAGATATAGTCAGAATTGCGTGATATAAAGTTGCAATTGCGTGTTATAAAGTCAAAATAACGAGATATAAAGTCAGAAATGTGAGATTGAAACTATTGAGGGGGAAAAAAGTTAGTCTTTTTTCCACAGAATTGGCCTGATAACTCGCAATTGCGAGTTAATATCTCACAATTGTGAGAAAAGATGTCAAAATTTCGACATATAAACTCGCAATTATGTGATATAAAGTCAGAATTGCGAGATGTAAACTCGCAATTGTGAGAAAAAAAGTCAGAATTGTGAGATAAAAAGTCGCACTTCTGTCTTTTTTTCTCGGAATTGCGACTTTATATCTCACAATCCTGACTTTATAACGCAATTGCTACTTTATATCTCGCAATTCTGACTTTATATCTCACAATTCAGACTTTATAACGCAATTGCTACTTTATTTCTTACAATTCTGACTTCATATCTTGCAATAAATTTGCAATTATTTGTAAAAAAAACATTTTATTGAGGGGCGGAAACAAGCTTCCATACTTTTACGTCTAGAGCGATTTTTTGAATTAAATCGTTATCGTTGTGGCGTGAACGGGCCTTGAGAATGATTACGAGTCCTGAGTCCGGAACACACCTGCATTTCCTCCACCCAGTTGAGGAGATCCTGCACGAACTTCAGATTGACCTCATCCTCGGATAGGTTGGGATCCAGGAATGAGGATTTGAGCATGGGCTTGCGGATCTGCATGTGTTTGAGC
The DNA here is from genome assembly GCF_988280905.1 of Pimephales promelas. Taxonomy (NCBI): domain Eukaryota; kingdom Metazoa; phylum Chordata; class Actinopteri; order Cypriniformes; family Leuciscidae; genus Pimephales; species Pimephales promelas. The sequence goes on from NC_142779.1 coordinate 36,164,007, forward strand.
TGCTGAAGAACCCCGGGCTCCATGCCTCCTCCTCCTCCTCCTCCTCCTCCACCTGTGCTGAGGTAAGTCTGGACCGAGGCAGGGGTCATGGATGGGGTCATCGCAGGGCACGTACTGACCAGGCCTCCGTGATTGAGCGCAGGAGACAGCCCGGCGCTGAAGCTGGAGTTCAAGCTCTGCGTGATGCCGGAGATCATCCTCTTGGTCTGTTCTGAGGTCAGTGTGTGTCCTTTGCTGTAGACGGTGGAGCACTCGGTTCTCAAAGCCAACAGGTCGTCACGCAGCTTCGAGACCCTGAGGGACCACAGAGAGCGGTTTCCATCAACACGTCACACACACATTAATGTCATTACACTGCTCTAGTCACAGAACAAATAATAAGTTTGATCTAATGTAATTGTTACTTCCTGTCATTCCAATTCCAATTCCAATTCAACTTCTTGGGGGGCGGAGTCAATTCAATTCAAATTCCAATTCATGAATTGAATGGAGGCCAATTCTGAATTTTTCACAAACATGACTCGAGGAGGTCCCTCAAATCAGGGACTATTAGTGGTCCAACGACCAAATTAAAACTAAAAAGCTGCGCCAAAATTGTGGAATAGTCTGCCGGTCAGCACTGCGAAATCTTAATCCTGAATGATACAGTGGCATGTTATGTGTTTATTGTCCATTATTTGTTTATGTTTAACCCTCTAAGCCCGTTTTGGTCCTTTTTCTCTATTTTTACATTTGGGCTTATAAATCATATGTAATGGAGATGGAACACCATTGGTATGGTGTTTGGTATCTATGGACTCAGAAGACCCTAAGCTAGCATGTAATGTGTTTATAAAGGAAGTATGAGTGAAATAAATGTACAATAAACTAGAGAATTTCCAGAATGGAATTCTTGTTTAGTCTTTTATTACTGAAAATCACACCTCACACAACAAAAGAAAAAATATATTGTTCAAACCCTTTTTAATTGTTCAATCAAAAGTAAAATATTTCATCATCTGTGGAAAAGCTGTTCGCTTCGGATTTCTCCTCGTCACTTTCCAGTAATTGTTTCTGAGGTAAATCTTTTACTGCTTGCCATCATAAATGTGCTAAAACAATAAGATAATAACTCTATAATTGCTATTATACCATATATATGTATATAATAGGGCTGTGCAAAAATTAATTGCGATTAATCGCGTCCAAAATAAAAGTCTGTGTTTACATAATATATTTGTGTGTGCTGTATATAATTATTTTGTATATATAAATACACACACATGCATGCATATATTGAAGAAAATGTGTTATTCATATATAAAATATTTATATTTATAAAATATAGATTATGTATTTATATATATATATATATATATATATACAGAATTTAAGTGCAAATAATTCCTAAATATATACATGCATGCATAGGTATTTATATTTACAAAATAATCATATACAGCACACACAAATATATTATGTAAACACAGACTTTTATTTTGGATGCGATTAATCGCGATAAATCGTTTGACAGCCCTAATATATAATCGTTCTGTCTCTTTCTCATATAAATCTCAATTCTCTAATGATATCTGCAATGCATTCATGTTGGTTCTGTTGCTCTTCTTCATGCTAGACTGCCCAGAACAGAACCAGACCAATCCTAACCATATGCTAATGGTCAATCATATTTGACGATAGTGGTCCTGACAGAAATGAAGTGGATTGATTGACTTTCTGACCTTTGAACGAGCTGGTCAGCCAAGTAGAATTTGCCGTCGAGCAGAAGCTGGATGTCCACGACCTGTTGCCTCAGCAGAGCCTCACACTCCAGGAGACAGCCGGCGATCTCCGCCTCCTTCTGGAACTGGATTCCGGACTCCAAGCGCTTCGCGTCCTGGAGGACATATTCCCATTGGGAGAAAGTCATAAACGACACGATAAATTTTCAATAATTAATTGTTCTTAAAATGTATATTTGTATATATTGTATATATATGTTAAAATGTTTTTGCTGCTTGATGTTTTTGTGGAAACAATGATAACATTCAAACATTTGTTTTATTCATCAAGGATGCACTAAATTGATGAAAAGTGACAGTGAAGTATAATGCTACAAAAGATTTTGTATTTAATAAATGTAATAAATGCAAATGAATGTTGCTCATTGAACTTTCTATTCTAAGGGGGGAAAAATCATCACGGTTTCCACAAAAATACACTGATAATAATCAGAAATGTTTCAAATCATCATTTTAGAGTGATTTCTGAAGGCTCATGTGACTGAAGACTGGAGTAATGATGCTGGAAATACAGGAATAAATGACACTTTACAACATCTTCACATAGAAAATGGCTATTTTAATTTGTAACAATATTTCACAATATTACACAAATAAATGCAGTCTTGGTGAGCAGAAGAGACTCCGTGAATGTACATTAAAAGATGATAATGTCTCCTCCTAAAACTTTTAACAGGTTGTTTAATAACATCTGTGCACCACAGATTCGTTTTATTTTATGCACAGATATGACTGTGCAATCCAAAAACATGACATCTAAACATACAAAAAACATTATATATTAGGGCTGTGCAAAAATTAATTGCGATTAATCGCATCCAAAATAAAAGTCTGTGTTTACATGATATATTTGTGTGTGCTGTGTATAATTATTTTGTATATATAAACACACACACATGCATGTATATATTCAAGAATTATTTGCGCTTAAATTCTGTATATATATATAAATACATAATCTATATTATATAAATATACATATTTTATATATGAATAACTTGTATAACATTAACCTATTTTGATTAATTTATTTAAAACCTATAATTTATTTTAAAACCTATAATGAATTTATTTAAACTAGGGCTGTGCAAAAATTAATTGCGATTAATCGCATCCAAAATAAAAGTCTGTGTTTACATGATATATTTGTGTGTGCTGTGTATAATTATTTTGTATATATAAACACACACACATGCATGTATATATTCAAGAATTATTTGCGCTTAAATTCTGTATATATATATAAATACATAATCTATATTATATAAATATACATATTTTATATATGAATAACTTGTATAACATTAACCTATTTTGATTAATTTATTTAAAACCTATAATTTATTTTAAAACCTATAATGAATTTATTTAAACTAGGGCTGTGCAAAAATTAATTGCGATTAATCGCATCCAAAATAAAAGTCTGTGTTTACATAAAATATTTGTGTGTGCTGTGTATAATTATTTTGTATATATAAATACCTATGCATGTATATATTTAAGAATTATTTAAACACATTATATAAATACTATAAAATTATATAAATTATATAATTATATAAATACATTATATAAATACTTAAATTATATAAATACATAATCTATATTATATAAATATAAATATTTTATATATGAATAACACATTTTCTTAAATACATGCATGTGTGTGTATTTATATATACAAAATAATAATACACAGCACACACACATATATTATGCAAACACAGACTTTTATTTTGGACGCGATTAATCGCAATTAATTTTTGCACAGCCCTATTATAAATATAAATTTGTTTGACGTGTTACAATTTAATATTTCCAACTCCACCGGCCTAATTACAGGTCATATGCCAATTACATGAATGCATTTATCAAATCCCCCCCGACTAACGCAAGACAAAGCCGAACGGTTGTCCAGTATTCGTGAACTCACCGACTGCAGAGCCGTCCTCGCGAGCGCTAGTTTGTCCTCTCCGGATACGCAGTCTCGCTGAACTCGGTTGGCAATCTGCTGGAGCATCTCGAGCCTACGAACAGAAGAACACACAGACGGTCAGACAGCAGGTGGAGCGCTGGACGTCCTCTCGGTGAAGAGTGTGTGTCCCGCTCACCGGGGTCCATACACACTGCTGTTGTTGAGGTAAAGCGGGGTGCTGGACAGGGGCTCGTGTGCTCCCGACAGCAGGTTCTCGGCAGAGCCCAGGCTGGCTAAAGTGCTGTCGCTCACGGACGAGGTGCTGCTGCCGTACACCAGGCTGCTGTGCATCATAACAGAACCACTGTGTGTGTGTGTGTGTGTGTGTCGGGCGTTCAGCAGCCCTCCGTCACGAGCAGACGCCCCATCTAAACAGCGCACGCTTGCAGCCGCTGCTACTTATAGGCTCATCCCGCGGGTATCAGAGCCAGCCCACACTAACATCAGCCCCGGGTCAAACACTGACGAGACAGCTGAGATGTGTGTGTGTGTGTGTGTGTGTGTGTGTGTGCAATCATTTAACCATTTAAGGCTGTTGTTATATAATCACGTATTGTGATTATAAATATTAAAAGCATGAGTGATTTCCGTTTATTTCCAGGTGATTTCCAACTCCATGTTTTCACATAAATATCATCATACAGTGTGACAGTCATATCTGTGCATTAAGCATAACTAAGCTCAATATAATAATGTAGTTTCACTTTTACAACTATGTTTATTTAATCAAAGAAAATGTATAGTGTGAAATATTATTTCAATTTGAAATAAGTGTTTTTTATGTGAATATATGAAGAGTTCAGATGCAAAAGCCTCTAAATGCCATTTGAAATTTTCTTCTTTAATGATGATTTTTATCAAGCTTGTATATTTGAGTTCAGTGATTTCACTTAAATGGCAATGATAATTACCTATTAATTGTTATTTAAGTGAAATTACTGAACTTAAATATACAAGTTTGATAAAAATCATCATTAAAGAAGAAAATTTCAAACGGCATTTAGAGGCTTTTGCATCTGAACTCTTCATATATTTAATATGCACAGTAATTTATTCCTGTGATCAGTGTCTTTAGTGTCACATGACCCTTCACATCACTCTGATATGAGGATCTGATGATCGATTATTATTATTATCTATTACAGGCAAAAATAACCTGCATCACCAATATAAAAATAGAATATATAGAGCCAAACTTATGTCTCCAGTGCAAACCCTATTTTGGTGTTGAAAAACTATGGTCAGGATTCACTAAAGACGCGCAGCACTGGAACGGAGTGGACAGGGTTTTATATATATATATATATATGGCTGAACTTATTGCACATGCATTTGTAGGAAGTTTCCCTTTCATTTTCCCTTCTTTTGTTGAGGAATTGCACTCTCACACTACTTTACCCTGTTTAGTAAATCTGACCCTTAAGAAATTAAAAAATCACTTTGAAAAGAAAACAGTCACAAATTACAAAACAGACCCTTATAAATGAACGATACAAAAAAAAATCTAAAATTTGGTCAAAATTTGTATTATTGCTATTTTGATATGATAAAAATGATTAAAAATGTGAAGTGAATTCCTCATGTGGTCCACGCCCATGTTCTTTCATTAAGAAATAGCGATGGAGAGATATAGCGTGTGTAAATCATACCTGTCCACCTCCGGCCTCAGGCTCTTCTCCCGCTCCAGCATGGCCACGATCAGCTTGCCCCATTCCTTCTCCACGTCATTGGGGTGGAGACCCGGAGCGAGCTGGATACGGCCGAACTCCATCCACACCTGAACACACAGCGGAGATGAGACACCGCTACACCCGTCCACGGCTCCACATGAACCATACCAACCTCTAGCATTTTGTAGAGATGCTTGATTTTGGCCTTTTCATTCTCTTTCGGTGGGATTTCGTTCTCTTTAAACTGTTGATACTGAGTATAAAGTGCCTGTGAAGGGAGAAACAGTGAGACGACGTGATTTCAGAAGAACACAGCAGAACACCTGAACTCCGGCCTTTAATAGTGTTTAACCTGTGTGTGTGTGTGTGTGTGTGTGAGGGCACTCTGCCTCAGGCTCCATTACACTGAGCAATGTTTAATGAGTCTCAGCAGCTGCCGATCTCTGAAAATACATGTCTGATACATCTTCAAATATATCTCAGAAATCAAAATGTAATATGGTTTACCACAAAACTCGTTTCCAAATAATAATAATACAAATAATAATAAATAGGACATAAAGCAGGTCTGTTTATAAGGATGAATATGATTTATTTTTTGCATCTTGGCATTATTTTCATGAAAAGAACTAGGCATTCAGATATTAAAGCTCATTTTTCGCCACATAAGGGGGGAAAATCATGCTTTGGTAAATAGTAATTATGAGATGAATAGTTAGATGAGATAATGCCATAGTGAGATAAAAATTTAAAGTATGACATTAAAAGTCAAAATGTTAACACACTACATAATAATTAAGAAATAAAAATTGATTAAAAATAATTGTAATTATGACATACCAGGTCAAAATTCTTGACTATGTTAATTATGAGAAAGGATCAATCATGACACATGAGATACTAATTGAAATTTTGACGTGTCATAATTGACACTCGAAAATACCAGATAAAGTCGACATTATGACCTGCTGTGTCAAGTGGAAATTATGACAAAAGAAGTATACTATATTATAATTATAAGACATTATGGCATGCTAAGTTATAATTGTCACCAGGGTTGGGAAAAGTTACTTTTAAATGTAATGTGTTACTCCTTAAAAAATTGTCAAGACTTTCTATATAATTATTTCGATTTGTATGGCATAAATATGATGTGCAAAAGCATGTTTTTTTCTTATGTGGTTGAAATGGGCTTTCATATTCAGATCAGGACACCCACAGAGTCGTAGTCAGTTTTGAAAATATAGAAATTCTTAAAGCATGATAACATCGTGAGGCTCTCTCTCACCTTAAGTTCCACAGGATTGCTGGGGAAATTTCTGTCCGCCATCACAGTGACGTTGTGTTTGATCCACTGGCTGAGGTACATCACCATGTTCTGGTACTCCACCCATTTAATATCCACATCCTGTTTCAGGAACAACATCGACCATCTTAGTCTTTTGAGCCACTGCGATTCCATGAAATATGAATATACACAGCCATACATCTGACACTATGAGGTTATAGTGTGTGAAATTTCCATCATTCTGTGTTCATTTGCTCATTTATTTAAAGGGATAGTTCACTTTGAAATACGTTTTTGGTATATTTTATCTGACCTCAAGGGCATCCAAGATGTAGGTGTGTTTGTTTCTGCAGTATTTTCAATTTTGATATTTTTAGGTCAAACCGTTGTTGTCTATCAGTCATATAATGGAGGTCTATGGTCACCACCTCAAAGAGCATGCACAGAGAAGTCCAGATTAAACATGATTTAATGACTCGTAAATATAAGTACGCATTGATGACCTAAGACACGAAACGAGCGGTTTGTGTGAGAAAACGAACAATATTTATATCGTTTTTTACCTCTTGTAATCACAGCCACGTCCAACTGATCTGAGGGCACGGGCGCTTTGTGGCGGGTAAAAACGATATAAATACTGTTGGTTTTCTCACACAAACCGCTCGTTTCGTGTCTTAGGCCATCAATGCGTACTTACATTTACGAGTCATTAAATCATGTTTAATTTGGACTTCTCTGTGCATGCTTTTTGAGGTGGTGACCATAGACCTCCATTATATGACTGACAGACAAGAACGGTTTGACCTAAAAATATCAAAATTGAAAATACTGCGGAAACAAAAACACCTACATCTTGGATGCCCTTGAGGTAAGATAAAATATATCAAAAATGTATTTCAAAGTGGACTATCCCTTTAAGAATAGCAAGCATGTTGGATTGAAGGTTAACGTGACTTAAATGGCACACTGGTTCTCTTCCTCAGACGGCATTATCCAATGCTCTGGGAATGAATCCAAATAATCAACAGATTCCTTAGCGTCCAACTTAGTTTAATTTCATGCATAACAAGCCTCCAAGAAACATGGAATGATTACATAATTAAAAAATGTAGACAAAGTATATTTGCAAATACAAATTCATCAGTCCACCCAGCGGGAAAACGTCCTATAGTCCGTGCATTTTAAAGCATTGTTTTAATAAACTTTTGTCATGCTTTAAAGATGCGTTGGCAAACATGTAACATACTTGATTATAATTATAATTAAACTGTAGTTTGTTATTTAAAGTTAATATATTTTAAATGCACTAAATTGCAACTTATTTGTCAATACATTCAGTTGTATTTATGAAATTACATACACAGTTGTTCTTAAGTCCTATTTACATTTATTATTATTATTATATCACATATTTTAGTAGTTATCAATTAAATTAAATTAGGTATCATTTGAAAGCTTACGAACTCAGAATTCATCCTGTGAAAACCGTTTTGAAATTGGACGTTGCGTTACCATAGAAACGGTATTTTTTATTAGGCCCCTCCCCTTTTGGGCATCATCTTTCATAATTTATTATGAAAACCTTTTCTAATCTTGACAAAACACATATTGTCAGAAAGGTCTGAGTATCAAGGTTCCATATTTAGTGACAGAAGTGATATTTGAATAGAAATGTATTAATTTGTTATGGCAAAATGTATACAATTAAATTCAATGGATTTCAATGGCACCCGGTGGCTATTTTTGGTACTACGCCTAAACAAAATCTCATGGGAACTTCAATTTTTGTGATATCAACTTCAAATTTGGAAAACAACTTGGTTAGATATATAGCTTTCATTTTATAGTAAAACATATTTTGTAAAATATGTATTTCATATTAAAAAATATATTAATAAATTATATTTGATTTACTGTAAATTATAACTTCCATAACTTTTTCATACTTTAATTTTTTGAAGTGCTTTCACTTTAGTAAACTTAGGTCTATATTCCAAAGCATTCTTGAATTACAACCATTTAAGTTTTTATAGTGCATTGTCAATGTCAATGTCAATTATCAAAAAGGGGCACCCCCTAGGTAAAGGGTTAAAATCACTCTAAAGTTCAGCTAATTGCATTTAATATACATTTAAACTATCATACTCTTTAATTAACATGCAGCTAAGAGTCTGAAAACATTATATTTTACATTCAGATTGCACTTCACTATTTTATTTCCGTATGCTGAAGAGTAATATTTTTCATAAGGGTTGTTATGTAATAAATCTGTGATTGTACTTACATTTGCACTGATGCCCTCCATACCTTCCGGTACTTTCGGGAAGACATCGTATAATGTTGAAACATAAGTAATGACCGACTTCTCATCCGGAGATGACACGTCAACATCTGCTCGAAAGAGGAAACATTTGCTTAGTTAGAATGCTACTTTATAAACCATCTGAACAGTTGAGCAACAAATGCTTGTAACCTTTCCTTTCAGAGCAATTCACTCCAGACAAAACAGTTTCCGGTTTCTATGAAGTGTTGAATTGGATGTTTATTCTGCTATTCTTAGATCCCAGTGTTGTTTTACAAATGACCATGAACCCCAGTGTAAGTGCAGACGCACGGCTCTGGAGACTCTACACCTCGAGCTGAACCCGTGACGGCTCACTGCAGTCATTTGGTGGAGTTGTGTTAACCAGAAGCTCATTCTCACTCAATCACATCTCTGAAGTTTCACACTTCACCAAAAGCAATAGAGATAGTTTTTGACCTCACTGTTTTGAAATGCTGGGTAATCCGTCTTCAGTGAGAAAACGTTGGCATAATAAGGATGATGGAAAATTGTTTTTTAATGACATTACTTTCAAACCATGTAATTGTTTACATTTATATTCATGCATTTAGCAGACACTTTCATGTACACTGTGTGTGTAACCATAGCGACAAAACGACCAACTTTCGGATCCTGCACTTCAGCTTATAATTTCGTTTTTAAAAATATAATTAAGTATTTAAATGTTGCAGAATGGATTCATTTGGAGACTTCGAAGGTCTCGACTTGGTCTCCATCACGACTTGGTCTCGATCACGACTCGGTCTCGATCACGACTCGGTCTCGGTCTCGACTTGGTCTCGGTCTCAGTCTCGACTTGGTCTCGTTCTTGATCTCGACTTGGTCTCGGTCACAACTTGGTCTCGGTCTTGATCTCGACTTGGTCTCGGTCTCGGTCTTGATCTCGACTTGGTCTCGGTTTTGATCTCGACTTGGTCTCGGCCTTGACCTCGACTTGGTCTCAGTCTCGACTTGGTCTCGTTCTTGATCTCGACTTGGTCTCGGTCTTGATCTCGACTTGGTCTCGGTCTTGATCTCGACTTGGTCTCGGTCACGGTCACGACTTGGTCTAGATCTCGACTTGGTCTCGGTCTCGACTTGGTCTCAGTCTCGACTTGGTCTCGGTCTTGGTCTTGACTTGGTCTGTCTCGGTCTTGATCTCGGTCACGACTTGGTCTCGGTCTTGATCTCGGTCTTGATCTCGACTTGGTCTCGGTCACGGTCACGACTTGGTCTCGGTCTTGACTTGGTCTCGGTCACGGGTCTTGGTCTCGGTCTCGACTTGGTCTCAGTCTCGACTTGGTCTCGGTCTTGGTCTCGTCTTGGTCTCGATACACTCTGGTCTTGGTAGTGTCTTGGTCTCTGTTTAAACAAGTCTAGTCACAGTACTAAAAATATTAATAGTGTACAATTGTAGGTTTAATAGAAAGCCAGACTAGGAAACAAGCAAGATCTGGGCTCACACTACAGGAGTCTTGGGATGATTTGTGCCAATTTTGATTTTCCCCTCCTGACAATCTAAGAAAAAATCTTGTCCAGGACATTCGTCGGTTCTGATGTTCGTGTTTTTAGACATAATTACTAACTTGCATTAGGTTTCCCATTTGGATATATATATAGAGATTTAAAGACTAGTTTTTGTCAGTTTAATTGTTGTTTTAAATGTTGATATGAAGTGATTACAGTCAAACCAGAAGACAGTGGGAGTTCAGTTTCCTGGTGTTCAGTTTTGGATCTTGTGTTCCCCGTTTTGACTCTTATTATCATTAAATCTTACTCTGCATTTGGATCGTTTTTGAGTTTCACCAATGTTACATTCACACATGAGAGCAGCCAATAAACGTCTTTAACAATGACTTATTAATGAATTATTTTACTTTTACAGAACCTACATTTTGCCAAGGGATTTTGTGTGTCTCAGCCCAAACATTAACATTTGACATCTTGGAGTTGGACAGTTGTGCTCCATCAGGTCAACATGTATTAGGACAGGAGAAACTCACCCTCTGGGTCCAGCAGTCGGGCCACCCCGAGCTGCTCGGCCACACCAAACGCTTGCTCTAAGTTGGATCTGCTACTTTGTGCTGAAACTCTGCTCATATCCACCAGATCAGGCCTGAATGAAGACAAAATGATTTCAAAATCTCTGCATGTCTAATATCTTTCAGATATGTTTGGTATTACATTCCAAGATTTAGCTTTAATCAAAATTTTGTTTGATTGATGGTGACAGGCATTTTCAATTATGCAAATTGGCCCAATGTCAAAAACTCGTACAGTACTCACTCGCAATCAAGAGACGTCATTCATTTGAAGGAGCATTTAAGCAACAATTATATTTTGCATTAAGTTTATTTAAGGACCGCTATGAAATCTTGGTCCCAAAGTCTTGGTCTTCATATTCTTTAATAGAAACAGGTTTTCATCTTTTTGATTTTGGGGTGAAATATGACCCAGATACGCTCTTGACAGGTTTCGTGAGATTCACTCAAAAGGATTATTATCACTACCAATCCTTCCCTGACTGACAGGAATAGGGATGGCTAGAAATATCTTTGCACAAAGAAGTAATTATTCAGAATCTAGGTCATCTGTACGTCTGTTAGGTAAAATGACATTTCATCAGATTATGACTATGGGGCATAACAGATCACTCCAAGAATAGAGATGAGAGATACACATACTGTACAAGTGTAAGAAACAGCTCTCGTAACTTATTTAAAATCCACAATGTAACATTTTATTTGAGAGTGAAACGGGATATTCAGTTTGAAGGAAGTCCAAGACTGTGGTTGTTACGGTATCAAAATTTCAGAAGTCGGTAGGCTTGCCGCGATAAGACGGTGTTGACGGTGTTACCGGTTTTAAGCCCCATCACCGGTGACATCACTTTCCCACCGTGAAACCGCGATGTCTTGACTTTTTTTTTTAAAGTATTCGTTTTTGCTAAAATATTTATTTGAATTAATTAAAAATAATAATTTTCAATTATTTAGTTCTGAAGAGAGCATTATAATTAAAAATGAGCTGCGCAACGCGTGCCGTCACGTCACAGATCAGCAAGCATCAGGATTCCATTTAGCACGTGTGGAGACGAGAACGAGTCAAATTACAGAAAAGCAAGATAATGGCGGAAGATTTGGTGTCAAAACGCAATGCAAAAGCGCCTGTTTGGCAATATTTTGGCCAATATATATTAATGTTAATAATAAATGCCAATTTATAGTGTTTTACTTTTTTTTAGAGTGCTGTCATTTATGTAGGCTAAGGTCCTTTTTAAAGTTTTTATTTTATATTCGTCTCTTTTTATTTGGTTTTATCTTATTTAAACTTTGTTTAATTTATTTAGGCCTATTTTGTTTTCTTATTCGTTAATAAACGTTTTATTTTTTTTGGGCCCACAGTTTGCCGATTTTCACTTTTTTCAGCCTATTCGTTCGTTATGCTAATAAAAGTTCTGTCTATATTTTATTCGTTTATTATTCTAATAAAAGTGCCGTCTAAATAAAAGTTTATTGTCAGCGAGTTGTTTTTTTTTTTTTGTCCATTCCAGCAATTGACGCTGAATTGCAATTGACGCTTATTTCGAAAGTGAAAGTATGTCATTTATGTAGGCTAAGGTCCGTTTTGAAGATTTTATTTTATATTCGTCTCTTTTTAATTGGTTTTATCTCATTTAAACTTTGTGTAATTTATTTAGGCCTATTTTATTTTCTTATTCGTTAATAAACGTTTTATGGTTCTTATTTGTTTGGGCCCACATTTTGCCGATTTTCACTTTTTTCAGCCTATGCATGGGGTTATTTTTATTCGTTCGTTATGCTAATAAAAGTCTATAAATAAAAGTTTTATTATCAGCGAGTTGTTTTTTTTTGTCCATTCAAGCAATTGACGCTTATTTCGAAAGTGAAAGTATAACGCGCACGCATTTAAAAGCTATTTAACCCCCCCGCCCTGCCCTCCACGGTGACACCGGGATTACCGGTGTTGTCACACGTCGATTAACCGGTGGGAAATTTTCCTCACCGCGGCAACCCTAGAAGTCGGTATCATACCAATACTTGTCAAAGTCTGCGGTTTTCGGTACCAATTTTAGTACCAGAGCAAAAACTTTTGAATTATGTACTTTAAAAAAATATTGTCCTGTTTGTCTGATCCATCACAGTTTCTTATTTAATCACACATTTGAATAATCCGTAATTTCAGGACTCACTCCTGTAAGGAGATACGGATGTCAATCCCCAAAACTGACAATCTAGCATCATTTACAGCACATCGTGCAGCTTGCATAAAATAAAAACAAAACCTTGTGCGTTTGCAGTAGTGTTAGGTTAGGTAGTGTAATCTGTACACAATTTGACAAAGAAGCTGGTAGATATTGATGTAATGTTGCCTTTTCTGCCAATGTGGACAGCTGACAGTCTGAGAGTCTCCAAGCGGGCTTTACATGGGTCACCAAAAACTGAAATTCTGTCATTTATTTACTCAACCTCTAAAACACGAAATCAGATGCAAACAGATGAAAAAGGCATGAGGCTCTGGACATTGACATTACCTGTACTTATGAATAATAGCATTGAACAGTCGTCCATCCCTCCACGAGGTAGTGAAGTTGTCGCAGCGAACGCCTACGTAGCCTTCGGTCATCTGCTTGGACCACAGCAGAAGCCTCTCCTTGGCTGTCATGTCCTCGGACTCTCCCGTCACATGGATGTCTGAGATCTGCGGGCAGGAAAGATGACAAGAATATGTGCTATAAACCTTTTCAAACCCAGTCATATTCAGCAATCTGTAAAGAAATGGTCATTTTGTAACACATAGTCAATAATTGTATCCCTTAAAACTCATCTTTGATCACCAAAATTGCATCAAAAATGACATATTTGAACAAGAAAAGGATATATTTGAACATTTTCCTTGAAAAGGATATTTAGAATTGTAAGTCGTGTCTGCTAAATGAATAAATGTAAAAGAAATGTCTTCATGCCTTAAAATATCTTGACTGTAACTCGACACCCCTGTCTCATTTAGTATGCGAGGTTCTATGAATATGCAAATGAGCTCCGCCTCCACTCACTCAGCTCAGAGATCCACTGGTTGACGATCACACGTTGATCTGATTGGTTACAAGTTTGTGATGTCAGAAACACCAGCGATTTCAAACAGTGTCTTTGGTTCACTGCTAAATACTCATATAGATGCTACATATAAATAACATTAAAAGCTTGATTTGTTTACCACAGGGGGACTTTAAACTGTTTTCAAAACCAAAATCACAGAATTACACCTTATTAAATTAATGTGCATGACTTCACATCTATGTGAATAATGTAGCCATAATTATCAATCTGTCCTGCAAATAATCTAGCAAAAGGTGAGTTTAGAATTAAGAATAAATAAAGATGCATATATCATGCACATACAGAGATTTTTGTGCACCTTATGATTGACCGTGAACACAAAGCATGGCAAGACTTCATCAGCGAAGAAGAATAGAGGGCAAAAACTGAAAGTGAATGACAAAGACTGTTGAACACTAAGAAGGATTGTGTCCAAACAACACACAGAAAAACGCTTCCACAAAACCTGACCACAGAAAACTTCACAAAACCAACATCAATTAAAGTTTAACCTCAGACACCACTGCTAGAATGTGAGAATAATGGAGTTAAGATCATAAAACAGGGACCGTTAGGTCAGTTTAATCACCTGACGTTAATATTATTGAGTGAGAAGCAGAGTCACTCCTTCAACATGTTCTGATAGACCACATTCAAAAGTTGTATTAATCTACTCTAATAAAGTTTGAAGTTAAATTGTTAAAATATTGCCTATTTCCAGGTGTTCATATTATTTTGCCCAACTCCTGTAGATTGTGTTACAGTACCATAAAAGGGCTGTGTTTGTTATCCTATCAATATAACATTAGCAAATGTCTGTCATTTGGCCTTTTCTAAATGTCAGTTTCAGCATTGAGGCTCAAGTAGAAAGACTGAATCATGTGACATTTGATCAGTGGTTCCCCAGAACTGGTTGGTTGATCTGTTTCTTCAATCCTACTAAATACATTTTCAATATAGCATCGCAAAACACTGATGGTGAACAGAGAACGTCTTACGCGACTTCACGTCAGAAAGGATTTTCAGCTCTAAAAGCAAATGCCTGGAGCAAAAGTTAAGCCAACACCTTCTGATTTAAGGAAACACATTATACCACAACAGCTTAACAATCATTTACAGATCGGTAAGTGTGTAATATGTCTACGTGCTGACACTGAAGTAAACGCAAAGGAATCTGCCGGCCGGCCACAGGGTAATTATAGCTTGTAGGAAGAGAGACGAGCACATGGTGTTTAGACTGTGGGTGTGGAAAGACTGAGCTATTGAACCAAACACACCAAAACATGCCAACTCTGACTAATCACTGCAGTGAATGAGAATATTATGGAAACTCTGTGTCATTCATTAAAAAATGTCTAGATTCTAGTATCTAGGATGAAATTTTTGGAAAATGCTTAAAAAGGCTAATGTGGATAGAGAGCGTTTTGTAATGAAAAATCAGTTTTCATATTTTACATTTACATTTATTCATTTAGCTGACGCTTTTATCCAAAGCGACTTACAATTGCTATATATGTCAGAGGTCGCACGCCTCTGGAGCAACTAGGGGTTAAGTGTCTTGCTCATTGGTGTCTCACAATGGATGAGTCTTTAGACAGTCTTTACACGCATCCTGTAGGCTGATGTCTTTACACGCATCCCAGTCTTTACACGCGTCCTAGTCTTTACACGCGTCCTGTAGGCTGATGTCTTTACACACGTCCCAGTCTTTACACGCATTCCAGTCTTTACACGCGTCCTGTAGGCTGATGTCTTTACACGCGTCCTAGTCTTTACACGCGTTCCAGTCTTTACACGCATCCCAGTCTTTACACGCGTCCCAGTCTTTACACGCGTCCTGTAGGCTGATGTCTTTACACACGTCCCAGTCTTTACACGCGTCCCAGTCTTTACACACGTCCTGTAGTCTGATGTCTTTACACGCGTCCCGGTCTTTACACGCGTCCCAGTCTTTACACGCGTCCCAGTCTTTACACACGTCCTGTAGTCTGATGTCTTTACACACGTCCCAGTCTTTACACGCGTCCCAGTCTTTACACGCGTCCCAGTCTTTACACACGTCCTGTAGTCTGATGTCTTTACACACGTCCCAGTCTTTACACATGTCCCAGTCTTTACACGCGTCCCAGTCTTTACACGCGTCCCAGTCTTTACACGCGTCCCAGTCTTTACACACGTCCTGTAGTCTGATGTCTTTACACACGTCCCAGTCTTTACACGTGTCCCAGTCTTTACACGCGTCCCAGTCTTTACACGCGTCCCAGTCTTTACACACGTCCTGTAGTCTGATGTCTTTACACACGTCCCAGTCTTTACACGCGTCCCAGTCTTTACACGCGTCCCAGTCTTTACACACGTCCTGTAGTCTGATGTCTTTACACGCGTCCCAGTCTTTACACACGTCCTGTAGTCTGATGTCTTTACACACGTCCCAGTCTTTACACGCGTCCCAGTCTTTACACACGTCCCAGTCTTTACACACGTCCTGTAGTCTGATGTCTTTACACACGTCCCAGTCTTTACACATGTCCCAGTCTTTACACACGTCCTGTAGTCTGATGTCTTTACACACGTCCCAGTCTTTACACATGTCCCAGTCTTTACACGCGTCCCAGTCTTTACACGCGTCCCGGTCTTTACACACGTCCTGTAGTCTGATGTCTTTACACACGTCCCAGTCTTTACACGCGTCCCAGTCTTTACACGCGTCCCAGTCTTTACACGCGTCCCAGTCTTTACACACGTCCTGTAGTCTGATGTCTTTACACACGTCCCAGTCTTTACACGCGTCCCAGTCTTTACACGCGTCCCAGTCTTTACACACGTCCTGTAGTCTGATGTCTTTACACACGTCCCAGTCTTTACACGCGTCCCAGTCTTTACACGCGTCCCAGTCTTTACACACGTCCTGTAGTCTGATGTCTTTACACGCGTCCCAGTCTTTACACGGGTCCCGGTCTTTACACGCGTCCTGTAGGCTGATGTCTTTACACGCGTCCCGGTCTTTACACGCGTCCCGGCCTTTACACGCGTCCCGGTCTTTACACGAGTCCCGGTCTTTACACGAGTCCCGGTCTTTACACGCGTCTCGGTCTTTACATGCGTCCCAGTCTTTACACGCGTCCCAGTCTTTACGGGCATCCATTTACATTTATTCGTACAGCTGACGCTTTTATCCAAAGCGACTTACAATTGCTATATGTGTCAGAGGTCGCACGCCTCTGGAGCAACTAGGGGTTAAGTGTTTGCTCAGGGACACATTGGTGTCTCACGGTGGATTCGAAACCTGGTCTCTCACACCAAAGGCATGTGTCTTATCCACTGCGCCATCACCATCCGGATTAATGTAAACGCAGCCTGAGAGTCGAATGTTCCAGGTTGTCATCTAATAATTCTAGCAATGAAGACCTGGTGTGAATGCAACATTGTGTATATCACAAATTAACCGTGTATTGCATCGTTTTAAGAAATGTCATGTGCATCATGTCATTGCATCATAAATGGCATCTCAAATGTTGACAGATGCTGAGATTACCTCCTGGTGTTTAGTAGAGCCGAGTTTAAGATCTTGCTGGACAGTATCCAAAGAAGCCTGGGAAACTAAATCTCCCGAGCAAGTGTGGGCCCTCCTCCGCTTCCTGTGCACTTGTGTGTCCCATATCATTTTGGAGAACCCTTCCATGTGTCCATGTGTCTGGAGCATATGCTCCACCGCTCCAAAACTAGCCGCCCTCCCCAATTGTCTCCGCAAAAGTTTCTTGTCCACAAGCCTGTCCTTTGCAGTGATGCTTCCGGAGCTCTTGGTGACCCCGTGTAGAGTATGGTCGGCATTACGCCTGCTTGTGTCCTTATTTATCTGATAAGAACCCAATTTTCTACCAGTTTTACCTCGGAGGACTGGGACTTCTCCAACGTAGACCCCTTGGCTGATACTGTGCTGCCTGGGCCTCGGAAACTCGTCTTGCTCTGAGTTCAATGTACCCACCAGATCAGATGTGGCATAATCCAGGTCATCAGTCTTACAGCTTCCATGGCTTCTTAAAGAGTCAGTGGGATTAAAATCAGCTGATTTTCTCTTTTTTCTCCTTTGAAAGTATCGGCGTCCATGGAGCTGCTTTGGTGAGGCGCTGATCGGGGCTTTCGTGGGATCAACATAACACTCCTCCTTAGAGTCCCTAACGCATCCGCACATATTACCCATGGTGGTTGCTCATGCTAATACGGCTGCAAATTAAGAAAGCTTCACTCCGTCCAGCCAGCTTTAAACAAGATCAGCAAGTTCAAGCGTTTCTTATCCCAGGAAGTACCCGCCATCGTTTTCCTAGCAAGTATTTAGGGAGGACAAATCAGCAGTAGTCCAATTTCCAGAGAAGTACGGATGATGTGAATCCCTCTCGGTAAAGGACCGAGGCACTCCAAACAAACTTCTGTTTCGTGTATCGCAAGTTCACCAGGCTCGCCGCACAGCCCGGCCCTTTCTTCTCATGCTGCCAACACACTGAAGACTCAGTGACCTTTGAAACTGCACCCTTTGCCCTGATCCTCCAGAACAAACACTACAAATCAAGGTGACACACACTAACACAGCTCTGTCACAGCTGAGGAAACGTCACCGTCCTCATGTGATGTGTAAACACAGCCACCCCCAGATCCCTGCTGGTGTTTAGTTTCCAGAGGATGAATGTCCTCAGTGGTGGGAGGCTGGAGAGAGAGAGAGAGGGAGGGAGAGAGAGACTCTCATCTGTTCCCTCATGGCTTCTGGGCCGCGTGTGAAACCTCTGCTCAGCAAGTTGAGCCATTCAAATAGGACTTACCAGGCTGAGAGAGTCATGGGCCTTTTAAAAAAACAGGACAACGTGACTGGATCTACAACACGGCAAACTGCGCTGCCCCACACAACAAAGCTCTCTATTTGCTCTTTAATCTAGCTCAAAACAAGAGCAAAGCATTGGAAAGGATCAAGTCCAACATTTAAAGCAAACAAATATAACCAGCAGTCATAGACTTATATTGGCTATATAAACTTGTTTGGGTGTATAATATATAATCTGTTTTATAGTTATAAATTCTAACTAGAAAAAAAAGTTTGATGACACAAACTTTAAGTTGGCTTGAGAAAGCCGGACCAGAGCGTTTGAAGAATCTTGAAGTTTGAATTAAGTTGGAAAAAGATGGAATTAGAAAGAAAGAAAGAAAGAAAGAAAGATGGATAGATTAGTTAGAAAGATAGATTAGTTAGAAAGATAGATAGATAGATAGATAGATAGATAGATAGATAGATAGATAGATAGATAGATAGATAGATAGATAGATAGATAGATCGATAGATAGATGTTATTGGCAAGAAGCTAGCATGATTAACATGTAACTAGCATCATGCTAGCATGATTAACATGTAGCTAGCATCATGCTAGCATGATTAACATGTAGCTAGCATAATAATAACACGATTAGCATGTTGCTAGCTCATGCTAGCATGTTTTCAGCAAGAAGCTAGCATGATTAGCATGTAGCTAGCATCATGCTAGCATGTTTTTAGCAAGAAGCTAGCATGATTAGCATGTAGCTAGCATCATGCTAGCATGATTAGCATCATGCTAGCATGATTAGCATGTTGCTAGCAAGAAGCTAGCATGTTTTTAGCATCATGCTAACATGATTAGCATGTAGCTAGCATCATGTTAGCATGATTAGCATTATGCTAGCATCATGCTAGCATGTTTTTAACATCATGCTAGCATGATTAGCATGTAGCTAGCATCATGCTAGCATGATTAGCATGTAGCTAGCATCATGCTAGCATGATTAGCATGTAGCTAGCATCATGCTAGCATGATTAGCATGTAGCTAGCATCATGCTAGCATGTTTTTAGCAAGAAGCTAGCATGATTAGCATGTTGCTAGCAAGAAGCTAGCATGATTAGCATGTAGCTATCATCATGCTAGCATGATTAGCATGTAGCTAGCATCATGCTAGCATGTTTTTAGCAAGAAGCTAGCATGATTAGCATGTAGCTAACATCATGCTAGCATGTTTTTAGCAAGAAGCTAGCATGATTAGCATGTAGCTATCATCATGCTAGCATTATTAACATGTAGCTAGCATCATGCTAGCATGTTTTTAGCAAGAAGCTAGCATGATTAGCATGTAGCTAGCATCATGCTAGCATGATTAACATGTTGCCAGCATCATGCTAGCATGATTAGCATGTTGCTAGCATCATGTTAGCATGTTTTTAACAAGAAGCTAGCATGATTAGCATGTAGCTAGCATCATGCTAACATGATTGGCATGTTGCTAGCATCATGCTAGCATGATTGGCATGTTGCTAGCATCATGCTAGCATGTTTTCGCAAGAAGCTTGCATGATTAGCATGTAGCTAGCATCATGCTAGCATGTTTTTAGCAAGAAGCTAACATGATTAGCATAAAGCAAGAAAGCAAGAAAGAAAGAAAGAAAGAAAGAAAGAAAGATGGAATTGTTAGAAAGAAAGAAAGAAAGAAAGAAAGAAAGATAGAATTGTTAGAAAGAAAGAAAAAAGAAAGAAAGAAAGAAAGTGAAAAAAAGAATAGTTAGAAAGAAAGATGGATAGATTTGTTAGAAAGAAAGATGGATAGATTAGTTAGAAAAAAAGATGGATAGATTTGCTAGAAAGAAAGATGGATAGATTAGTTAGAAAGAAAGATGGATAGATTAGTTAGGTAGAAAGAAAGATGGATAGATTAGGTAGAAAGAAAGATGGATAGATTAGGTAGAAAGAAAGATGGATAGATTTGTTAGAAAGAAAGATGGATAGATTAGTTAGAAAGAAAGATGGATAGATTAGTTAGAAAGAAAGATGGATAGATTAGTTAGGTAGAAAGAAAGATGGATAGATTAGGTAGAAAGAAAGATGGATAGATTAGGTAGAAAGAAAGATGGATAGATTTGTTAGAAAGAAAGATGGATAGATTAGTTAGAAAGAAAGATGGGTAGATTATGTAGAAAGAAAGATGGATAGATTTGTTAGAAAGAAAGATGGATAGATTTGTTAGAAAGAAAGATGGATAGATTAGTTAGAAAGAAAGATGGATAGATTAGTTAGGTAGAAAGAAAGATGGATAGATTAGGTAGAAAGAAAGATGGATAGATTAGGTAGAAAGAAAGATGGATAGATTTGTTAGAAAGAAAGATGGATAGATTAGTTAGAAAGAAAGATGGATAGATTAGTTAGGTAGAAAGAAAGATGGATAGATTAGGTAGAAAGAAAGATGGATAGATTAGGTAGAAAGAAAGATGGATAGATTTGTTAGAAAGAAAGATGGATAGATTAGTTAGAAAGAAAGATGGATAGATTAGTTAGAAAGAAAGATGGATAGATTATGTAGAAAGAAAGATGGATAGATTTGTTAGAAAGAAAGATGGATAGATTTGTTAGAAAGAAAGATGGATAGATTAGTTAGGTAGAAAGAAAGAATGATAGATTAGGTAGAAAGAAAGATGGATAGATTTGTTAAAAAGAAAGAACGATAGATTAGTTAGAAAGAAAGATGGATAGATTAGTTAGAAAGAAAGAACGATAGATTAGTTAGAAAGAAAGATGGATAGATTTGTTAGAAAGAAAGATGAATAGATTTGTTAGAAAGAAAGAAAGATGGATAGATTAGTTAGGTAGAAAGAAAGATGGATAGATTAGTTAGAAAGAAAGATGGATAGATTAGTTAGAAAGAAAGATGGATAGATTTGTTAGAAAGAAAGAACGATAGATTAGTTAGAAAGAAAGATGGATAGATTAGTTAGAAAGAAAGAACGATAGATTAGTTAGAAAGAAAGATGGATAGATTTGTTAGAAAGAAAGATGGATAGATTTGTTAGAAAGAAAGAAAGATGGATAGATTAGTTAGAAAGAAAGATGGATAGATTAGTTAGAAAGAAAGATGGATAGATTAGTTAGGTAGAAAGAAAGAACGAAAGATTAGTTAGAAAGAAAGATGGATAGATTTGTTAGAAAGAAAGAAAGAAAGATTAGGTAGAAGGATAGATAGATAGATAGATAGATAGATAGATAGATAGATAGATAGATACCATTAGTTCATATAGAATGGTAGTTTAATTGAGTCTAGGGCTTCAGGGAATTTAGATTTGAGTTTTTGCTGTACGCTATTGGGCCACCGTAGTCTTGGCTCATTTTGACCATGCTGCAATGAAAGTCAATGGGATTTTTATGATTTTTAATATTAATTTTTAAGAAATCTGAAAGTCGAATCAGTCTAAAAAGATATAGCAACTCGAGTCAGAACAGTCTGAAGGTCTGACCCGAGTTTGGAGTTTGTAGAGTTAAAGCTCTAGGAGGAGTAGCAGTCAGAATATTTTGGGTAAGAAAAATAAGAAGAAGAAGAATAACTAGAATGTACATTTCCAGAGGAAAATGTGAAGTGGTGCTTGCAGTGGCAAAACTCACCACCCGGTTGCTAGGGTGTGTTACAGAATTGCATACGAGCCAACAATCATGTGTGTACGATGTTCTGGGGCTGAGATATGGCTTATTCGTGTGTTAGTGTGGTTACTAGGGTACCCTACATGGTTGCTATGGTGTGCTTATACAGTTTATAAGATGATATTTAAAGACTAGTTGACAGTTTGAGTCAAAAAAAGGCAAAATCCATGTTTCTTCTATTTTCTGGAGCTGAGATATGTCTTGAATATGTTGTTTTATGGTTGCTAGGCTGCCCTAAGTGGTTGCTAGGGCATTAATATGAAGTTATTATGTCACTATTTGTTAGCTGCATGATAGGCCGAGTCAAAAGAGCCCAACCCCAAGTTTCTACGACCTTCTGGTCAAAAGATATGATCTCACAAATTTGGTGCCAATGTTAAGTCTATGGGACTTTTTTCGGCCGATTTATCGCCCGCCAGACGAACATCGTACAACCGATCGCTTAGAAAAGTCATAGCACACCTCTTCTAAATGAGCCGGTCGATTTGACACCTCATTCATGGGTCTACGACAAAAAATACGGGAGGAGTAGCGTGCCAAAGTTTTGTCTTGGAGAATAGTATTCACAACACTAGAATGTACATTTCCAGAGGAAAATGTGAAGTGGTGCTTGCAGTGGCAAAAAGCTCGCTC
The DNA here is from genome assembly GCF_988280905.1 of Pimephales promelas. Lineage (NCBI taxonomy): Eukaryota > Metazoa > Chordata > Actinopteri > Cypriniformes > Leuciscidae > Pimephales > Pimephales promelas. The sequence continues at coordinate 36,187,275 of NC_142779.1, forward strand.
GGTTGCTAGAGTGTGGCACATTTTTGCATATGAGACACCAAACACGTCTGTACGATGTTTTTGTGATGATAAATTGTTTATTCAGCTGAGAAATGGCTTATTCATGTGTTCAGGTGGTTACTAGGGTACTCTATATGGTTGCTATGGTGTGATTATACAGTGTATGAGATTATATTTAAACACTAGTTGACAGTCTAAATCAAAAAAGGCAAAATCCATGTTTCTTCTATTTTCTGAAGCTGATAAATGACTTGAATATGTTGATTTATGGTTGCTAGGCTGCCCTAAGTGGTTGCTAGGGCGTAAATATGAAGTTATTATGTCTCTACTTGTTGGCTGCATGATAGGCCGAGTAAAAAGAGCCCAACCCCAAGTCTCTATGACCTTCTGTTCAAAAGATATGATCTCACCAATTTTGTGCCAATGTTAAGTCTATGGGACTTTTTCTGTCCGATTTATCGCCCGCCAGACAAACATCGTACAACCGATCGCTTAGAAAAGTCATAGCACACCTCTCCTCAATGACCGGGTCGATTTGACACCACATTCATGGATCTACGACAATAAATGCGGGAGGAGTAGCGTGCCAAAGTTTTGTCTTGGAGAATAGTATTCACAACACTAGAATGTACATTTCCAGAGGAAAATGTGAAGTGGTGCTTGCAGTGGCAAAAAGCTCGATCGGTTGCTAGAGGGTGGCACATGATTGCATACAAGACACCAAACACGTCTGTACAATGTTTTTTGTGATGAGATATGGCTTATTCAGCTGAGATATGGCTCATTCATGTGTTCAGGTGGTTACTAGGGTACTCTATATGGTTGCTATGGTTTGCTTATACAGTGGATGAGATTATATTTAAAGACTAGTTGACAGTCTGAGTCAAAAAAGTCAAAATCCATGTTTCTTCTATTTTGTAGAGCTGAGATATGGCTTATTCATGTCTTCGGGTGGTTACTAGGGTACTCTATATGGTTGCTATGGTGTGATTATACAGTGTATGAGATTATATTTAAAGACTAGTTGACAGTCTAAGTCAAAAAAGTCAAAATCCATGTTTCTTCTATTTTCTGGAGCTGAGATATGGCTTGTATATGTTGTTTTATGGTTGCTAGGCTGCCCTAAGTGGTTGCTAGGGCGTGAATATTAAGTTACTATGTCACTACTTGTTGGCTGTATGATAGGCCGAGTCAAATGAGCCCAACCCCAAGTCTCTATGACCTTCTATTCAAAAGATATGATCTCACAAATTTGGTGCCAATGTTAAGTCTATGGGAGATTTTTCGGCCGATTTATCGCCCGCTAGACAAGCATCGTACACCCGATCTCTTAGAAAAGTCATAGCACACCTCTCCTTAACGAGCTGGTCGATTTGACACCTCATTTATGTGTCTGTGACAAAAAATGCGGGAGGAGTAGCGTGCCAAAGTTTTGTCTTGGAGAATAGTATTCACAACACTAGAATGTACATTTCCAGAGGAAAATGTGAAGTGGTGCTTGCAGTGGCAAAACTCACCACCCGGTTGCTAGGGTGTGTTACAGAATTGCATACGAGCCAACAATCATGTGTGTACGATGTTCTGGGGCTGAGATATGGCTTATTCGTGTGTTAGTGTGGTTACTAGGGTACCCTACATGGTTGCTATGGTGTGCTTATACAGTTTATAAGATGATATTTAAAGACTAGTTGACAGTTTGAGTCAAAAAAAGGCAAAATCCATGTATCTTCTATTTTCTGGAGCTGAGATATGTCTTGAATATGTTGTTTTATGGTTGCTAGGCTGCCCTAAGTGGTTGCTAGGGCATTAATATGAAGTTATTATGTCACTATTTGTTAGCTGCATGATAGGCCGAGTCAAAAGAGCCCAACCCCAAGTTTCTACGACCTTCTGGTCAAAAGATATGATCTCACAAATTTGGTGCCAATGTTAAGTCTATGGGACTTTTTTCGGCCGATTTATCGCCCGCCAGACGAACATCGTACAACCGATCGCTTAGAAAAGTCATAGCACACCTCTTCTAAATGAGCCGGTCGATTTGACACCTCATTCATGGGTCTACGACAAAAAATACGGGAGGAGTAGCGTGCCAAAGTTTTGTCTTGGAGAATAGTATTCACAACACTAGAATGTACATTTCCAGAGGAAAATGTGAAGTGGTGCTTGCAGTGGCAAAAAGCTCGCTCGGTTGCTAGGGTGTTCTGGGTGGTTGCTAGGGTGTTCTGGGTGGTTGCTAGGGTGTTGCTAGGCGGTTGCTAGGGTGTTCTGGGTGGTTGCTAGGTGGTTGCTATGGTGTTCTGGGTGGTTGCTAGGGTGTTGTTAGGCGGTTGCTATGGCGTTCTGAGTGGTTGCTAGGGTGTTGCAAGATGGTTGCTAGCATGTGGCTAGGTGGTTGCTAGGGTGTTCTGAGTGGTTGCTAGGGTGTTGCTAGGGTGTTGCTAGGGTGTTGCTAAGGTGTTCTGGATGGTTGCTAGGTGGTTGCTAGGGTGTTGCTAGGTGATTGCTAGGGTGTTCTGGGTGGTTGCTATGGTGTTGCTATGCGGTTGCTAGGGTATTGTGGGTGGTTGCTAAGGTGTTCTGGGTGGTTGCTAGGGTGTTGCTAGGCGGTTGCTAGGGTGTTGCTAAGGTATTCTGGATGGTTGCTAGGGTGTTGCTAGGGTGTTCTGGGTGGTTGCTATGGTGTTGCTAGGTGGTTGCTAGGGTATTCTGGGTGGTTGCTAAGGTGTTGCTAGGTGGTTGCTAGGGTGTTCTGGGTGGTTTCTTGGGTGTTGCTAGGTGGTTGCTAGGGTGTTGCTAAGGTGTTCTGGATGGTTGCTAGACGGTTGCTAGGGTGTTGCTAGGCGGTTGCTAGGGTGTTCTGGGTGGTTGCTATGGTGTTGCTAGGTGGTTGCTAGGGTCTTCTGGGTGGTTGCTATGGTGTTACTAGGTGGTTAGTAGTGTTCACATATGGTTACTATAGAGTTTTTATAATGTTCATGGCATGATTTAACACTTAGCTAATCAATATTAGCATGTAGCTATTCACTGCTAGCATGCTTAACATGTAGCAAGTCCTTTTTGCTAGCATGAGTAAAAAGAGGCAACCCCCATCTCTATACGATGTTTTGATGCAGAGATATAGGTCTTGCAAAATGGTTGCTAGGGTACTCTGTTTGGTTGCTAGGGAGTGGCTTGGCAGCTGCCAATCATGAACCTCAAAAGTCAATGTGAATGTATAAACCAACCCCCATCTCTATACGATGTTTTGGTGCAGAGATATAGGTCTTACAAAATGGTTGCTAGGGTACTGTTTTTGGTTGCTAGGGAGTGGCTTGGCAGCTGCCAATCATGAAACTCCAAAGGCTGCTTGTCAGTATGAATGATATAAACCAACCCCCATCTCTATACGATGTTCTGATGTAGAGATGTAGTTCTTGTAAAATGGTTGCTAGGGTACTCTGTTTGGTTGCTAGGGAGTGGCTTGGCAGCTGCCAATCATGAATCTCCAAAGGCTGCTTGTCAGTTTGATTGATATAATACAACTACCATGCCTCTGTGACATTCAGAATGGAAGATATCCCTCTTTGAAATTTGGTTGCTAAGGTCCTCGATAATGGTTGCTAGGGCGTGGCCAGTAAGTGTTGAGGTGATTCAGGATTGGCTGTTTGCTGGCCCAAATCAAACGAGCCCACCCTTATGTTTCTATGACACTTATATCCTGAGATATCCCTTTGATCTTTTTTAATGGAAGTCTATGGGAGTTGTTGCTAAGGTGTGCTAAATGGTTGCTAGGGCGTGGCTTAATAGCTTCACAATGATCTTGAGAGACTGATTGGTCGTCTGAGTAAAATGAGCCCGCCCCCTTGTCTCTATGACACTGTAATCCAGAGCTATGTTCAATACAAAATCCCTATGCAATTTACCATAGTAGGAAAAACACATGCATTTGATGGGACGTCCTTCACCATAGTAAGTCAATGGGGCAACTTTGGGCCCCTCTTGTACCCCAGGGGTGCAACTTTTACCCCATTGTGAGGTATGTTCTTACAGAGGCTGCCAGCCTCTTCAAATGTGGTAAATTACACGTTTCTGCGACATCCTCGTTTTGAGCTACGATTCGTCAAAGTTTGACGCAATGTTAAGTCTATGGGATTTTTCGGCTGGTTTTTCGCCCCTGGGGCGAACATCGTATCCCCAATCTCTTAGAAAAGTCATAGCACACCATTCCCGAATAAGCCGCACGTTTTGACACCTCATTCATGGGTCTGTGACAAAAACTGCGGGAGGAGTAGCGCGTCAAAATTTGTACGGAATAATAAGAAGAAGAATAATAAGTATGGAGGATAACAATAGTGTTGCTTTGCAAGCACCACTAACTAGAATGTACATTTCCAGAGGAAAATGTGAAGTGGTGCTTGCAGTGGCAAAACTCACCACCCGGTTGCTAGGGTGTTCTGGGTGGTTTCTATGGTGTTCTGAGTGGTTGCTAGGGTGTTGCTAGGTGGTTGCTAGGGTGTTCTGGGTGGTTGCTAGGGTGTTGCTAGGTGTTTGCTAGGGTGTTATGGGTGGTTGCTAGGGTGTTGCTCGGCGGTTGCTAGGGTGTTCTAGGTGGTTGCTAGGGTGTTGATAGGTGGTTGATAGGGTGTTCTGGGTGGTTGGTAGGGTGTTTCTACATGGTTGCTAGGGTGTTCTAGGTGGTTTCTAGGGTGTTGCTAGGTGGTTGCTAGGGTATTCTGGGTGGTTGCTAGGGTGTTGCTAGGTGGTTGCTAGGGTGTTGCTAAGGTGTTCTGGATGGTTGCTAGGCGGTTGCTAGGGTGTTGCTAGGCGGTTGCTAGGGTGTTCTGGGTGGTTGCTATGGTGTTTCTAGGTGGTTGCTAGGGTGTTTTAGTTGGTTGCTATGGTATTTTGGGTGGTTGCTATGGTGTTACTAAGTGTTTGGTAGTGTTCATATATGGTTACTATAGAGTTTTTATAATGTTCATGGCATGATTTAACACTTAGCTAATCAATATTAGCATGTAGCTATTCACTGCTAGCATGTGTAGCATGTAGCAAGTCCTGTTTGCTAGCATGAGTAAAAAGAGCCAAACCCCATCTCTATATGATGTTTTGATGCAGAGATATAGGTCTTGCAAAACGGTTGCTAGGGTACTCTGTTTGGTTGCTAAGGAGTGGCTTGGCAGCTGCCAAACATGAAGCTCCAAAGTCAAAGTGAATGTATAAACCAACCCCCATTTCTATAGAATGTTTTAATGCAGAGATATAGGTCTTACAAAATGGTTGCTAGGGTACTCTGCTTGGTTGCTAGGGAGTGGCTTGGCAGCTGCCAATCATGAAGCTCCAAAGTCAAAGTGAATGTATAAACCAACCCCCATCTCTATACAATGTTCTGATGCAGAGATGTAGGCCTTGCAAAATGGTTGCTAGGGTACTCTGTTTGGTTGCTAGGGAGTGGCTTGGCAGCTGCCAATCATGAATCTCCAAAGGCTGCTTGTCAGTTTGATTGATATAATACAACTCCCATGCCTCTGTGACATTCAGAATGGAAGATATCCCTCTTTAAAATTTGGTTGCTAAGGTCCTCGATAATGGTTGCTAGGGCGTGGCCAGTAAGTGTTGAGGTGATTCAGGATTGGCTGTTTGCCAGCCCAAATCAAACGAGCCCACCCTTATGTTTCTATGACACTTATATCCTGAGATATCCCTTTGATCTTTTTTAATGGAAGTCTATGGGAGTTGTTGCTAAGGTGTGCTAAATGGTTGCTAGGGCGTGGCTTAATAGCTTCACAATGATCTTGAGAGAATGATTGGTCGTTTGAGTAAAATGAGCCCGCCCCCTTGTCTCTATGACACTGTGATCCAGAGCTATGTTCAATACAAAATCCCTATGCAATTTACCATAGTAGGAAAAACACATGCATTTGATGGGACGTCCTTCACCATAGTAAGTCAATGGGGCAACTTTGGGCCCCTCCTGTACCCCAGGGGTGCAACTTTTACCCCATTGTGAGGTATGTTCTTACAGAGCCTGTCAGCCTCTTCAAATGTGGTAAATTACACGTTTCTGCGACATCCTCGTTTTGAGCTACGATTCGTCAAAGTTTGACGCAATGTTAAGTCTATGGGATTTTTTCGGCCGGTTTTTTGCCCCTGGGGCGAACATCGTACACCCGATCTCTTAGAAAAGTCATAGCACACCTCTCCTAAATGAGCCGGTCGATTTGACGCCTCACCCATGGGTCTGTGACAAAAGCTGCGGGAGGAGTAGCGTGCCAAAAAAAGGGCGGAAGTTGAATAAGAATAATAAGTATGCAGGATAACAATAGTGTTGCTTTGCAAGCACCACTAATAAATAACATGGGGGTCTATGGGGGAATATTTGGGCAGCTCCTGCCCCCCAGGGGTGCAACTTTTACCCCATTGTGAGGTATGTTCTTACAGAGCCTGTCAGCCTCTTCAAATGTGGTAAATCGCAGGCTTCTGTGAAATCCTCGCTCGGAGCTATGAGTCGTCAAAGTTTGTCGCAATGTTAAGTCTATGGGATTTTTGGGAAATTTGTTCGCCCTTCGGGCGAACATCGTACCCCCGATCGCTTAGAAAAGTCATAGCACACCATTCCCGAATATTCCGCACGTTTTGAGACCTCATTCATGGGTGTGTGACAAAAACTGCGGGAGGAGTAGCGTGCCAAACTTTTGGGCCGGCTCAAAAAACACAATAGTAATAGTGTTGCCTTGCTTTCAGCAAGCACCACTAACTAGAATGTACATTTCCAGAGGAAAATGTGAAGTGGTGCTTGCAGTGGCAAAAAGCTCGCTCGGTTGCTAGGGTGTTCTGGGTGGTTGCTAGGGTGTTCTGGGTGGTTGCTAGGGTGTTGCTAGGCGGTTGCTAGGGTGTTCTGGGTGGTTGCTATGGTGTTGCTAGGTGGTTGCTAGGGTGTTCTGAGTGGTTGCTAGGTGGTTGCTAAGGTGTTCTAGGTGGTTGCTAGGGTGTTATAGATGGTTGCCAGGGTGTTGCTAGGTGGTTGCTAGGGTGTTCTGGGTGGTTGCTAGGGTGTTGCTATGTGGTTGCTAGGGTGTTCTATATGGTTGCTAGGGTGTTACTAGGCGGTTGCTAGGGTGTTCTGTGTGGTTGCTAGGCTGTTGCTAGGTGGTTGCTAGGGTATTCTTGGTGGTTGCTAGGGTGTTGCTAGGTGGTTGCTATGGTATTCTGGGTGGTTGCTATGGTGTTACTAGGTGGTTGGTAGTGTTCACATATGGTTACTATAGAGTTTTTATAACATTCATGGCATGATTTAGCACTTAGCTAATCAATATTAGCATGTAGCTATTCACTGCTAGCATGTGTAGCATGTAGCAAGTCATGTTTGCTAACATGAGTAAAAAGAGCCAAACCCCATCTCTATACGATGTTTTGATGCAGAGATATAGGTCTTGAAAAACGGTTGCTAGGGTACTCTGTTTGGTTGCTAGGGAGTGGCTTGGCAGCTGCCAATCATGAAGCTCCAAAGTCAATGTGAATGTATAAACCAACCCCCATCTCTATACGATGTTTTGATGCAGAGATAAAGTCTTGCAAAATGGTTGCTAGGGTACTCTGTTTGGTTGCTAGGGAGTGGCTTGGTAGCTGTCAATCATGAAACTCCAAAGGCTGCTTGTCAGTATGAATGATATAAACCAACTCCCATGCCTCTATGACATTCAGAATGGAAGATATCCCTCTTTGGATTTTGGTTGCTAAGGTGCTCTACAATGGTTGCTAGGGCATGGCCAGAAATTGTTGAGGTGATTCATAATTGGCTGTTTGCTGGCCCAAGTCAAACGAGCCCACCCTCATGTTTCTATGACACTTCTATCCTGAGATATCCCTTTGATCTCTTTTAATGGAAGTCTATGGGAGTTGTTGCTAAGGTGCTCTAAATGGTTGCTAGGGCGTGGCTTAATAGCTTCACAATGATCCTGAGAGACTGATTGGCCGTCTGAGTAAAATGAGCCCGCCCCCTTGTCTCTATGACACTGTGATCCAGAGCTATGTTCAATACAAAATCCCTATGCAATTTACCATAGTAGGAAAAACACATGCATTTGATGGGACGTCCTTCACCATAGTAAGTCAATGGGGAAACTTTGGGCAGCTCCTGCCCCCCAGGGGTGCAACTTTTACCCCATTGTGTGGTATGTTCTTAAAGAGCCTGCCAGCCTCTTTAAATGTGGAAAATCTCACATTTGTCCGAAATCCTTGTTTGGAGCTACGAGTCGTCAAAGTTTGTCTCAATGTTAAGTCTATGGGATTTTTTGGAAATTTGTTCGCCCCTGGGTCGAACACCGTACCCCCGATCTCTGATAAAAGTGATAGGACTCTTCTCTTCAATAGGCCGCACGATTTGATGCCTCATTCATGGGTCTGTGACAAAAACTGTGGACGTAGGAGTGCTCCAAACTTTTTCCTGGAATAGTAAAATGCTATACTAGAAATTTTTCAATGGGAAAAATTTGGGGAGCTCCTGCCCCCAAGGGGTGCAACTTTTACCCCATTGTGAGGTATTTTCTTAAAGAACCTAACATGAGTAAAAAGAGCCAAACCCCATCTCTATACGATGTTTTGATGCAGAGATATAGGTCTTGAAAAACGGTTGCTAGGGTACTCTGTTTGGTTGCTAGGGAGTGGCTTGGCAGCTGCCAATCATGAAGCTCCAAAGTCAATGTGAATGGATAAACCAACCCCCATCTCTATACGATGTTTTGATGCAGAGATATAGGTCTTGCAAAACGGTTGCTAGGGTACTCTGTTTGGTTGCTAGGGAGTGGCTTGGCAGCTTCCAATCATGAAGCTCCAAAGTCAATGTGAATGTAAAAACCAACCCCCATCTCTATACGATGTTCTGATGCAGAGATGTAGGCCTTGCAAAATGGTTGCTAGGGTACTCTTTTTGGTTGCTAGGGAGTGGCTTGGCAGCTGCCAATCATGAATCTCCAAAGGCTGCTTGTCAGTATAATTGATATAATACAACTCCCAAGCCTGTATGACATTCACAATGGAAGATATCCCTCTTTAAAATTTGGTTGCTAAGGTGCTCGATAATGGTTGCTAGGGTGTGGCCAGAAATTGTTGAGGTGATTCCTGATTGGCTGTTTGCTACCCCGATTCAAACAAGACCACCCTTGTGTTTCTATGACACTTCTATCCGGAGATATCCCTTTGATCTCTTTCAATGGAAGTCTATGGGAGTTGTTGCTAAGGTGCTCTATATGGTTGCTAGGGCGTGGCTTGATAGCATCACAATGATCCTGAGAGACTGATTGGTCGTCTGAGTAAAATGAGCCCGCCCCCTTGTCTCTATGACACTGTGATCCAGAGCTATGTTCAATACAAAATCCCTATGCAATTTACCATAGTAGGAAAAACACATGCATTTGATGGGACGTACTTCACCATAGTAAGTCAATGGGGAAAAATTTTGGGCAGCTCCTGCCCCCCAGGGGTGCAACTTTTACCCCATTGTGAGGTATATTCTTACAGAGCCTGCAAGCCTCTTCAAATGTGGAAAATCACACATTTTTCCGAAATCGTTGTTCGGAGCTATGAGTCGTCAAAGTTTGTCTCAATGTTAAGTCTATGGGATTTTTTGGAAATTTGTTCGCCCCTGGGGCGAGCACCGTACCCCTGATCTCTTATAAAATTCATTTGACACTTCTCCTCAATAGGCCGCACGATTTGATGCCTCATTCATGGGTTTGTGACAAAAAATGTGGACGTAGGAGTGCTCCAAACTTTTTCCTGGAATAGTAAAATGCTATACTAGAAAATTTCAATGGGAAAAATATTTGGGGAGCTCCTGCCCCCCAGGGGTGCAACCTTTACCCCATTGTGAGGTATTTTCTTAAAGAGCCTGTCAGCCTCTTCAAATGTGGTAAATTGCAAGTTTCTGCGAAATCCTCGCTCAGAGCTATGACTCGTCAAATTTTTTCGCCATGTTAAGTCTATGGGTTTTTTTTTGGCCGTTTTTCGCCCCTGGGGCGAACATCGTACCCCCGATCTCTTAGAAAAGTCATAGCACACCTCTCCTAAATGAGCCGGTCGATTTGACACCTCACCCATGGGTCTGTGACAAAATCTGCGGGAGGAGTAGCGAACCAAAAAGTGGCCAGAATAATAAGAAGAAGAATAATAAATAACATGGGAGTCAATGGGGGAAAATTTGGGCAGCTCCTGCCCCCCAGGGGTGCAACTTTTACCCCATTGTGAGGTATGTTCTTACAGAGCCTGTCAGCCTCTTCAAATGTGGTAAATCGCAGGCTTCTGTGAAATTCTCGCTCGGAGCTATGAGTCGTCAAAGTTTGTCGCAATGTTAAGTCTATGGGATTTTTGGGAAATTTGTTCGCCCTTCAGGCGAACATCGTACCCCCGATCGCTTAGAAAAGTCATAGCACACCATTCCCGAATATTCCGCACGTTTTGAGACCTCATTCATGGGTGTGTGACAAAAACTGCGGGAGGAGTAGCGTGCCAAACTTTTGGGCCGACTCAAAAAACACAATAGTAATAGTGTTGCCTTGCTTTCAGCAAGCACCACTAATAAGTTTAAATAGGATTTCAGTAAGTTGGCTTTCTCAAGCCAACTTAATTAGTTTACACAAAAACTATTGAACAAACATTCATTTATAGTTAATTAAGGGTGTTAGCTAAGGTAAAATCTCTATTACTATTGAGTTCAATTGTTTTAGGCCGGGTACTTATACAAAATGTGCTGCTACTTTTGCCACATCTCACCACCATAAAGCCAAACACACTTGAGGACAGATCCCTAGAAACTTCCTCGAAATTTATAGTAACCATGCGGCAAAATGCTACAAACGGCTTTATAAAGTTAAGGGTGTTTTAATACACAAAAAAGGAAAACAAGTCTGAAATGCACACACATCTGACAAGAAGGAAAGTTCTTTAAACGCTATGCTTATGAGTTAGTTTGTAGCGTATAGTATACAGCACGGCTGGAATAGTGCTGGTCAAGACTGGCTAGTGCTGGTCCAGACTGGTTAATGCTGATATAGGCTGGTATAGTGCTGTTCCGGGCTGGTTAATGCTGATAATGACTGGTATAGTGCTGGTCCAGGATGGGTAATGCTGGTTAGTGCTGGTATGGTTCTGGTCCAGGATGGGTGCTGGTTAGGGCTGGTATAGTGTTGATTAGTGATGGTATAGTGCTGGTCCAGACTGGTTAATGCTGGTTAGGGCTGGTATAGTGCTGATTAATGTTGGCATAGCGCTGGTCCAGACTGGTTAATGCTGATATAGGCTGGTATAGACCATTTCAAAAGATGTAAACAACACTGGTCCAGAAGCACTTCCTGTTTCAGTTTGTAACTGTTTTCTTTATTTCACATGTAAAGAAAACATCTTAAAGATGTTTGTTTAACTTTTTGATTCAGTTTTAAATGTTCTGTTGGTTGTATTTTATCCCAGCTTTTATGTAGTGTTAAAAAACTGAAACAGGAAGTGCTTCTGGACCAGTGTTGTTTACATCTTTTGAAATGGTCTATAGTGCTGTTCTGGGCTGGTTAATGCTGATAAAGGCTGGTATAGTGCTGGTCCAGGATGGGTAATGCTGGTTAGTGCTGGTATGGTTCTGGTCCAGGATGGGTAATGCTGGTTAGGGCTGGTATAGTGCTGATTAGTGATGGTATAGTGCTGGTCCAGACTGGTTAATGCTGGTTAGGGCTGGAATAGTGCTGATTAATGTTGGTATAGTGCTGGTCCAGGATGGGTAATGCTGGTGTTAGTGCTGGTATAGTGATGGTTTATGCTGGTATAGGGCTGATTAGTGCTGGTACAGTGCTGGTCCGGGATGGGTAATACTGGTTAGTGTTGGTATAGTGATGGTTATTGCTGGTATAGGGCTGATTAGTGCTGGTATAATGCTGGTCCAGGATGGGTAATACTGGTTAGTGCTCGTATAGTGATGGTTAATGCTGGTATAGGGCTGATCAGTGCTGTATAATGTTGGTCCAGGAAGTGTTATGCTGGTTAGTGCTGGTATAGTGATGGTTAATGCTGGTATAGGGCTGATTAGTGCTGGTCCACGATGGGCAATGTTGGTTAATGCTGGTATAGGGCTGATTAGTGCTGGTCCAGGATGGGTAATGCTGGTTAATGCTGGTATAGTGATGGTTAATGCTGGTATAGGGCTGATTAGTGCTGGTCCAGGATGGGTAATACTGGTTAATGCTGGTATAGGGCTGATTAGTGCTGGTATAGTGCTGGTCCAGGATGGGTAATGCTGGTTAGTGCTGGTATAGTGATGGTTAATGCTGGTATAGGGCTGAATAGTGCTGGTTCAGGATGGGTAATACTGGTTAATGCTGGTATAGGGCTGATTTGTGCTGGTATAGCGCTGGTCCGGGATGGGTAATGCTGGTTAGTGCTGGTATAGTGATGGTTAATGCTGGTATAGGGCTGATTAGTGCTGGTATAGTGCTGGTCCAGGATGGGTAATGCTGGTTAGTGCTGGTATAGTGATGGTTAATGCTGGTATAGTGCTGGCTCAGGATGGGTAATGCTGGTTAGTGCTGGTATAGGGCTGATTAGTGCCGGTCCAGGATGGGTAATACTGGTTAATGCTGGTATAGGGCTGATTAGTGCTGGTATAGTGCTGGTCCAGGATGGGTAATGCTGGTTAGTGCTGGTATAGTGATGGTTAGTGAATTTGAGAATTAATTCAACCAAAGTCAATGACAAAGTGGCAGTGCCCAACTAAATGGAACACTAATCACCATAATGGTGACTTCAAACAGACCTCAACAACCTTTGTACACACAACCATATGAAAAAATAGTTGGAGTTGATTTCATCTAAGGCTGTGTGGCTGTGAGTCAGTTGTAGTTGTGTTTCAGCCTATCTCTTCTCTTTTTCTGTTCTTGTTGTTGCTCTTAGCTTCAGTGTTATCTTGTTAATAGCAGGTAAATAATTTATTAGAATTAATTTGGAAAATCGTCGTGTTCTTTAAATACAAACACACACTAAAAACATTATATGTAACACATAAAAGTTTTTATTATGGTCTTGTTATGGTCTTTATTATTATGGGATCATACCAGCACCCAAAAGACAACATATGCTGGTCCCAGCATGCAAAACATGCCTTATGCTGACTGTTTCAGCAGGGTGAGCAAGTATCATATCTGATCTTGTTTTGGCACAAGCTCTCCCACTTTCCCTTTATGGCTTCAGACTCTTCACAGATTTTTAGTTTTGACAATGAGTGATTCCCCAAGGTCAGGGGCCGGGGCTGCTGTTTAAAACTGCCCGTGTTAAATGGTAGCAAGCTGACTAGTTCAAATTCTCCTCAGCCCCCAGCATGATGGACTGTATATGTAGTAGTCGGGTTTTCTTCTGTGCAGACATGACATAAACGAACAAACAAATAAAGCAAACCTGGAATTTCCCATCAAATCTAAACTCAATATTCTGCACTGTCTTAACATACACTCTTTATTCAAGGACTTCAAAGCATGATTATAAGGCAAAAACGACAAGCAAAAGCTTAACGGCAAACGCCAGCTTGATTCAGAACTAAATGCCTCGGAACGCATGTTCAAAGAGACCGTATTCAGATGCCAGCGGTTAATATTGTATAAATGAATAACAGCGTTATTCCTAAAGTTATTGCCTAAAGAGCATCTACAGTGAATTGTGATAGTGTTTTAATCAGGATCTTTTTCAAAACTAGATACTTCCAAAGAAGAGACCACAGGGCAAAAAAATGAACATAGTTAAAAAAAAATCAGCCCTGAGAGACTAATGTCTGAGCAGAGCCATCAAAAACAACTCTACTGTAGATCATGAGGGAACAGGCTTCATGCCCAACGGCTCGCGTGAGAGTGACAGCGGCAGGTGCTTCTGCACGTCCCCACGCTACCTGTCAGCAAGTTTTATGAACCCAAGCATTATTTAACACATTCTTTGGATATGCCTCAGAAATGCATTTTTCTGCCTTCAGCCGACTGAGGGCCGTCAGGGAGGCTGGGCCAGCGTGGTTTGCCAGAACGAGGTGTCTTTCTCGCACTCTGGAGATGTGAATTAGGAAGAGCTGTGATGGTTTGGGTTTTTAACTGAGACTCGGGTCGACTTCTGCGTCAGGCTAACATTCTTCCCTCATAACATCATCTCAAAACGAGCCAAGGATATTAATAATCCGCCGCTTTGAAAGTGGGACAGTGTGTTCAAATTGAGCAGGGGATATTCATCCCAGGATGCACTGGTGTTGGTCGAGGAATGAAACCAAACACAGGAGCCCAGGGACGCAGTTTACAATTTTGAACAGTTTTTTTTTTTACTTAAAGGTGCTATATGTATTTTTTAGCCGCCTCTATCGGTGATGTTTCAGATTGCAACCAATTTACACGGCCACACTGAGACTTTACACACACCGGAGAAAGCATCACACAACATGCAGGAAACATTACAGTAATAGGCTACTTTAATCAACTCGACGTTGAACTAATGCTCCTTGAAAAATATAAAATATAGTAATAGGCAGTTGCAAGGGCGTTCAGAACTTACTAGGGTGCTGATAGGCAGTTGCTAGGGTGGTTGTTAAGGTGTAACTAGGCAGTTGCAAGGGGGTTCAGAACTTACCAGGGCGTTGATAGGCAGTTGCTAATATGTTCTAGGTGGTTGTTAAGGTGTTGCTAGGTAGTTGCTAAGGTGTCAGAGTGCTTTCTAAGTGGTTCAAAGCATTACTAGGTAGTCGCTAGGCAGTTACTGAGATGTTCTGAGTGGTTGATAGGGTGTTGCTAGGTGGTTGTTGGTGTGTTTTGGTTTCTATGCAGTTGCAAATGTGTTCTGGGTAGTTTCTAGGACATTATAAGACAGTTGGTAAGAAGTTGTAAGTGTTTTAAGACATGCTCGGTGGTTCCTCAGTGGTTGATAGGCACAATGGTTGCTAGGGTGTTATGGGTGGTTGTAGCTTAAAAGCTCCAGGAGTAACTGTTAAAAATGAAAACGTTGATGTTTGTATGTTAGGGATTTTATACAATAACACCATGTTTGCCTTCTCACGCCAACATACATCTACTGTCTGTATCTGCTGAAATACAGCAGCCAAATAAAGCAATGCTGGTTACGGATCACAGACCACAGACTGAAGTAAATACTGTACATTTGTCTCA
Source organism: Pimephales promelas (assembly GCF_988280905.1). NCBI lineage: Eukaryota > Metazoa > Chordata > Actinopteri > Cypriniformes > Leuciscidae > Pimephales > Pimephales promelas. The sequence continues at coordinate 36,202,421 of NC_142779.1, forward strand.
TTTCACTGAATATCTGCACACCCTCGAGCAAATACATGTCCGACCTCTTGTGGTCAGAGAATGAACTGCAAAATGAGAGCGGTTTTTGCTGAAACATTGTACAAGAATGCTAGTCATGCAACAGAATGAGACTCAGACAAAACAATTGGCATATCCTCATCGTTTCACCTTGTGAGGAATAAACATGGCGGACATCCCGCACACAACTTTAACTGGACAAATGACCAACACAACAATAGTTGACTCACCTGAAAGTGCAGAATTATGGTCCATATTAACCCCAATGTCAGTTTTGGGTTTCCATCCGTTATGTCATCGTTCCTGATGTTCACCAGTTTCACCTGAGGACACGTTATGATGAGTGATAAAACATAATCTTACAGTGCTCTGAAAGCATTCCATGAAGACATGAAACACATGACTGCATATATAAAGACATTTTAGTTTAAATCAATAAATGTTTATAGACTCATACAAAACCATATGCAATTTAACTGTAAATGCCAAAAAACATCAATATTGCAATATGCAAGGCTATATTTTGGATTCAGTAAGATTTAATTTAATTTAATATTATTTGTACATGTTGATGGCAACAAGTCTTTTTTATAACACTGCAATTAAAAATGCATTTTTTTTCCAGAACTAATCTTTGGTTATATGGCTTGATTATAAACATAATTCTAAGAGCAATAAAGCTGTGACAAAAGACATGTTGCTTATGACATTGATGTGCTCACCACACGAGGGCAGTACAGTACAGAACTGATATTGGAGTAATGGGGACTCTTGATTAGATTGCAAATTGCATGCTTAGTTTTAGATTTTCTGATTAAAACGGTCACATTTAAAGTGAACTTTCTACAATAATGGGCCAAGTTGTCAGACTGGTATTGCTGATTTCAGTTTGTATTGTATTATTATTAATTATTTATTAATATTATTATTATTAGTTGCATTTAGAAGAGTTACCAAAACATCTCCTTACCCATGATCAAATCACAGGTACGCACTTATGTATGACTTGTAGCTTATTGGTTAATATTCATTGGTTGTAATGCAAATAATGAAAACAAAACAATGAATTAGGATTATGTGTATCATAATAATAATAGCCTGCAGTGATGACTATATCACAGCTTTCCCACAACTGTAACCATGCTTGTTCTTGGATAAGTAATGATTTCTTAATGCATATTTTACAGAAATATATGTACTGAAGCAAAACAAATGAGACGTCGTGCTATAGTGTATGTGCAGTCACAGCTAAAGGGTTTATGATTTATGATGTCATCTTGAGTAAAACTAGAACTTAGAATAGAACTTATTTCTATTGAAGGTTTTAAAGTTTACAGAACTGATCGGGTTGGCAAAGGAGGTGGGGTTGCCATATATGTGAAATCTAAGTTTACAAGCTCTGTAACCCTGTCATTAACTAAAGCTAAACAGTTTGAAATTCTGACCGTGAAAGTGAATATCTCAAAAGACGCTGCTATTACAGTAGTTGGGTGCTATAGACCTCCGTCTGCGTCAAAGGATGCTTTCCAAACTATATCCAAAATATTACATAAAATTAATGACTCTGAATTTATTCTTATGGGTGATATGAATTGGGACTGGCTTTCTGGGAGCTCTGATTGTTTTAAAGACTTGTGTAATGACTTAAACTTAGTGCAACTTATTAATGAACCAACAAGAATAAATCCCAAAGCAGAAATAAAATCTACTCTCCTTGATTTAATCATAACAAATTCAGTTCATAAATATACCTCAACTGCCGTATTTTGTAATGACGTCAGTGACCATTGTGCAGTCGCTTGTGTAAGAAATACAAAAGTCCCCAAGGCAAAACCACGCATCATCCTAAAAAGACATTTTAAAAACTTTGAACAACAGGCTTTTCTGCATGATCTGTATCACAGTGATCTTAATAGGGTGTCTTTGTTTTCAGATGCTGAAATGGCATGGGATTTTTTTCATTCAATTTTCATTTCCATTGTAAATAAATATGCACCAATCAAAAAGTTTAGGATCAGTGGTAAGGACAACCATTGGTTCTCAGACAGCCTATCAGAGTTAATCTGTTTGAGAAATAAAATGTGGGCACAAGCTAGATTCTCCAACTCTTCTGCTGATTGGACTGCATTTAGAACTGTAAGAAACAAGTGTACTTTGATGATTAGAAAGTCTAAATCTGACTTTTATCTGAAATCAATCACAGAAAACTTAAACAACCCTTTAAAGTTTTGGAAAACAGTTAAATCTTTGTCGGGTACATGTGTGACCTCAAACCTCCCTGAACAGATTCTCAGTGGTCCAGAGGAAATAAAAGACAAAGCAGCCATAGTCAATCAGTTTAATAAACACTTTATTCAAGCTGGATTCTTATTTGATCAAACCGTAAATAAATCTGTCCCATGCCCTGCCATGTCAGCATCTGAAAATGTAAATCGGGAATTTTTTAATTTTAAACCAATTTCAGTATCAGAAGTTTATAAAGCCCTCAGAGATCTTGATCACAAAAAGTCAGCAGGTCCAGATAATTTGGATCCCTTTCTGTTAAAAGTAGCAGCTGATATTATTGCTGAGCCTATAGCGCATATTTTTAATCTGAGTCTTCTTTCCAACTCTATTCCCAAAAGTTGGAAAGCAGCCTATGTCCTCCCTTTACATAAAGGTGGAGACCCATCAGAACTGAATAATTACCGTCCAATATCAAAACTCTCTGCTTTGTCAAAGACCTTGGAATCATTTGTGAATGTACAGTTAAAACACTATTTAGCTGACCAAAACATTTTAAATAATTTTCAGTCAGGGTTCAGAAGTGGCCATAGCACTATCACTGCTGCTACATTAGTGATAAATGATATTATTGGGGCCTTAGATAAGAAGCAACATGCTGCTGCATTATTTGTTGATCTTTCTAAGGCATTTGATTCAGTAGATCATGGATTGCTATTGACAAAATTACGGTCAATTGGTTTAAGTGAGAAGGCTGTTGCATGGTTCCAAAATTACTTTGTTGATCGTACTCAATGTGTTTACGCTGAAGGTTATAAATCAGATTTTCTTCAGATAACCAAAGGTGTCCCTCAAGGATCAATCTTAGGACCCATTCTGTTTTCAATTTTTATAAATGACTTGGATAGAGATGTTCAAGCCAAATTACATTTGTACGCTGATGATACAGTGGTTTATACTCAGGCTTCCACCATTTTAGCAGCAGTGCAGGAACTTCAGACTGCATTTCAGGCATTGCAAAGCACATTATTCAGTCTAAAACTGGTTTTAAATACACAGAAGACAAAGTTTATGGTCTTCTCAAAAGCTCGAACACAACTACCTGACAACTGTGGCCTCTTGTCCTTAGATGGGAAATCAATTGAGAGAGTGTCTTCATACAAATACTTGGGGATATGGATAGATGAAAAGCTTTCCTTTAATGAACATATTTCTGTTTTAGTCAAGAAACTTAAAGTCAAGCTTGGCTTCTATTTTAGAAACAAATCTTGTTTTACTTTTAGTGCTAAGAAGAAACTTGTGGAAGCTACTTTTCTGTCTGTAATTGATTATGGAGATATATTGTACATGCATGCTGCATCTTCCATCTTGCGCCATGTAGATTCAGTTTACCATGCATCACTACGATTCATAACAAATACAAAGTCCCTCACCCATCACTGCATTCTTTATGATTTAGTTGGTTGGACATCACTTAAAATTCGTCGACAACAGCACTGGTATATCTTTATTTATAAAGCTATACTTGGCAAACTTCCACTGTACCTCTGTAACCTTCTCTCTGTCTGCTCTGGTACCTATCAGCTACGCTCCTCAAAACTGCTCGGGTTTGTATTTTTAGAAATAGCCAAATTTAGATTTGTTGTCGGCCCTCGGCACATTATCTATTGCAGATTTGATCTATTTTCTTTGGAAGAGACTGACAATTTTGTAAATAGTTATTCCATTTAAACGTATAGAACTATAAAGTGAATAAGCATTGTTTATCAAAAACTATTAATAGAAAAGCAATATTTGTGAATGTTTACCCAAGTGGAAACATGCGTCTATAAATGATGTCACACACGTGCAACATTAGATGAGATTTACAATCATTCAGTTGAAACGTATGAAAAACAGTCAGATATCGCTGTGCATCGTTTGAATTGCAAATGTAACGTACAGTAGCATTACTGCCTATTATTCACATGATCAGGATAACTCCAACATCTACAGTGAGTTTTGCTTGTAAATGAAATTTCATTTTTGTTAAGCTTTACAAAGACTGCAAATGACTCCACATTTCTATATTTCACATTAAGTGCTGCAGAAAAATATAAACTTATTTAATCACAAAATTGGTCATCTGCATGACAAGGCCATGTCTTGAACATTAGGGGACGAAAGTTGTTTTTTTTGTGTGTTAAGGAATTAAATAATTAGAGAACTTATTATATGTATCAATCTTATTTTTTTATTCCCTTATAATTGTGAGGTAATCAAACTGTTCAAAGGGCTTTAAACGACTCCAGACGATGAATAAGGGTCTTATCAAGCGAAACGATCGCTCGTTTAATAAATAAATAACAAAGTTTAAGTTTTATAAGCTCAAATGCTCGCCTTCTGTTCGAACTCATTCATCAAAATGAACAAATCTTTTTCCGAGTCATTTGGGTCATTCAACGAACGAAACGAACGAATTGACTCGGAAAAAGATTTGTTCATTTTGATGAACGAGTTCGAACAGGAGAGTCACGAACGCAGAACAGAGCAAGGCGACCATTTGAGCTTATAAAACTTAAACTTTGTTATTTATTTATTAAATGAGCGATCGTTTCGCTTGATAAGACCCTTATTCATCGTCTGGAATCGTTTAAAGCCCTTTGAACAGTTTGCACTGAAACTGTCTTCTGGACCTTGAACCGTTTGGTTCCCATTGAAGTCCATTATATGGAGAAAATCCTGGAATGTTTTCATCAAAAACCTTCATTTCTTTCCGACTGAAGAAAGAAAGACATGGACATCTTGGATGACATGGGGGTGAGTAAATTATCAGCTAAAGTTTACTCCTTTAACTAATGAAACCTTATTGTAAAGTGTTTCCAGAATATCAAATATTAAGTGGCACAATTTGGCCATTTCAATTTCTCAATGTCCATGAAATGAACTGCATAACTACTCGTGTGGTTCTTGTTGTCACTGGTCTTACCTGTCGTCTTTTTAAATAGTCGAGTGCGATCTGTACATTCTGGAGTCTGTGGAAGCGCATGCGACCCTTCTCTCGCGGCTGTGAGGGAGAGAGAGAGGAGAAGACATCAGTACATGTGTGATCACACACACACACACACACACACACACACTCACCGTACCGACACAGGTGGAGGAGAGAGAAACTCACACAGAGAACTACTGCACCTCTCTGAACGCCCGACTAAAGCAGATGATGCTTCTAGCTAACTTCACACACGTGTACATGACAGGTTTATGAGAAACACAAAGCCAAACGCATAAGGCCAAAGACGCAGAGTGGGCCGAGACTGATGCGGGAAGCAAAAGAAATGGGAATTAAGCAGGTGTAAAGATGGAGGATATCTCCACTGTCCGGCTGAAACGAAAAAGCCTCAATTCAGATGTTCGTATCAAACTTAATGTACAGAGAAATGAGATCCGCGGAGCAGATGATGGATGACTTTTAGCGAGTCATCGTTTGCTTTGCCCTAACAGAGTCTGGAAGTAAAGGACTGGCATTAGTTCCTGGTGTTTTGCTCACAGAATAGTCAGACATGACTAAACGTTCTATCAATCAAAACCAAAAGGTTTCCGTCACATGAAATGACACTTTTGATTGAAGACAAGTATGTGTAATTTTCTAAAATCATGATGAACATTAAAGCACCCCATGCTTTGACAAATACAGACGGCAAATATCCCTCTGATGGTCTTCCTTTGTGAGTCACGTCCTGGGCCTTCCCGGTCAGAAGTGTCCGGAGGCCTAAAAATGAAACTTCTTCCATCCCAGTAAAACCAATACAATTTATTTTTGTTCTATAATATTTATTCTTTTTAAATTAGTATTTTGAGACAATTTGATTGAATTTATTAATATTTATGCAATATTTATGGTCTATTTTTTCAATTGAAATATATATATTTTTTTCTATATACTGTATATGTTATGTATTTTAAAAAAATTATTAATGCAGTATTTTAGTTTAATATAGAGTCTAGGCCTTCAGAAAAAAAATATTTTTTGAAGAAAATTAGCACCATCTGGTTACAGTATAGAGAAAAAGCGTAGAATCATGGTGTCACCACTAGATGGCATGTACAGCTCTCTATGGAGAGGCATGTGAATTACCCAGCTGTTTATGAACACATTTTTTTGTGTGTGTGTGTGTGTGTGTGTGGATTTGAATATATAATTGAAACAATCTCAAAAACTGTTTCTTATTAAAAAAAATAAAATAAAAAAAAATTGTGTTTTTGTCAATTTCCCATTCATTTCCTATGGGGGTCATTTTTGACCAAAGACCAAAATCGTGACTAATTTTTTTACGACCACTTAGCATGCTCGGATCATGAACTCAATTTTTATTGTGTGTTCACATAGCTAATGTGTGTCACAGCCTTCCGATGAAGCTGTGATTTTTAATAATTCAAAACAGAAAATTATTCGGTCCGAAGTGACCGAGGACCATCAGAGGGATATTAAAACCACAGCAAAAATGAATACTAGGCTAACTAATGTGTGTAAAAAGTCCTCAAACAATAGCAATAAAATAACAAATAATCAATTTACGAGCAATAGAGCGCTGCAGTGATGACGTAGTTTATGTTTTTCACGTCACCCTGATTTTTTCCATTGGCTTTTGGATTATTGCAGAAAATAAGCTTTGTGACCAACAAAAGTTTTACATATGAGTATTTTTGTGATTGTGATTGGTGGTCCAGCTGTGAAGATACCAAGCAGTAGCAAGTCAATGAGAGACTAATTTTAAATGACAGGAAAATCAACCAATCACATTGTCCCTCTAAATGGGTGGGGCTTGTTATCATTATGTTTATGATGCGTAAAAAAAAAATGATGAGGAAATCGTTGCTAATTTATTATCCATGCCGTTTTCAAGATTAATTTTTAGCTTAAATTAAGCTTAATTTGTGCAGAAAGCCAAGGCTTTTTAAAGCATTTCAACCCCAGATATTATAAGCAAATCTAGCCCTGGATGACAGCATCAATCTAGAGGCTAAAGCTTTCCTGCAAACTTTAAATAAAAATATTTAAAATCTATTAAGTTACGTGACTGATTTTATTCTGGCCACCGCTGCCACTGTTTTATCCATGTTAAGCTTTATTCGAGAAAACTGGATTTACTGGTCAGTCTGTAAATTTACTAACTCAGTGACCATGCTGTAATTCTGCATAATAGTTACAGTTTTCCAAATTCATAAGTTTAATATGGTCCGTAACATACATTCCCATCCCTACTAGCGACGCAGTACGAGTAAAGTATCGAAAGGGAACTTTGATTTCATGGGGTCTTTAACGCACTCTTGAAGCGAAAGGAACTTGAATCAGGCCTTTAGTTCACAGCTCAAGCTTCTGTGTTGAGAAATGACCAAGCTGGCATCCTAGAGCTCTCCACAGAAACCCCAGAAGGCCATATTTAGTGATTATGAACATGATATTGGGTGAATTTGTAAATATGGGGAAAGTTCTAGATGCCTACAGTCCACTAATGAGAAGCCAAGCTTCTCTGGGTTCAGCAGCACTCCAGTTAATATTACAGCACTCGCTACATTAGTCCTGTTACTGAGGGGGCAGGAGGACACGTGTCCACACATACCCCCTTATCCTCATCATCATCATCATCATCATCATCGTGGTCACGTCCATGCCGCTCAACCGTGCATGCGTCAGCCGCACTCACCAACCGCAACGTCTTCAGAAAATCACGCTCCCTTGGCTTACCGTGAGAACGTGAGCACGAGAGAGAGACACAGAAACAGGTGGACACATAAGAGATGGACAGAAGAAGACAATGAGAAGGACAGAAGACAAGGAGGAAAAGAAACAGGGTGTCAACAAAAGAAAGGGGGCACTCCTCTACCGGTCTATCCGCAGCCAAACTAAAGACTCACATCACAACATGACTGGGCTTAAAGGGATACTCCACTTTTTTTTTTTTTTTGTTAAACAGTTGGGTTGTACCGTCTTCAAATCCATTCAGCCAATTTTCTGATATTAGGAAGAATATATGAAGAGTTCAGATGCAAAAGCCTCTAAGTGCCATTTGAAATTTTCTTCTTTAATGATGATTTTTATCAAACTTGTATATTTAAGTTCAGTGATTTCACTTAAATAACAATTAATAGGTAATTATCATTGCCATTTAAGTGAAATTACTGAACTTAAATATACAAGCTTGATAAAAATGATCATTCTAGAAGAAATTTTCAAATGGCACTTAGAGGCTTTTGCATCTGAACTCTTCAAGTGAAGTCAAGTCAAATATATTTATATAGCGCTTTTCACAATACAGATTGTATCAAAGCTGCTTCACAGCATCAATCAAGACAACAACACAGTGTTTGTTTATTCATGAAAAAAGACATCCATGTTTGGTAGAGATGATCAATGGTATGATGGGTCATTTAATTTGAATATCCCCAACTGAGCAAGCCAAAGGCAACGAAAAACTCCATCAAGTGACCCGACGGTGTCCTAAAACTCCATCAGATGACCCAATGGAGAAAAAAAAACCTTGGGAGGACCCAGGCTCAGTCGGGGGCCAGTTCTCCTCTGGCGTTTATGAAATTTATATTAATGCCTGGCTAAATAAATGCGTCTTTAGTCTAGTTTTAAACTGGGAGAGCCAGTCTGAGCAACGAACAATATCAGGAAGGCTATTTCTGAGCTTCGGAGCTAAACGTGAAAACGCTCTCCCTCCTTTGGTGGATCTGGATATCCTAGGAATCACCAGAAGCCTCGAATTTAGTGATCTTAAAGAGCGCGATGGATTGTAGGTTGATAGAAGATCTGTTAAATAGACTAGAGCTAAACCAATTACCAGACAGTATCTGGTCCCTTTGACTTCCAGTAGGAAAAAATATATACTATGGAAGTCAATGGGACCAGAAACTGTCTGCTTACTGATATTCTTCTAAATCTCAGAAAATCGGCTGGATGGATTCGAAAATGGTAAAACTCAACTGTTTAACTCTGGGGGAGTTTTAAAATGAGCTTATTTCCAAAAAAAAAGTGGAGTATCCCTTTAACAGTAAAAGCTTTTGGAGGAATTCTCAGTCAAATTAAACTCAATCCCTCAGAGTTTATGGTTTCTAAGATCTAAATGAATACATGTAGGTGTAATGTCAATCATTTGATCCAGACTGAAACAAATATGTATATTTAACTAAATATAGCTGCGAGCAACAATTACTGAGCTGAGTTTAGATTATATCAATTAATATCATAACTTTTGGTTGAACTGTTTAGAAGTTATAAGCAGACATAGCCAGTGTTCATATCACTGGACTAGTGGGAGGCGCTGCTCCAAAACTGTGCAAGTACCCTCAAGTCATGTTTCTGATGACAGGTACACAGTTTCATCCCAAAAAGCCAAAGCGGTGCAGAGATACGCGCTCACTTTGGGGCATTCGTCATCGAATTTGTAAGACAATTTGTCAGGAATGATTTTGTATCTTGCAAAAAAAGTGATATTTGTTTTTCCCCAAAATTTTGGGAAGGTTGGTCACAATTTGTTTAAGTTAAAATGTTGGACTAATTTTTAGGGGCGGTAGTTGTAAACATGGGGGAACAAGCATTCTGTTTCTAGGCCTTATTAGTGCAAACATCAGTGCATCTTTGGCCCATTGGTGGAGGTGGAAGAGAGATAGAAACTCAAAATGTCTAAAGGTTAAAGTTTAGACTCTCCTCTATCTATGTGCCAATTTTCACGTGTTTTGACCGAACAGGTCTTTATAAAAAACATTTTCTGCTAGATAAATAATAGTGAACTATTTTCTAAAATGGAAGATCTCGAAGCAATGTGTTCTGTTTTTTTTTTTTTTTTTAAGTTTCCATAACTCGAGTCGAGTCATTGTTTTGGATGACTTGAATTGTGAGCTTGTAAACTTTTGATACACTTCTTCACTGAGCCTTCAGAAGCCTGCGGATGCTCTCCCGAAGGTGTCCATGTGACGTGTGCAGGCATTAATCTTAGGCACTGACCCAGATGTTTGACACACTGCTGTCCTTGAGTTGTAATGCCTCCATTAAACGGGTTGAATACAGTTGTTCTTTCTGTCATCATGGCGTATTTACAATTAGACAGGAAGTTGGTGATGGACTTGCTGTGGTTTGTCTGTATAATTGTTTGTTTTAAGTCATTAAGTTTAAGTCACAGCCCAGTCAAATATGGCTAGACCAGTATACTATCTTTGCCAGCTAACAGGCATTGACTAAAAGCCACAAAATGATTTCATGAGGTCTTAAAGGAGTAGTTCACTTTTGAAAAAAATTGTGCTGATAATTTATTTACCCCCATGTCATCCAAGATGTCCATGTCTTTCTTTCTTCAGTCGAAAAGAAATAAAGGTTTTTGATGAAAACATTCCAGGATTTTCTCCATATAATGGACTTCAATGAGAACCAAACGGTTCAAGGTCCAAAAGACAGTTTCAGTGCAAACTGTTCAAAGGGTTTTAAACGACTCCAGACGATGAATAAGGGTCTTATCAAGCGAAACGATCGCTTATTTCAAAACTTATTCCAAAAATGTAACTTTTCTAAGGACAAATGCTAGCCTTGCTCTATTCTGTGAGGCGCGTTTGTAACGTCACGTAATACGTAATTACGTTCAAAAGGTCACGGGCGACGTAGCCGGAAGTACAGAATCAAAATCGTCCGACATCTTTGTTTTACCTTTTAATTCCTTTTTTGTAAACGGCGTTTGAGTTAGTCAACCTATGCGTTCAACTTGTAAACACTGACTCTGTACTTCTGGCTACGTCGCCCGTGACCTTATGAACGTAATTATGTATTACGTGACGTTACAAACACGCCTCACAGAATAGAGCAAGGCTAGCATTTGTCCTTAGAAAAGTTACATTTTTGGAATAACTGATCGTTTCGCTTGATAAGACCCTTATTCATCGTCTGGAGTCGTTTAAAGACATTTGAACAGTTTGCACTGAAACTCTCATTTGGACCTTGAACCGTTTGGTTCCCATTGAAGTCCATTATATGGAGAAAATCCTGGAATGTTTTCATCATAAACCTTCATTTCTTTCCGACTGAAGAAAGAAAGACATGGACATCTTGGATGACATGGGGGTGAGTAAATTATCAGCAAAAGTTTTTTCAAAAGTGAACTACTCCTTTAAGAATATATTACACACAATCCCAGACCTGTCACATATAATCTGCTAGTGTACAGTACAGCACGTCTGATGCTGAATGAGGATTCCTCCAAAGCTGACACAACACACAACTGGACCAGAATGAATGTAAAACTGCTATAATAGTGTGACTATGAAGGGTTTGTTGAACACTAGTGTGTAAATATGCAAAAGCATGTTCACATATTACACTATTAACACAGACTGTAAGCGTGAGTGTGCAGGAACTGGTTACGTCACTTTTAGCAAAGCTTTTCAGTGTGTGAGCGCACATTTAATCCGCCTGCTGTATTAGTAACACACACACACACACACACACGTGGACTGGTGTGGATGGTGAATCTAAGATGCCCCCTTCAAAAACAGCGAGTGACTGCACACGTGTTCAAGTATTCGCTTCAAGACTGCTTTTCGAGTGTTTCAGTGATTATTGAGCAATACTCACGAGTGTCTCGCCGGACAACACCTCCAGAAGGGAGATCAGGTTATGTCCATCTCGCAGATCCTCGTACAGGTCGTTCACGTGCTTTCGGACCTGCCACACAGTGAGAAGAGCATCATCTGTTAGGGGTGGAGCAATTCAGATGTTCTGGTGCATCGGTTATAAATCTTGCCAACGCATGTGCATAGATCTGGAAACATGGGGTTTTAAATCATGAATTTATTTGATTTGGTCAATAATTGATTTCAGATGCTAAAAATTAAATGATAAGCAGGAAAGAATCATTCAATATTTAACATTTTATTAGTTACAAGTGTGAAATAATGAGTCTGTCTATCTATCTGTCTATCTGTCTATCTATCTATATTTCTGTCTGTCTGTCTATCTGTCTGTCTGTCTATCTATCTATCTATCTATCTATCTATCTATCTATCTATCTATATTTCTATCTGTCTGTCTGTCTATCTATCTATCTATCTATCTATCCATCTATCTATCTATCTATCTATATTTCTGTCTGTCTGTCTATCTGTCTGTCTGTCTGTCTGTCTGTCTGTCTGTCTGTCTGTCTGTCTGTCTATCTATCTATCTATCTATCTATCTATCTATCTATCTATCTATCTATCTATCTATCTATATTTCTATCTGTCTGTCTGTCTATCTATCTATCTATCTATCTATCCATCTATCTATCTATCTATCTATATTTCTGTCTGTCTGTCTGTCTGTCTGTCTGTCTGTCTGTCTGTCTGTCTGTCTATCTATCTATCTATCTATATTTCTGTCTGTCTGTCTATCTGTCTGTCTGTCTGTCTATCTATCTATCTATCTATCTATCTGTGATGGATTTAGAGAGGACTCAGAAGCGAGGATGACAATCACAGCTCTTTTAATAACAAATGGCAGGATGACCACAGGTACGTGTAACAGAGGAATTATAATAAACAGCAACAGAAGGTTCCTGTAGAACAGGCAGTCGAACTTGAACAGAAACTCCCTCTGTGGTCCAGGCAAAGATGAGCCGAGAGCTGGAGCAGTAGGGACCCAGAAACCCTCAGGGCCGGGATAGCGAGCAATGAAGAAGGAACACAGCCTCAGACTCCTAGCAGGTATGGTTCTGGAAGTATATCGTATGGACACAGAATAATACTCGAAGTAATCAGAGATATGATTCTAGACAGGACTGGACTGGACTCAGACAGATGCACGCATCGAAACTTACGAACAAACTGACAACACGACAAGAAAGAGAAGGTAAGAAAAAGCCAAGATAATGAGGGGGGAACGAGAGACAGGTGGAGAGAGATGAGCCTAATGAAAAGTGATAACAGCTGTCAGTAATGAAAGTGAAAGCGGCAAGTGGGTGAGTGAGTGAACGAATAACCAGCAGGGGGGGACAGAGAACGAGCCAGGATCATGACAGTACCCCCTCCTCAAGGAGCGCCACCTGGCGCTCCCTAGGATGAACCCTGGCGAGACCGGAGGAAATCATCAATGAGCGAGGGGTCCAGGATGTCCCGGGGGGAAACCCAGCTTCTCTCCTCAGGCCCGTACCCCTCCCAATCGACCAGGTACTGATGTCCTCGACCCCGACGACGCATATCCAAGATCTTACGGACAGTATAGACAGGAGAATCCTCCACACGGACTGCCGAGAACGCGGTACGAGAAGTCGAGCGATTGACGGGCTTAACGCAGGAGACGTGGAAAACCGGGTGGATGCGACGAAGGTTAGGAGGTAAATGAAGCTTGACGGCGACAGGATTAATAATCTTGACTATACGGAATGGCCCGATAAAACGGGGAGCCAACTTGCGAGAATCGGATTGAAGAGGTAAATTGGAAGTGGAGAGCCACACTCTCTGGCCAACACAATAGCGGGGACTCTTAATGCGATACTTATTGGCCGAGATGCTCATGCGTCTCCTAGCACGACAAAGGGACGATCTCACTCTCCTCCAAGTACGCTTGCAGCGACTGATGAACGTCTGAACGGAGGGACAGTTCGACTCTGTCTCTTGCGAGGGAAAAAGCGGAGGTTGGTAGCCGAGACAACAGTGAAAGGGTGAGAGCCCCGTGGCAGAAGATGGGAGAGAGTTGTGTGAGTATTCTGCCCAGGGAAGCTGCTCAGCCCAAGACGCAGGATTACGGAACGCCAGACTGCGGAGAATGCGGGCCACAATCTGATTGGCACGTTCGGCCTGACCGTTAGTCTGGGGATGAAACCCTGAAGAGAGGCTGACGGTGGCACCAATAAGACGACAAAATTCTTTCCAGAATTGTGATGAGAATTGCGGGCCCCTATCAGAAACGACGTCGGTGGGCAAACCGTGTAATCTGAAAACATGATTAACCATTATCTGGGCGGTCTCCTTGGCAGAGGGAAGCTTGGCGAGAGGAATGAAGTGCGCGGACTTCGAAAAACGGTCGACCACAGTAAGAATGACGGTATTACCGGCCGACGCAGGGAGACCCGTGATAAAGTCGAGCGCTATATGAGACCACGGACGAGTAGGAACTGGTAGCGGTCGTAACAGACCAGCGGGCGGAGAATTACCAGCCTTGGTCTGGGCACAGACAGAACAAGAAGCGATAAAGCGACGCGCGTCATGAACTAAGGTGGGCCACCAAAAGCGTTGGCGAATAAGCGCGATAGTGCCCCGAACGCCGGGATGGGCTGACAATCTGGAAGAATGTCCCCACTGGAGGACGGCTAGGCGAGTGGGCACCGGAACGAATAAGGAGCCTCTAGGGCAGTCGCGCGGAGTGACGGCATGGGCAAGAGCACGCTTCACCTGTCTCTCGATTCCCCAAATCGCCGCTCCCACCACACGACCAGGAGGAATAATCTCCTCCCGGGTGGAAGAAGAGGAGGAGGAACCAAAGAGGCGAGACAGCGCGTCCGGTTTAACATTCTTGGACCCGGGCCGATAAGAGATGGAGAAGTCGAAGCGCGTAAAAAACAGCGACCAGCGAGCCTGGCGTGCGTTCAGTCTCTTTGCGGAACGGATGTATTCCAAATTTCGATGGTCGGTCCAGACGACAAAAGGAACGGAGGAACCCTCCAACCACTGGCGCCACTCGCCTAAAGCCAGGCGAATGGCGAGCAGTTCCCGATTGCCGACATCGTAATTACGTTCCGCGGAAGACAGACGGTGCGAAAAAAAAGCGCAAGGATGTACCTTGTTATCGGAGGCTGACCGCTGAGAAAGAACGGCGCCTACCCCTACCTCCGACGCGTCGACCTCGACAATAAACTGTCTAGTGATATCCGGCATGATCAGAATGGGTGCGGTGGTAAAGAGAACCTTTAGACGGTCAAAAGCCTCTTGAGCGGATTCTGACCACCTAAAACAGGACTTAACTGAGGTCAGGGCGGTGAGCGGCGCGGCTACTTGACTGAAATTGCGTATAAAGCGGCGATAAAAATTAGCAAATCCAAGAAAGCGCTGTAACGCGACACGAGAATCAGGAACGGGCCAGTCAACTACCGCCTGGACCTTAGACGAATCCATACTGATTCCCTCAGCCGAGATGACCGAACCTAAGAATGTAACGGAAGGCACGTGAAAAGAGCATTTCTCAGCCTTTACAAAGAGGCGATTCTCGAGTAAGCGCTGAAGTACGCGGCGTACATGCTGCACATGGACTTGGAGGGAGGGTGAGAAAATCAATATGTCATCGAGATATACAAACACGAATACGTTTAGCATATCCCGAAGGACGTCGTTGACAAGGGCTTGAAAGATGGCGGGGGCGTTGACCAAACCGAACGGAAGGACCCGGTATTCAAAGTGCCCGAGGGGTGTATTAAAAGCGGTCTTCCACTCGTCCCCTTCTTTAATTCGTACGAGATGGTAAGCATTGCGAAGATCAAGCTTAGAAAAAATCGTTGCTCCCTGCAGGATCTCGAAAGCTGAAGACATCAGTGGTAAGGGATAGCGGTTCTTAACCGTGATGTCATTCAGCCCCCGATAATCTATGCAGGGACGCAAAGAGCCGTCTTTCTTCTTGACGAAGAAAAAACCCGCACCGGCCGGAGACGAGGACGGGACAATAGTGCCAGCCCTGAGAGAGTCAGACAAATAATTCTCTAACGCCTCCCGTTCAGGAACCGAGAGAGAATAAAGTCTTCCCCGAGGGGGTGTGGTACCCGGGAGAAGCTCAATACCACAATCGTAGGGGCGGTGAGGAGGGAGAGAAGTGGCCCGGGAACGACTGAATACCTCCCGCAAATCGTGATACTCCTCCGGTACTCCAGACAAATCCCCTGCCTCTTCCTGAAACACAGAAACAGAAGACACAGGAGGAACAGCAGACACAAGACAATCAACATGACACGATAACTTCCAAGACAAGATAGAGCCAAGGGACCAATCGATATGGGGATTATGACGTTTAAGCCAGGGATGACCTAATACTACTGGAATAAAGGGCCAACGAAAAACAAGAAAAGAAATAGTCTCTCGATGATTACCAGAAACGGTAAGAGTCAGTGGAACGGTCTCTCTTAGCACCCTAGGAAGGGAACTACCGTCTAGGGCGAGAAGGGGGGTTGAATGCTTTAAATAGGTGAGGGGAATACCTTGCTGCCGGGCCCACTCCTCATCCACGAAATTTCCCTCGGCCCCAGAGTCGATCATGGCAGAGCAGGAGACAGATGAACTGGACCACTGAAGATGCACAGGTAGAGTAGTGCAAGAGTCTGAAGGGATCTCTCTAGAGATTGCGCTCGCCAGTAACCCTCCGCCTACTGACGAGCGCTGGCTTTTACTGGGCACGACAGAGCAAAGTGGTCGGGAGCAGCACAGTACATGCAAAGACGATTAACCAGTCTCCTCTCCCGTTCCTTAGGGGAGATTCGCAGACCTCCAAGCTGCATGGGCTCAGGATCCGGACTCGGAGCGGGTATAACGGAACCAGCAGTGGGCGTGGACCCCAGGACAGGCTCCATGCGGCGAGCTCGGCGTCGTAAGTCGAATCTCTTCTCCACTCGAATAGCCAGTTGAATGAGCTCGTCGAGCCGAGCGGGGACCTCTCGGATAAGGATCTCTTCTCTCAGCTCGGAGCTGAGACCCTCCAGAAAACGAGCGACCAACGCGGGTTGGTTCCAGCCGCAGGTGGTAGCTAGAGTCTGAAATTCTATGGAGAAATCAGAAACCGAGCGCCTCCCCTGCCGGAGAGAAGACAGCAACCGTGAAGCCTCCTCGCCGTGAGCAGAACGGTCGAAAACCCGGATCATCTCGTCCTTAAACAATGCGAAGCTGAAGACGCAATCCCTCTCCGCCTCCCAGTTAGCCGCTGCCCATTCCCGTGCCCGGCCGGCGAGAAGGGAGATAACGTACGCCACCTTAGTGCGTTCCTTCGCGTACGTCAATGGTTGTAGGGAGAAGATTACCTCACATTGGGTCAAAAACGACCGACACTGTGTGGCCTCACCCAGGTACACGGGCGGATTATTTATCCGGGGCTCCGGAGAATCATGAGACCCCAGCGAAACGGGAGGCTGGAGACGCAGGTTGTGGACCTGACAAGAAAGATCCGACATCTGGGCGGCCAAAGTCTCAACCGCGTGTCTGGCTGCGGAGATGTCCTCCTCATGCTTGCCCAGGAGAACACCCTGATGTTCGACAGCGGACTGGAACGCGTTGCCATTCGCTGAGTCCATTCTTGGTCAGTTTGTTCTGTGATGGATTTAGAGAGGACTCAGAAGCGAGGATGACAATCACAGCTCTTTTAATAACAAATGGCAGGATGACCACAGGTACGTGTAACAGAGGAATTATAATAAACAGCAACAGAAGGTTCCTGTAGAACAGGCAGTCGAACTTGAACAGAAACTCCCTCTGTGGTCCAGGCAAAGATGAGCCGAGAGCTGGAGCAGTAGGGACCCAGAAACCCTCAGGGCCGGGATAGCGAGCAATGAAGAAGGAACACAGCCTCAGACTCCTAGCAGGTATGGTTCTGGAAGTATATCGTATGGACACAGAATAATACTCGAAGTAATCAGAGATATGATTCTAGACAGGACTGGACTGGACTCAGACAGATGCACGCATCGAAACTTACGAACAAACTGACAACACGACAAGAAAGAGAAGGTAAGAAAAAGCCAAGATAATGAGGGGGGAACGAGAGACAGGTGGAGAGAGATGAGCCTAATGAAAAGTGATAACAGCTGTCAGTAATGAAAGTGAAAGCGGCAAGTGGGTGAGTGAGTGAACGAATAACCAGCAGGGGGGGACAGAGAACGAGCCAGGATCATGACACTATCTATCTATCTATCTATATTTCTATCTGTCTGTCTGTCTGTCTGTCTATCTATCATCTATCTATCTATTTTTCTATCTGTCTGTCTGTCTATCTATCTATCTATCTATATTTCTGTCTGTCTGTCTGTCTGTCTGTCTGTCTGTCTGTCTGTCTGTCTGTCTGTCTGTCTGTCTGTCTATCTATCTATCTATATTTCTGTCTGTCTGTCTATCTGTCTGTCTGTCTGTCTATCTATCTATCTATCTATCTATCTATCTATCTATCTATCTATCTATCTATCTATCTATCTATCTATCTATATTTCTATCTGTCTGTCTGTCTGTCTGTCTATCTATCATCTATCTATCTATTTTTCTATCTGTCTGTCTGTCTATCTATCTATCTATCTATATTTCTGTCTGTCTGTCTATCTATCTATCTATCATCTATCATCTATCTATCTATTTTTCTATCTATCTATCTATCTATCTATCTATCTATCTATCTATCTATCTATCTATCTATCTATCTATCTATCTATCTATCTATCTATCTATCTATATTTCTGTCTGTCTGTCTATCTATCTATCTATCTATATTTCTGTCTGTCTGTCTGTCTATCTATCTATCTTACAGGATAATTTATGACAATCATGTCATAAATAAGTGTCCTCTAAGGACTCGCAGGGGATCTTTCACTGGGAATGATATTTGAAAATTTGAACATATTTGACAAGCCAAATGCATTTGGTCATTGTGGAAATTGTAGACAATTTTACTTACTCTTTTGCACACGTGACAAAGCACATGCAATTTGCTTAAATCAATAAAAAATGCAAATCTGAAGTGAATAAGAAACTAATTGTTCAGAGATCTGAACTGAAAAAGTCTCACTTGAGAATTGAGCCGAAGCGATTAATAAAAACTTGGACCTGATCAAACACTCGTTTTATGACTGAGACACCAGTGCGCTTGGAAAAGGCCCGTTTAAGATCATCAGCAAACGCCAAACCAGTTCATATCTGCACTAACAGTAACAAGAACAGATGTTAATCATTTACTCATAGTCAAACGAGTCCTCAGGAATGATGTTTGAGCATTGTAAGAGGATGTGTTTCACAATGAATCATCCCTTCTGCTGTGTTGAAAGCTCTTTTATCCCTCACACACACATTCAGGATTGTAGCGTTTCCCACTAGCGCTCCCGTGAGACGCTGGCTAACGACAGACGAGTTATCCTGAACACCACACACTCCCTGCCTTACTGACCTGCTTTCACCCAGGTCCTCCTCGCGTTCATAATTCCCAGCATCCACAGCTGCATGACTAAAATAGATGTTTAAACTCGGGATCTGGGTCAGTCCGTCACACTTTACCATGAGCTGCTAGTCAGCATAACAAATATCAGTAGTAGAGGTGACTCCAATACTGTAAAATCTGTAATAATACTGATGTCTGTGCTGGAAAAACTTACAAAATCTTTTTAACTTAGCTTTTAGTTAAGGGTATTTGTCGGGGCATGTCTAAGAGTGTGTAGTCATGCCTTCATCTGCCAGGCTTGACACGTGTTTTTATACAATATTTGTATTGGTTTTAGTTACAGTAACTGTGAAGCACTTTGGGCAACAACATTGCTATTAAATGTGCTATATAAATAAATAAAAGTGGAAGAAAAATATTGATATGATTTTTTGTCTGGTCAGCTGCAACTGGTCGATGTCTGTCGTCATCACCGGCGGCGGCCATCTTGTCACAGGCAAGCGTTCTGGTGGGCTCTGTGGTTCCTGATGTAAGATGAGTGAACAGCACGAACACAAACACTCTTATCTCGCTGAAATCTTGATGGATTTACAAACGGTTTGGTTTTTTACAAACATTATCAGCGTGGCTATAATTCTGGATGCTTGAACGTGTTGAAATTGTAGTTTTTCTTTTCGAAAAACGACTTAATCGTGCAGCGTAGTTGTGTATCACGGCTAATCGAGCTGTTCAATTATGTAGGTTTTACTGACACCAATAACGATTTTATGACAACTGATCTTTTGTCTAAATTACAATCTTTGTGGATGTGGTTGTAGTTATTATCTGGCTAATAACAAGAAGCTGTGAGTGTTAATGTTGCAACCCAGCAATCTTACATGAGAGGCAGAAGTTTTAGTAGCCTACATATTGATTTAACATAAATTACATAAAAACACGCACATTAGCTGCTACTAGATCTCACTCACAGCTTCTTGTTATTAGCCAGATAATAACTACAACCACATCCACAAAGATTGTAATTTAAACAAAAGATCAGTTGTCATAAAATCACTGTATATATTCATATTGTGTATATTCATTGGACCTATCTGTTCTGTTCAATGTAATTTTCATATGGAAGTCCATGGTTATAATTATTGATAAGTGTGCAGTGTCATAACTACATCTCTGACGTTTATAACAAACCAAACCGTTTAAAAATCGGTATAAAATCGAGCAAGTTATGGCAATTTAAAAAGTGCATGCACCATTAAAACCCAGTGTTACGAGTGAGCGAGCTGACTGTGGCAAGATGGCCGCCAATGTGGACGCCAGCAGCGGATATCTATGCTCTTGTGTGCCATCTAAACGTGGATCATCTCTTCTTCTTCTGCTCGTTGTGGCGGTTAGCAAACAGCGTTGCATTACCGCGCACGCCCCCTTCTGGACTGGAGTGTGTATCGCCTGTGACTGACAGCATTCATCATCTGACTGTATGAATCGGACCGTGATGTCAGTACCGAGACGAATACATGTGCCATTACACCTCTAATATATAATAATCCTCTCTGAACACTTTACTCAAGTCATGCAGAACTATAATAATCATCATATCAAATTATCCAACATGTTATTACTTGTTTTTTTCTTTATGGTGAATTATCTTGCTACCTTATTGACAGTAATTATGATGACAGTAATAAAAACAAAGCTCTCTATGTAGTCTATTCTGTCTGACTGCAGATGTGTGTTAAATTGAAAATCGCCGGACATGCCGTCACTTGCCATCTTGGATAAGTTTGTTGCCTAGAAATAAAGTCTAAATGAATACCAAACATTTTGCAGACAGTTGAAAAGGTAGTATGGAAAACACTGAAAGTAAAACAGGTTTGAGTAATATTATACCTGTTATAGAAGAAAAGGTATATTCTGCATATTATGGGATGTTCAGGCATGTGCTTCACGCTTAATAAACTGATCATATGATCTAACATTTATTATGGGTTGTCCTGTAAATGTCCTGAAGACTTCGGCACACCTGAAGAACTAATGAAGTGTTACTAAAGCAACTTATGTTAACCCCTTCCTTCTCCAAGTTCATTGTTCGTACATTTCTAATTGTTTGTTTACACCACCCGATGCCATATACACACACGAGAAGCAGACGTACCTTAAAGAGGTGCTGATTAATCCATTTTGTAAAAGTCTTTTTCTGGACTCGGTCTCTTTCATCTGAAAAACAAGAGGATTAATGTTAGGACTGCTTTCAGAATAAATGTAGCATTGACATTATATCCAGTTGTAGTGATGTTCATTTTTTTTTTTTGTTTATTTATTAAGGAACAATGCACATTAACCCTTGTGCTGCATTAGATTTTTAACACCGTTGAGTGCATTAAGGACCAAAAATGGCCACATATTAAACATTGCCTAAAATATTATATATTATTATAATTTTCCACTTTTGCCAAGTTAAATCTTTTAATCAGCATCAGTCCTCATCATAACTACCAAAAATGTATTCAATTTCAGGATTTTAACCCTTTAATTACCAGTTTTGTTTGCGAAACCATCGATTTGTATAAGAGGAAAAAACACAAAAATTAAATTATTTTCAATAAACTAAATGCAAAGAGAAAACTTTAGATTTGGATTATCACAGTCCCACTTTGCAAAAAATCCCACTTAGCGCGTTAGAGACCAAAAATGGCCACCTATTAAACATTGCCTATTGCCTAAAATAAGGTGCATTTCCACCCATAGGGAATAAATATGTAGTGACGTCATCACTATATAATGCAAATATAATGCTTTTGCTTCAAAATGAAAGGATGTTTGTGCAAAAATCATGTTTTAATGTATTACTGACAGCCTCAGATTTAAACAACGTTTTAATGGGTTTCAATGGGCCATTTTTGGTCTTTATGGTGCTGAGTGTTACTATTTGATCTACACAGTGTGTGTTATACATATTTTGCAAAATGGGATCACATTTTTTACATGTATCCAAAAAGTCACAATTTTGCCAAATTTCATACCATTTGCATTAAAACAGCCAAAATGGTCAAAGAAATTAAACTGCAAAAGACCAAAAATGTCCCTAATGCAGCGTAAGGGTTAATGAACATACGGACAATGTCCAAATGTAAATGTGCCAGATTTAGCCGTACAGAGTAAGATTTGACACTGAATCTTCAAAGCGCAACGCAATTCCTCGTGAAGCGCGTGTTGTTTTCAGAGACACATGTGATCATGAAAAACGAAGCCTCACTTTCTTTCCAGTCACTTGAAGGCTTCACTTTACGTGTCTTTACTGTCACTTTTGATTCATTTAATGCGTTCTTGCTGAATAATGGGCTATTATTTCTTTAATTTATTTCAAATGCAGTGCATAATGTTACAAAAGCTTTCTATTTCAGATAAACGCTGTTATTTTTAACTATGGTTTGTGTGTGTTGTGAGCTTAAATTAATTTTAGAATTAAATTGAACATATATAGTTTAAGCAAAACAAATGTGTTTAATATCTTTTAAACACATATGAACCTGAAAGGACATGTATGATACAGTACAAATATATTGAGTGTCCCTAATTTTCCTGTAAAGAACCACGGTTGTCCCATATTTGTGTTTTCTGAAGTTGTGATGTTTCTAATAGAGTTCTGGAAAGCTAAATACAGAGAAAGACTGAATCCCGGGCAACTCCTGCTTCCATTACACAGCCCTCCCGACCACAGTGTTGTGTTTGCTGTGTCCATGGCAACAGACGGCCGCATCACAGACCGCTCATCTGTGAGAGGACTCGTCTCTTAAAGGGATAGTTCACTTTGAAATTCATTTTTGGTATGTTTTATCTGCCCTCAAGGGCATCCAAGATGTAGGTGTCTTTGTTTCCACAGTATTTTCAATTTTGATATTTTTAGGTCAAACCGTTGTTGTCTGTCAGTCATATAATGGAGGTCTATGGTCACCACCTCAAAGAGCAGCACAGAGAAGTCCAGATTAAACATGATTTAATGACTCGTAAATGTAAGTACACATTGATGGCCTAAGACACGAAACGAGCGGTTTGTGTGAGAAAACGAACAATATTTATATCGTTTTTACCTCTTGTAACCACAGCCACGTCCAACTGATCACTTGTACGTGGCGAGGTAGAGGTAAAACACTATAAATACTGTTGGTTTTCTCACACAAACCGCTCGTTTCGTGTCTTAGGCCATCAATGTGTTCTTTCATTTACGAGTCATTAAATCATGTTTAATCTAGACTTCTCTGTGCTGCTCTTTGAGGTGGTGACCATAGACCTCCATTATATGATAGACAGACAAGAACGGTTTGACCTAAAAATATAAAAATTGAAAATACTGTGGAAACAAAGACACCTACATCTTGGATGCCCTTGAGGTCAGATAAAACACACCAAGGTCTGTGATGTTTTGGTCTGAAAGGTCTGATTTACGCACTGTTACTTAAAACAGTCATTGATGTTGTTTTTCACAATGTCATGCAAGTTCATGATTTTAATGTTGTTTTTGTGGCAGACTAAAGACTAATGACAGACTGTTGATCTTTGAATAATATCAGAGTAGGCCCACCCTATGCAGATACCGCGCGATGTGACATGTCATGTTTATTTCACAGCTACGTCATCTGGGATTTGGTGTCCACCCCAGTGAGACTTAAAAGGATATTTTTCCATTCAAAACCTGTTTAAAAAGGACCAGAATGCATAACAAGCTGAATTTGAGAATTTTATTATCAGAACATAGCTGATGTGCAAATATGGGCAACAATAAATGCTATACTGTGTGCAGTGATATTTTGGTGTTAGATTTACTATTATACACTCTAAAAAATGCTGGGTTGTTTTAACCCAATTTTGGGTCAAATATGGACAAACCCGAAATGTTGGGTTAAAAATGTAATGTAAAAATTTAACCCAACAGCTGGGTTAGTCCATATTTGACCCAAAGTTGGGTTAAAACAACCCAGCATTTTTTAGAGTGTAGTATTAACTAAACATTTTAATTTGCTTTTATTTTGCATTAAATTTTAGTAATTTTGTTATGGATTTTGGTAATTTTACACCAAAATAGACCATTTCACTTATTTTTATTTCTAATTTTCATTTATTTTAGTTTTTCAACTACATTTTAAGTTTTATGTAAATTAATGAAATAAACGTAACAACAACAACAACACTAATTTGTCATCTAATAAATAAAAAATATAAATATTTCAAATCATTTAAAATTAATTTAGGCATGAAAACATCATTATGTACAGTGTCAACAAATTACCTCTATTTCTGTTCTGCTAAATATTACATTTAACACAGTGTCGCTAAATTTGAGCTATACGATTCTAGATAAATTGAGAATCATAATTTTCTTTTTTTTTTTTGATTCAGAAAACTAAACAAAATAACATGTAATTTACTAGAGGTTCTGGCAAAATTTTAAAACATTTAAATCAACTAAATGAATCAGGGACCACAATGGAAATAAGTCTTCGGGCTTTATTGCGTTATCCCTGACTACTTTTGTATTTGATTTTAATGTATGAAACAGTTTCCTTTTTAATATTTTTATATTTAAGTGGTCAAATAAAATCAATCAATCAATCATTTTTTCAAAACGGCTGAGTAAATGATTCAAAAACTCACTCATAAACACTTGTTTCATTACTGTATGAATCAGCGTTTTTGAAGGATCTCTTCTTGAATGAATGATTCAATGACAAATACAGTTTTGACAGTCACGTGTCGCCACCTACTGGTGTAACGATGTAGTCGATTCAGTCATTATTTAAAGCATCAAGTTACTTTCAAAATGTGATTTGCTCTATTTATTTGCTCTGTTTACACACAGGGTTTACATCTGAACTTTAAACTTTTATCTCAGTACTTCTGTGATAATTTGAATATTTGTAAGACAGAAATAACGATACAGTGCGGCTGAAAAGAGTGTTTGTGAAGCCGTTTCATCCCTATACATGACAACTGCTCTCTCTGGATCAGATTTTGTCAATGGTTTAATAGACACAAGCATATCGAAAAAAAAAATTCTGTCAGTAAACAAAAAACGTCAACGTTGTACGTCACACATATCACACACACAAGACCAGCGCCGGCCAATAGTGAGCCTGCTGCGCTGTTACACTCGAGGCCCACACAGAAGGACATGAAGAACTGAATAATGTTGTTATTTTTGTTTGTTTTTTGCGCACAAAAAGTATTCTCATCGCTTGATAATCTTAAGGTTGATCCACTGACTATTTTAACAATGTCTTTAATAACTTTTCTGTGCCGGCAAGTTTCGATCCCTTAGAAGCCTATGGAGGAGTGATCCAGCTCTCAGATTTAAATCACAAATATCTTAATTTGTGCGAAAGTCGTACGAGGAACAACGTGAGGGCAGACTTTTCATTTTGGGGTGATATTTTTTTGGCATTCAAAATGTAATCATCAAGGAGAAAAGCAAGCACAATCAAGCATAAGCCAATATATATCCAACATGGATCAACACCACTGAATTAAAGTAGTCTCTAAAATCCGCCAATTAATCAATATGGTAAAACCTCGACATCCATGTAAAGCGCAGCCCTTGTCAAACCTCAAGGACAAATTGGGGTTTGTTCTAATCTTTAATCCCAAGCATGAGCAACAGCCACACCTCTAATAACCAGAGAGCAAAGCATGAGCGTGTCCGAGTCCCACCGGCAGCCAAACATGCGCACTTTGAACCCGTCAGCGCCGACAGAGATAAACTCTGAGATGTGGAAAAAAAGCTAAAACCTGCGGACTTCAGCAAAGCCCGGAGGAACACTGACCCATGCAGCACATGAGCGTCGCCAGCAGAGCGCCTCTCCTCATCCGCCCCGGCTCAGGTGTTTCCAGCATGTCTACACACACCAGAGTGTGTGTGAGTCGGGACTCTTCCAGCAGAGCGCTGTGCATGTCTACAGAGGCGAGAGTGTGTGTGAGTCCTCCAGTATTCCTTCACAGCGTCTGGAACGAGTCCCGTCAGGTTTTCCAGCGCAGGCTCCGCTTTACGTAAGGACGGCTCCCTGCGGTGAGTTTCCCAAAGCTGAGCCTCTGAGGACACGATGAGCAACACACACACGCTCTACACAGCAATGAACGGGCCTGTTTCTTTAAGGGAATAATGAGCGGTTCGTTCCTTCACAGTGTTTAACCCTGTTTCGTACACGCAGAGTTCAGTTATTTATGGGAATGACGATCAAATTGAATATCAATGCCAGTGGCGTTTGCATTAAAGGGATCTGTCATCATTTACAAACCTGTCTGACTTTCTTTCGTCTCCATACAATCCAATTCATTTTGTATTTTTTTTTTGTATGTCGCTTTTCACATCACACATCGTTTCATACGGAAGACATTTTTATGCCAAAATGAAATAAATCAATTAAATGATAAAAATTAAAACTAAAACCAGATTTGCCATTTCATTACAGAAAACTGGACACACACAGACAACAACAATGAGAGAAAATGTACCTATGCTTGCAATTCCTAAACTTTGCCGTTTGTATTAACTGTAGTCATATTGCTTAAGAATTCATCTATGTGTCGATGTTTACTCTACAAAAAATAATAAGCAGTTATTTGGGGCATTTTACAAGTTTTATTTCTGCAAACCTTTTACCAGTTGTTTGGAGCAGCACACTATCCCACCACTTCAAGTTCTGCACTTTTGAGTCTTTCTTAACACATATTTTTATTATTTATTAGATATCTGAAAGATATCCTGAATGAATAACAACATAGACAAACACAACTATAGACAAAGCCACAGTTTGTAATTTTTATAATTCTATAATTCATACTTTTTTCTTTAAAAAAAGAATCTGAGGCAGTTTACAGTGTGCAGTCAGTATTTCAGTGCCATCAGTCCATGTGAGACTGGGTGTGTAAAAACATCAGACTACAGGACGTGTGTAAAGTCTGGGACGTGTGTAAAGACTAGGACGTGTGTAAAGACTGGGATGTGTGTAAAGACTGGGATGTGTGTAAAGTCTGGGACGTGTGTAAAGACTGGGACATGAGTAAAGACTGGGACGTGAGTAAAGACTGGGACGTGTGTAAAGTCTGGGACGTGTGTAAAGTCTGGGACGTGAGTAAAGTCTGCGATGCGTGTAAAGTCTGGGACGTGTGTAAAGTCTGGGACGTGTGTAAAGTCTGGGACGTGTGTAAAGTCTGGGACGTGTGTAAAGACTGGGACGTGAGTAAAGACTGGGGCTTGTGTAAAGTCTGGGACGCATGTAAAGACTGGGACATGAGTAAAGACTGGGACGTGAGTAAAGACTGGGGCTTGTGTAAAGTCTGGGATGCGTGTAAAGTTTGGGACGTGTGTAAAGTCTGGGACGTGTGTAAAGTCTGGGACGTGTGTAAAGACTGGGACGTGAGTAAAGACTGGGACGTGTGTAAAGACTGGGGCTTGTGTAAAGTCTGGGACGTGTGTAAAGTCTGGGATGTGTGTAAAGACTAGGACGTGTGTAAAGACTGGGACATGAGTAAAGACTGGGACGTGAGTAAAGACTGGGACGTGTGTAAAGTCTGGGACGTGTGTAAAGTCTGGGACGTGAGTAGAGTCTGCGATGCGTGTAAAGTCTGGGACGTGTGTAAAGTCTGGGACGCGTGTAAAGTCTGGGACGTGTGTAAAGTCTGGGACGTGTGTAAAGTCTGGGACGTGTGTAAAGTCTGGGACGTGAGTAAAGTCTGCGATGCGTGTAAAGTCTGGGACGTGTGTAAAGTCTGGGACGTGTGTAAAGTCTGGGACGTGTGTAAAGTCTGGGACGTGTGTAAAGACTGGGACGTGAGTAAAGACTGGGGCTTGTGTAAAGTCTGGGACGCATGTAAAGACTGGGACATGAGTAAAGACTGGGACGTGAGTAAAGACTGGGGCTTGTGTAAAGTCTGGGATGCGTGTAAAGTTTGGGACGTGTGTAAAGTCTGGGACGCGTGTAAAGTCTGGGACGTGTGTAAAGACTGGGACGTGAGTAAAGACTGGGACGTGTGTAAAGACTGGGGCTTGTGTAAAGTCTGGGACGTGTGTAAAGTCTGGGATGTGTGTAAAGTCTGGGACGTGTGTAAAGACTGGGGCTTGTGTAAAGTCTGGGACGTGTGTAAAGTCTGGGATGTGTGTAAAGTCTGGGACGTGTGTAAAGACTGGGGCTTGTGTAAAGTCTGGGACGTGTGTAAAGTCTGGGATGTGTGTAAAGTCTGGGACGTGTGTAAAGACTGGGGCTTGTGTAAAGTCTGGGACGTGTGTAAAGTCTTGGATGTGTGTAAAGTCTGGGACGCGTGTAAAGACTGGGGCTTGTGTAAAGTCTGGGACGCGTGTAAAGTCTGGGACGTGTGTAAAGTCTGGGATGTGTGTAAAGTCTGGGACGTGTGTAAAGACTGGGACGTGAGTAAAGACTGGGACGTGAGTAAAGACTGGGGCTTGTGTAAAGTCTGGGACGCGTGTAAAGTCTGGGACGTGTGTAAAGTCTGGGACGTGTGTAAAGACATCAGACTGGGACTTGTGTAAAGACTGGGACACATGTAAAGACTGGGATGTGAGTAAAGACATCACACTGGGAAGTGTGTAAAGACTGGGACGCATGTAAAGACTGGAATGTGTGTAAAGACATCAGACTGGGACTTGTGTAAAGACTGGGACGCATGTAAAGACTGGGATGTGTGTAAAGACATCAGACTGGGACTTGTGTAAAGACTGGGATGCATGTAAAGACTAGGATGTGTGTAAAGACTGGGATGTGTGTAAAGACATCAGACTGGGACTTGTGTAAAGACTGGGATGCATGTAAAGACTAGGATGTGTGTAAAGACTGGGATGTGTGTAAAGACATCAGACTGGGACGTGTGTAAAGACTGGGACGTGTGTAAAGTCTGGGACATGTGTAAAGACATAAGACTGGGACGTGTGTAAAGACTGGGACGGGTCCTGATCTCATCGATGAGGAGATGTCTAGACGTAATGCTCTTTAAAATATGGAAGCACTACAGATGAATGACCGCAAGATCATCAGAACAATTGTGTGTATTATTCCAGTGTCATTAAAGTTAACATGAAATGACACTCGCAACGTGTCTAATGTGACATTTAGACTATTGTACATCACAGCCGACAACACTAGGAAAACATAATGGCAGTTTCCAAACAGGTTTGCCAAGCAATGCCCCGTCTGCTTAATGATTTTACTCATTAAAAAAGTTGAACATAAAATTAACATCAATTTACAAGAAAAAAAAAAGAAAGAAAATCTGTTCAATGTCATGAGGTCAGCATGTTCAGATCACATGACCAGCCGAACACTTGCTTCATCAGAGTTAATAAATAAATCATCAATGAGAATCAAGCATTAGTAACTGGTTATAATAATCATTGATGAGAAAGTTCTTTTAACACATAAATCATCAACTTTACACAAGAAACGTTACACTTACAGTGTATTCTTATTGTGATCTTCCATGATTCAATTGTTCGTTGGTCTCGCATTTAAATAAACTAGTGGCACACACACACATCTTGAGGCAGAGGCGTTCTTGAAGAACGAGGTAGTGATGTAACCAGCAGGGGAACGGCGCCCCCTTCAGGAGGACAGAGACATGTGCTCTCCAATCACAGCATTCTTCCACACACTGTCCCAATGAGTCAACTCTCCATAAAACTCAGATAAACTTACTGAGACCATATCTAGGCTAAATTGGAGTTAAAGGTCACTCGCACTCATAAATAGCTCATTTTACAACTCGGCGCTTCATGACTCTTTACAGTTTATTTAATACTTCCCAACTCAGAGTCTGTGCGAAAGTAAACAAGCCCGTGCCTGATGACACGCAATAATCAAGAGTGACTAAAGCGGTTTTATTGCCATACCTCAGATCACTTAGAAACACATTACGCTTCATAAATCACAGAGGCGTATGAGGTGTTCCTGGTGTGTGTGTGTGTGTGTGTACAGGAGTGCACAGAAAGTGTTGCTGAATAGCTTGTTTGAAGGTTTCTTTTGTATTTTTTAATATATGTATCAGTAAAATGTCTTTCAAAAGCCTTTGTGGTGCAGAAAGGACACGCTTCACTGACGAAGAGATGTGTTTGACATGCCTGATACGCATCCCACATCAAATCAGACGCTTATCGCATGATATCTGCAAAAGCCTTGAGTATTCAAGTTACAATATCCAGTAAAGCTTTTAAACAACAATCTATAGCATCAGGACGCAGCATGTGTGCCTTGAAAAGTGAAGCGATGCAGTAATCATAGATAAACAACATATTCAGTTGACCGCCACTGACCTTTTCATTCAGAGGAAAAGATTAAGTTGAAAAGCATGTTGTTATATGATGTATAAGTGTGTATATGATGTATCTCCATCTCCACTTACAGCTTAAGCGATTAGTCAACTATCCAGCTAAATCTAAATTCTACATTTTGCATAAAGAAAATGAAAACTATTTAGATGAACATACATTTTTTTAGCAATTAAAGGAGTAGTTCATTTTTAAAAAACTTTTGCTGATAATTTACTCACCCCCGTGTCATCCAAGATGTCCATGTCTTTCTTTCTTCGGTCGAAAAGAAATGAAGGTTTTTGATGAAAACATTCCAGGATTTTCTCCATATAATGAACTTCAATGGGAACCAAACGGTTCAAGGTCCAAAAGACAGTTTCAGTGCAAACTGTTCAAAGGGCTTTAAACGACTCCAGACGATGAATAAGGGTCTTATCAAGCGAAACGATCGCTCATTTAATAAATAAATAACAAAGTTTTAAGTTTTATAAGCTCAAATACTCGCCTTGCTCGGTTCTGTGACGCGCGTTCGTGACTCTCCTGTTCGAACTCGTTTATCAAAATGAACGATTCTTTTTTCGAGTCAATTCGTTCGTTTCGAAAGACCCATAAAGAAAGACATGGACATCTTGGATGACATGGGGGTGAGTAAATTATCAGCAAAGGTTATTTTAAAAGTGAACTACTCCTTTAAGCACTTTTATAGCGTTTAGACATTTTAGTTTTTTTAATTTAATCTTAATTTCCATTCCTTTCAGTGACTGCAATGAAAAAAAATATCTATAAATTATTCTAAAAATAAGATCACAATGCAAAAAAGAGATTTTAGATTTTATTTAGATTTGCTTTCATTTTATTTTAAAGTTTAATTGTGTTGCATTTTGTTGACATTGTGTCTATATATTTTTTATACATTTTTATTTTAGTTATATATTATATTATATTTAGTTATATTACATCTATTATTGTAGTTTTAGCTATTTTAGTCCAAGTTAAACTAAATGAAAGTAAGAAATATTGCCTTGGCAAGTAGTTGAGATTTTATTTTATTTCAGTTAACATTCATTTTACAGTTTTTCTCAATTATTTACACACAAATTCCGGTACTTGAGACACAATAAGCACAACATGTAACGCATGCACAACCCCTGAACCAGTTCTGCTTTACACTCACATTGCACTTCTAAAGCACACTTTTTTTAAAACACTACACACACTTCTCTGCATTTGGCACAATTTTCATGCAGAAAATCTTGTTTTCACAAGGGGTTTCTGAGGTTTACAGTAATGTGTAACCTGAAGGTTTCCGCCTGGTTAAGCACATGTTCTGTCCTCGGTCAGTGTGTGAGGACTTTGCATGCAGTTCAGCAGTGCCATGTACAGAACAACACACACATCTGCTGTCATCACCTGCTGTCTGGTGTGTGTGTGCCAGTTATTGTGCCAATGTTCATCAGGGCGCCGTGAAATATCTGGAAACCTCATGATCAAAGCTCACAATACACAGGTTTGAGCACATTCAGTGTCATTACAGATGATCAGGGGTGTGTCACGATATGACTTGACGCAATTGTCAAATAGCAAACGCTGCGATTGAAGTAAATAAATATATGCACTGTGTGTTTCAGAGTGAAGCGTGAAATATTATCATCATTTCACAGCCATAATGATATGCAATTAGTTTTGGCCAAATTATTCAGTCCTCCAAACAAGCACAGCAAATCTTGATGTGTGTGTGTGTGTGTGTGTAAATTGCATTTTATCTTGCAATTCTTTCAGAAAAATTGCAATAGTTTTTTTCCCTCTATAATAAGCGTGACCTCTGGACATTCACCAAGTGTTTTCCACTCTTGCACAACACTACTTGCAGGGGCCGTCCGTCTGATCTCAGAGCCCATCGCTCCTCGCCCTGGGAGTGGGATATGCTGATCCGGTCCAGTAAACCTCATCCACCCACACCTGAGAACCAGTCAAAGCTCCCACACCAAACCCATGTCAGCAAACCTGTTCCCGTTTGCTCATAATTACTGGTGTGTTACACCTTTCCGAAGATCAGAGTCAAAATCTGCTGACGGGCGATTAAACGGAGCAAAGAAGTTAAAGGGTACATATCATGCTTTTAAATCATTCATTTTTCCATATAAATCATACCGTTGTGGTCTATATAAAGCGAAACTGCAATGCTTGGGTCTGAATTCCTCATTATTATAGCTCCACAGGCCCCTTTTCTGATGAGCGACCCGTTTCAAAGCGGCCCCTTTAAATAAAAAGGAGACGGTGACGCACTTGCTCAAAAAACGTCATAGAAAACAGAAAAATCTCAACAGGTTGAAAAATATGACCAAAACAGAATATGAAGATATAAACAAATCACCTGAAGAGAATAATTTCATCTTTTCTGTACTTATAAAACACAAATATACAACAAAATGCATTTAAGGGCTAAAAAAGTGGATTTTGCATGATATGCGCCCTTTAAGTGTTTCTCATCTTTTATTGGATTTTTTTAGTTATACTATTCCAAACGAACGCCAGCCTCAGTTTTTGACGGACGTGATAACGTGCGTGAAGGGGGAAGTTGAACTATGGTCATTATAAAATGCATTGTTTATTATATTTAGTTGATTTTGTGGCTTAAATACTGGTATGTTTAGCTAGGCAAAAATGTTACATTCAGCTGTCGCAAATTCATTGACCTTTGAAAATCAAGTTTATTTTTTACCAGGAAAGAAGTGGTTTTGATGCACAGAGGGTTTTTTATTGTATCTTATAACAACATTTTATTTAAACCCATGAAAATGCAGATCCTGTTGTATATATTAGTGAAAAATCACTTTCTATCATATTGGTCCTTCCAAACTGAGACTGAAATTCACGTCAGAAATTTCCCCACGTTAAAAAATAAATACGGCCTCACGTTGTGTCAATCAGGTGTGCACACTGCCTCAAAAAACATCAGATCGGGTTGGATTTTCTGCGTTTTTCGATTTCCGCATCCGCATCTCAAGCAGTTCGAATGGAGTTTGACAATTCAGAGCCACCGAATCACGAATGCCAGAAAATGCATACGAACATTTCAGACTCAAGTGTGCAAGGCCCTTAAAGGAGTAGTTCACTTTAAAAAAAAAATTTGCTGATAATTTACTCACCCCCATGTCATCCAAGATGTCCACGTCTTTCTTTCTTCAGTCGAAAAGAAATGAAGGTTTTTGATGAAAACATTCCAGGATTTTCTCCATATAATGGACTTCAATGGGAACCAAACGGCTCAAGGTCCAAAAGACAGTTTCAGTAAAAACTGCAAACTTGTTCAAAGGGCTTTAAACGATTCCAGACGATGAATAAGGGTCTTATCAAGCGAAACGATCGCTCATTTTTTTTTAAATAACAAAGTTTAAGTTTTATAAGCTCAAATGCTCGCCTTGCTCTGTTCTGTGATGCACGTTCGTGACTCTCCTGTTCGAACTCGTTCAACAAAATGAACAAATCTTTTTCCGAATCAATTCGTTAGTTTCTTTCGCCGAATGAACCAAATGACTCGGAAAAAGATTTTTTAATTTTGATGAACGAGTTCGAACAGGAGTGCGTTACAGAACAGAGCAAGGCGAGCATTTGAGCTTATAAAACTTAAACTTTGTTATTTATTTATTAAATGAGCGATCGTTTCGCTTGATAAGACCCTTATTCATCGTCTGAAATCGTTTAAAGCCCTTTGAACAGTTTGCACTGAAACTGCCTTGTGGACCTTGAACCGTTTGGTTCCCATTGAAGTCCATTATATGGAGAAAATCCTGGAATGTTTTCATCAAAAACCTTAATTTCTTTTCGACTGAAGAAAGAAAGACACGGACATCTTGGATGACATGGGGGCGAGTAAATTATCAGCAAAAGTTATTTTTTTTAAAGTGAACTACTCCTTTAACACTGCAATTCACTATACATAGCTTAAAGGAGCTAAACGCAAGTCTCTGAGTTTTTGCAGAACTACGCCCCCTCTGGCGACAAGCGAAACTGCAACCAGAGCTGTGCGCGTTCATGGAGGAACACACACACACACACACATACGCACGTTTGCACGAGCTGTTTATAACCTAGGGAGCACACTGTGCGGCACACATCTTTTGTTACAGTCATAATGAGGTAATCCAGTAATAAATCTGCAAGTCATTTAAAATATATGAAAGGAAAGGCATTCGAGTAAATTACACACTTATGTGTGTGAGAGGGGGAAACGGGGATAGTAGAAAACTTCGGTTTTTGTTTCCATCGATCTCCATGTGCTTACTGTATCCACTTATGAAAGAATTATTATGGAAACACGTTCAGTTATCACTTTGTACAGGACCCGTTTGAGCCCTAGAGCCGACCGGAGATCTCTCCGTTTGTTGAAAGCTTCCCGATGTCGACTCTCGTCTTATTCCGACGCCTGGCACTGGACAGACAGAAGTTTTATTTTCTGTCTCACGTGGAGTTTGCGTTGGGGTTTGTAATGAGCTACAAGCCGGTCTCTTTCCGCGCCATATACAGATTAAATGAAGTGCACGTCACCGAAAGCAACAGATATGAGCTGGATTTTATTTATCATCGGCTAATTTCGAAATCAGCAAAGACGGCAAGAGAGATCGGCAACAGGCCTGCAAGATCAGTTCATTTCTTTACTTTTAATGAAGATGGTAGTGTTAAGCGTCTGCGACTTACTTTCACTTTGATTTGCGATAGATTTCGGCGCTGACTTGATGAAGGGGCTCAGCTGCTCATCTCAGGTGATGCGCGTCGTCATATATGACTAAAATAACATGACATAACCTATAGCTTGGTTTCAACAGCCAGATGCATTTACACTTGTCCAGTTTCGTCTGGAATGCGGCCCAGACCACGTCCTCAAGAGCGATCGGATTCAAATCCGTCTCGAATGCGTTTCGGAGGGCATTTACAGCTATCCGATCACAGAAAACGCATGAAGTGACCAGGTGTAAACAGCCCCTTTGAATCCATCGTCTACTTTTGTGGAAAGCTGACTAGAGTTGTGTCGCTCGAGTGGTCTTCTCTGATACGGAGAACGGCGGCGAATAGCTACACGAACCTGCCAGACATAGCCAGGCGAGCGTGAACGCGCATGACGTCACGCCCAGTCTCCGATTCGAGCCCGAATCCCTCTTATATATTTCACTGTACAGGATTATAGAGGCGATCGCAGTGATCAGAGAAGGGCTCATTCAGCCCATCAGGCGATTGTTTAAGCATGTATGGGTTAGAAAACGGCTATTTTTAACATGAAAAGTTGCGCAATGCACCTTTAAAGGTGAGCAATTGATTTTCCTTTTAAGATTCACTTTTAAGCAAAACACATGTCTCATAAACGTCTGCACTGCATGATGATAAATGCACTTTAGCAAATGCTGGAATTACAACACACTTTAAAAATCTTTGTTTACTGAGCAACTGCTAAACAAGTGATAGATCTGCGGACATCATCCATATGTCTGGCAATCGCGGCTGCGTTGTTGCGAATGCCTCGCGAAATGAAGCACATCTGCCTTTCAATGGAATGAAATGGACCATGCCACGAGATTTAAAAACGTTAGAGATAAACACACAAGGCCATGCCATTGACGTTCTCCTCATTCCACAGCAGTGAGACGGCCAGGTCAGTGTGTGAAACACATCATCATCAGCCTGAAGAACTCAAACTACTGGAGTATCCCATGATCCCGCATCAGCACGCCATTAGAAGAGCTGCATCTTTATCAGGTTAACCGTCAGCATTAGCTGCAGGATGTTCTCCGGGGTCACATGACTGTGATGTGTATTGATCACCGCCTCAGTCTCTCTGTCTGATGAGGTGAAGGAACTACTGTGCGTTACTGTCACAGGTATAAAAGAGCACGATTAATTACTATTTTATTCTGTATGAATATTGCAGTATTTATTATTAATGGTTAATCTGTGCAAATCTTGCATCAGAATCACTTCCTCTTGCAGCATCTCGTCTGTGGTGACGAGGGCGGGGCTATAACCTGTCACTCACATCAGATCCACCAATAGCAGACCACAACCCATCCAATCCAAATCAAGCCCCGCCCACATTCACTCTTGTTCCGCAGAGAAGAAAAGAGCTAAAATAAATCCTCATTTGATCAAACTATTCACTGCTAAACGAGTCTCTCCATACTGAAGGAGAGGCTTTTAGAAATCTTTCTGTATCTGCTTGTTCGGGATTAAGGGGGTTTATGCAGGTATACTGCATACTGTGCATTATATTTGAATTGCATCTATGGAAAGAATGCCCAGATTTCCCAAAATGTGCAACTAGATCACACTGGTTGAGATACTGTATCCCACAATGCAACATGCTCAACTTGACCTTTCATTTCCAGTGTGGCATATAAACTGATCAGCAAGATATTTCAGTTCAGATATTTATACACAAAATTGCACTTAATTAAGAGCAAAATGACAGTTTATGATAACGGGCTCACTGAATTTAATGTGTACGTAATGAGTTAGTTCATAATACATTTATTTATACACTTAGAATGTTAAAAAAAATATGTTGTGTGTGTAAATTAAAATAAACCTAAATTAATAAATGTGTTAAAAGTAGAGTTAATTGTTATTTAATTTTAGCTATTGCATTAAGTATAATAACCCAATATTACATGTACATTATTACATTATAATATTGCATTAAAAACAGTCACCCTTTGGCATACAAATTATAAAAGGTGTAGCATGGTTATTATTGCTTATTAAAACTATTAAAACAGTTCCGTTAATTTGAATAAATCTCAAATCAAATAAAATGAAAAAATTTGTTTAAAATGTAAATGTTGCCTTAACCTAAAATTTGAAGTTGAATCACTAAAATTAAATAAAATAAATGTTAACTGGAAATATATGAAAACTAAAATAAATAACAATATAAATTAAACCTAAAAATAAGAATAATAATAAAATTACAAAAGCACATAAAGAAATTCCTAAACTAAATTTAACATTAAAAAATTGATAATAAAATAAAAAAAATTCAATTGTAGAGGGGAAAGTGTTTTGCATGACAACAACAGGTTTTCCCTTTTGCCCCATTGTATCGTGGGAAATGTACATTATTTGAAATATATCAATGATCATTTTAATCTTAAAGCGCATCTCATGTCCGTCCTCCGGCTGATCCTGCAGCACTGGGTGTGTTCCCGCATCCCAGTCCCGAGGGGCGGAGCTTGCGGATCACATGACCTCACTCAGACAGAGCTGAGCTGTGTGGAGCAGGGAGCGGCTCGCATGCTGAGACACACACACACACACACACACACACACACTCCAGGGAGCGTTATCATCCCAATCACTGCTCACTCACTCTCTGTCCTGCTGCAACTGTTCCCATTTATAATCTGGGATAGTCATCATTTTGATCAATAGCCAATGCATTCTTCAGACCAGACGTTTGCTCTCTAAGACGTAGTTTTTGTTTTCAGTGTTGGTGAGTGACGAAACAGACGAAATATGTTACAAACTAACATTTAAATGAGGTTCATTCATAACAACAACTTCCGATGTTTGAATGACATTTGTTCTTGTATTGTTTGTTTGTTTTTCGGTGGCCGCTTGCTTTAGCTTTTGTAAAGTCTGCTGTTGTGCCGGGAACAGCATCTGCAGACCCGCCGATGACATCATCACCCGCGCACAGCTGCCGCCTGCTCCCCCGGGAAATGACATCAGACTTGGGAAACGCTGGGAGAATCAGGAAACGGAGACGCTCTCTTTCTTTATTTTACCTCCCTACATTTACAATTATCCTAATAATTAGAATTAATATAGATATTTTAATTAAATATTTAATATGAATAACATTTTCCTTTTTTCTACAAAACACCACACTGTTCCTAAAACACATTATCAGCTCCAGTAAACACAATGAAGACCGCATCTGATTCCTGGATTAGCGTTTTATCAGTGCACCAGTTTATAAGGGGTACAATGGAGGCACTTTAATCAACTGATGCTTATAATTAATAATAAATGGATGCATAAATCGATTATTAAGATATCAGCACTTTTGCTGTTTCTAATGAGGCCTTGAAAATATAAATGTGTTTCTTTTAATGCTGAATGCAGCTGATTTGATCCGCCTGTTCAGTTTCTGTCTGAGTTTAGTATGACTTTAAACGAGTCACCGGTCAGTTTTGAAAGAGCCACAGCATGGCGTACTTATAGCTGCGTCTGCATCTTAATCTCAGATCAGAGAAGGTGTAGGCCGGATGAATGATGTAAATGATGTCCGTGTCCTCATCATGCGCTCGTGTCTCCTCAGCGGTTGCATAACTCCTCTCCTGACAGAAACACAGACCAATCCCCCTCTTCATGGACGACAGAGACGTGTGTGTGTGTGTGTGTGTGTGTGGGACTCGCTGTGGGCATGTTAGTGTTAAATTCTGTAAACGCCCCGTAAAGATCATTCCAGGACACCCCATTATTCTGTTCACACACACCAGAAGCACACACACACACACACACACAGCTCGTTACCACTCACAGTTATTACAGAAACCAGGATTATCTGACCTAGATGGAGGGATACACTTCAGCACTGTGACCCAATGGATGGATGGATGGATGGATGGATGAATGGATGGATGAATATATGGCGGATGTAAGGATGGATGGATGGATGGATGGATGGATGGATGGATGGATGGATGGATGGATGGATGGATGGAAGGAGGGAGGGATGGAGGGAGGGATGGATGGATGAATTGATGGATAAATGAATATATGGATGGATGTAAAGATGGATAGATGGAAGGAGGGATGGATGATGGATGGATGGATAAATAGATGGATGGATGAATAAATGGATGGAAGGGTGGATGAATAGATGGATGGATGAATATATGGATGGATGTAAAGATTGATGTAAAGATGGATAGATGGATGGATGGATGAATGAATGGATGGAGGGATGGATGTAAAGATGGAGGGAGGGATGGATGAATTGATGGATGAATGAATATATGGATGGATGTAAAGATGGATAAATGGAAGGAGGGAGGGATGGATGGATGGATAAATAGATGGATGGATGAATAAATGGATGGAAGGAGGGATGAATAGATGGATGGATGGATGAACTGATAGATGGATGAATATATAGATGGATGTAAAGATTGATGTAAAGATGGATGGATGGATGGATAAATAGATGGATGGAAGGAGGTATGAATAGATGGAGGGATGGATGGAGGGAGGGATAGATGAATAAATTGGAGGGATGTAAAGATTGATGTAAAGATGGATGGATGGATGGATGGATGGATGGATGGATGGATGGATGTAAAGATGGATGGATGGATGGATGGATGGATGGATGGATGGATGGATGAATATATGGATGGATGTAAAGATTGATGGATGGATGGATGGATGGATGAATATATGGATGGATGTAAAGATTGATGTAAAGATGGATGGATGAATAAATGGATAGATAGATAGATAGATAGATAGATAGATAGATAGATAGATAGATAGATAGATAGATAGATAGATGGATGGATGGATGGATGGATGGATGGATGGATGGATGGATGGATGGATGGATGGATGGATGGATGGATGGATGGATGGATGGATGGATGGATGGATGGATGGATGGATGGATGGATGGATGGATGGATGGATGGATGGATGGATGGATGGATGGATGGATGGATGGATGGATGGAGCGAGTGATAATGTGGTGAGCAGGGGCTGATGGGAGGAGGATGAACACAAAGACAGGCTTCATGCCTTGTGGTCATGTGATTAATCCAGTGTAAAATCCTCATAAGAGTGGCAATGCCTCCACTGTCAGAGGAATGAGGGGAATGTTCTGTCACTCTTCTTGTCCTCTATCTGAATGATGTAATGATGTTGAAGAGGATTATGGAGTTCATCTCTCTTCAGTGTTGATTTATTTCATCACCTTTGCTAATTGATAATGACACTAAGCCATATTCCTATTTTCGTTTTTTCCTATTAATCCTGCAGCCTTACACATATACTGCAATCTCATAATATCTGCCAGTCGGTAAAATGATGTCAAGGAGAAGATTGTGGCTGTGATGATTTTATAGCCGTGTGTTCAGACAACACACACGTCACGTGCACTGCATTAGACGTGAACACATGAATATACGCTTTATCAGCATTTCCTCATTTTATTTGAGAAAAAAAAAGTCAAAAACACTCTCTAACTTGAAGAAATTATGACAGATATATAATATTACTATAGAATAGAATGTCCTTAATAATAATGTAATTAGGGTGTGCAGAAACAGACTGAAGTTCACTGTTAATTATTAATAATCCACACAACAGTAACACACACAGGGCAGAGGAGAAACATCGTAACGCAAACATGACCGGACAACAAGAGGAGGAACTTAAATACTGACACAATTAAAGATAATTAATGAAACACACCTGAAACAAACAAACTAATCGCGGTTACCATGGTAACAAAGGAGTGGCGGGAAAATCAAACAAAGGAAGACATGTGACTTATGAAAACTGAACATAACTGTAACAAATAACAACAAATATAATATAATTTATCTAAACATTAAGGATTACGAGTTTTTGTCCATAAAGCCCAGAGCTGCGCTTCGCTCTGAAACACGCAGCGCATATATTTATTTCATTAAATCACAGCTTTTGCAATTTGATACTGACACAAAGTCATATTTCTATTACATACTATAATCTCGCAATATTTGCTAATCCGTGATGCGTCAAGAAAGAGACGTTGCATTGATTTGAGAGATATAATATTGTGCTCTTTATACTGCATATTCAGAACAATAGTGTAAAGTTATCCAGACATAGACACTGCCTTTGTGCACACATGCCTTTTTACCCAAAGAAATAGAAACCAGTCAATAAATGAAATAGCCAGAAGAAACAAATGTCCAAAACACTCATCTACACACAGCTGATCCCCATTAACATCACCGAAGGCCATGTGGACTCTTAGAGACTGTCTGATAAACAACAACACAGTGCGGATCTGTTTTAGAAAACCTTTAGAAAGTCTATTGGTAACACTTTACAATAAGGTTCATTAATTAACATTAGTAAATGCATTAACTAACATGAACTAACGATGAAAAAATGCATTAGTTACAGTGTTTATTAATCTTTGTTAAAGTTAGTTAATACAAAATCCAGCTGTTCATTGTGCATTCATGTTAGTTCACAGTCCAATGTTAACTAATACAACCTTTGATTTTAATAACGTATTAGTAAATGTTGGAATTAATATTAACTAAGATTAATAAAGGCTGAAGAACTATTGTTCACATATTGTACATGTTAACTAATGAACTTTATTGTAAAGTGTTACCGTGTTATTAGTGGTGTTTCCTAAGGCAAGCGGCACATTATTATTGCTCATATTCAATATTAGAGAACAGACCCCTAACCCTGTATATTGAACTTGACATGTAGTGTGACTTTAATATTGCTACTGCTCAGATATCAAGGCATAAAAATCGACTGCATCATTAGCCCCAGGTGTTATTTAATCAGTCTTATTTAAAGTGGGACAATATTGTGATTGTGATTTTATTGAATTGTATAGCTTGTTTGCACTTTTCTAAGCCATTGAAGTTGAA
Source organism: Pimephales promelas (assembly GCF_988280905.1). Taxonomy (NCBI): domain Eukaryota; kingdom Metazoa; phylum Chordata; class Actinopteri; order Cypriniformes; family Leuciscidae; genus Pimephales; species Pimephales promelas. Next base: position 36,244,734 of record NC_142779.1, read on the forward strand.
CTTTTGCCTGCAGACGGGCAAAAAAGCCCACAGATTCACCATGAATGAGCGACCCAAATTCAACAGCGCAGGGTACAATAGAGACGGGGAGGTGGGCTCTTCTGAGCCAGTAAGCAACCAGCCTGAACACCCTAGCAACCGCATAGCAATGCCTTAGCAACCACACAGAACAAATGACTTTTGAACAGGCAAACTCCACTGACACTTCCTTCAGAGCGGGAAAAGCGCAGTTAGTGATTCACTGCAACATTACCCATAAATAATATATAATATATATTAGGGCTGTGCAAAAATTAATTGCGATTAATCGCATCCAAAATAAAAGTCTGTGTTTACATAATATATTTGTGTGTGCTGTATATGATTATTTTGTATATATAAATACCTATGCATGCATGTATATATTTAAGAATTATTTGCACTTAAATTCTGTATATATATATATATATATATATAAATACATAATCTATATTTTAGAAATATAAATATTTTATATATGAATAACACATTTTCTTCAATATATTCATGCATGTTTGTGTATTTATATATACAAAATAATTATATACAGCACACACAAATATATTATGTAAACACAGACTTTTATTTTGGATGCGATTAATCGCAATTAATTTTTGCACAGCCCTAATATATATAATATATAATATAACAACGCCTGCTGTATCATATTCATAATAATCAACGCGATCAACATCAACCTGCTGCTACTACACACCTTCTGTAATCTGATTGATAGTTATTAGCAAGTAAAAGATTGATTTACAGTATAAGTGATACGAATTTCGTATTAATATCAGCTTTTGCACAAAATTGAATTGAAATTTTTACTTCTTTGAGTATGAGCTCCATATTCTTATTATATCGTATTACATAGGCCTAATAAATGGGCCTGAGCTATCAAATATGAAACTCACCTCAACATAAAACACACATGCAAACCTTTTTTTTTCCAGAGATCAAATAAATAATTTGATTTTTATTCATATGTCAGGGATAAAAACTTCTAATATTCTAATAAAATCTTAATAAAAGGTAATAAACGCTAAAAATACATCATGGTTTCCAGAGCATAAATACAAATCTGAAACCTTTCTGAATCTGAGATAGTGTATTAGAAACACACACACACACACATTGAAACGCTCCTAGACCATGTTTGACTGTGTCATTCAGTGGTGGACGGTGGGTCATGTGACAGGTCATGTGACAGTGGACCCTTTGGCATTTGCTGTGCCAGTGTTTCAGTCTCCGTGACCCGGCGCCTCATCACAGGTGTGGTATTACACATTCCCGGCTGGACAGCTATTTATAAGCGTTACTTCAAGAGTTTACACTCGCTATGCGGAAAGAAACACTTTCCTCAGAAATAACACAACCATGACTATGAGGCAGCGGATATGAAGAGGGATTTAGAGGGTCATGGCATGAATTTAAATTTTACATTTTAATATGTTTTACTTATAATGTTAATAAAGTGTTTTGTACACATAAAAAAACATATATGATTGTTTTTTAAAAACGTGATTTACAGAGAAAGCATTATGAAATCGTTTGCTTCTGGTTTGTGATAAAGCTGCTGTCAGATCCTATCCTATACATTCAGACCGCAAGCAAAAGTGGCTCAAATCCTACGGTTTGCTCATTTGCGACTTTTTTATATATATATATATATATATATATATATATATATATATATATAAAAGTGCGAACACAAACTATGCAAACACAGGAATCGATAAGTATAAATTTTAATTTTATAACAAGTATCCGATTCCTGACCTTAAAGGAGTAGTTCACTTTTGAAAAAGCTTTTGCTGATAATTTACTCGCCCCCGTGTCATCCAAGATGTCCATGTCTTTCTTTCTTCAGTCGAAAAGAAATGAAGGTTTTTGATGAAAACATTCCAGGATTTTCTCCATATAATGGACTTCAATGGGAACCAAACGGTTCAAGGTCCAAAAGACAGTTAATAACAGATTCAGATGCAGCTTCAAATGTCTTTAAACGACACCAGACGATGAATAAGGGTCTTATCAAGCGAAACGATCGGTTATTTCAAAACTTATTCCAAAAATGTAACTTTTCTAAGGACAAATGCTAGCCTTGCTCTATTCTGTGAGGCGCGTTTGTAACGTCACGTAATACGTAATTACGTTCAAAAGGTCACAGAGTCAGTGTTTACAAGTTGAACGTGCAAACTAACTCAAACGCCGTTTACAAAAAAAGGAATTAAAAGGTAAAACAACGATGTCGGACGATTTTGATTCTGTACTTCCGGCTACGTCGCCCGTGACCTTTTGAACGTAATTACGTATTACGTGACGTTACAAACGCGCCTCACAGAATAGAGCAAGGCTAGCATTTGTCCTTAGAAAAGTTACATTTTTGGAATAAGTTTTGAAATAACCGATCGTTACGCTAGATAAGACCCTTATTCATCGTCTGGTGTCGTTTAAAGCCCTTTGAACAGTTTGCACTGAAACTGTCTTTTGGACCTTGAACCGTTTGGTTCCCATTGAAGTCCATTATATGGAGAAAATCCTGGAATGTTTTCATCAAAAACCTTAATTTCTTTTCGACTGAAGAAAGAAAGACATGGACATCTTGGATGACATGGGGGCGAGTAAATTATCAGCAAAAGTTTTTTCAAAAGTGAACTACTCCTTTCAGTATCAGATTCCAGAATGAAAAAATAAACTTTAAAGCAGAGATTTTATTCTTCCAACAACAAAGACTCTGGGATATCAAACATAGCAGCCAGAAATAGATCGATGCAAAAACTCCCCCAGATGAAGGCACTCTCATAGACGGGACACTGGATTTTGACGTGCCTTGATGTCTTTTTTAGGTTTTTGGACTCTTGTTGTGTCTCAGAGAGGCATTTAACACATCATTTCACACCAAGACACCCTCGAACACCACAAAACTCACTACAGCGAGTCTAAAACCTGAGAAAGATGTGCATGAAAGTAGCAAAATATGTGACGGCAGATGAATTAAATCCATCTGACCCGGTTAAACGCAACGTGTCTGAGCGTATGAACTAAATATATCACGGCCCTGTATTTTACTACAGCTAATAAGTACAAACACTACTGGCTCTTTTATGCAAATTAGCTCTCTGGAAATCCCGATTTTCTGCAATACCCTAATCCTCATAGTACTGTGCTTTACACAGACAAAACAACATGCAATCACCAGAAAGGGCTAATATTTCAAATCCCCAGGTTGCTTTTCTTCTCTGCCGTTCACACACATAACAACTCGGTCTCATAAATCACAAAAGCAGTCGAACGGATGTAAGACGTGTTGGTTCTGTGTAGTATGCATGAAAAGAGCTTCTCATCTGAGGAGAGACGCACCCACTCCTAAGCACACCTTGAGCTTTCTTAATAAGACAAAGGCTTATGCAATTTATGACGGAGACCTGTTCGTACGTCTCCAGGCCTGAGCGATGGTAACGTGCATGAGCTGAAGAAGGATCCAGTCTCGAATGTACAGGACTATTTAAACGTGCGGATCAAAAGTACAACATTAAGACGTTTTGAAAGGAAGCGATTTAATCTCATCTTGGATGAAACGCCTCTGATTTACAACAATGCCACTCCAAGAAAACCCAATTATCCAGGTATTGTACCACACATATTCAGTGCTACTTATCTCGAAACCAAAAACCAACTCAATTCCATACAGTAACAAGACACGAACCGTCAAATCTACCAAAAGCCAGTCTCTCTTGCTCAAATCCAAAGTAAATGTCAGTGAACATGAACATGTCAGTGCATCAGAAGGACAAGTGCTGACTCAACACGACTCAAAATGCTTAGTCATGTTCTCAATACAACAGTGAACTATGGAGAAAGTTTTGATGTAAACTCTGGAGAAAGTTTTGATGACAATTGTAGGTTACACACCTTAGTGTGTGTGGGAGTTTGAATGGATTTTTGGATTTTTCTCCATATAATGGACTTCAATGGGGACCAAACGGTTCAAGGTCCAAATGAGAGTTTCAGTGCAAACTGTTCAAATGGCTTTAAACGATTCCACACATTGAATAAGGGTCTTATCAAGGACCATTTGAGCTTATAAAACTTAAACTTTGTTATTTATTTATTAAATGAGCGATCGTTTCGCTTGATAAGACCCTTGTTCATCGTCTGGACTCGTTTAAAGCCCTTTGAACAGTTTGCACTGAAACTGTCTTTTGGACCTTGAACCGTTTGGTTCCCATTGAAGTCCATTATATGGAGAAAATCCTGGAATGTTTTCATCAAAAACCTTCATTTCTTTTCGACTGAAGAAAGAAAGACATGGACATCTTGGACGACATGGGGGCGAGTAAATCATTTTTTTAAAAGTGAACTACTCCTTTAAGGAAACCTGTACATGCATATTATGTTCAACTTGTTCAACCATTTAGCATATAGATTTCTGTGATGAACTAATGTTGTGTGCGTGAGACTATTCAACAGAGACTCATTATGATCAATAAGACATGAGCAGCAGATCATGTAGGAACAGCAGAGAGCTGACATAATCATTTGCAAATCTGCAAAACTGCTTTTGTGATGTGTACGAATCACACGATGATGTGAAGATTGAACAGGCCGTTTTGAGAATTTCAGTTCTGATCTGAGAAATGCACCAAAGCGACTGAGAAAATGTACACAATAAATAAATCATCACTGCAACAATGAAAACATTGTGAGAATAAATAGAGATGCACCGATATAATCGATGTGGTCTGATGATCAGGGCTGATTATCTCCGCCAATCAGAAGCGAGGCAAACGAGACCGCAACTCATACTGTGTGTGAAGAAAATCTCTCTCATGTTGAATTTAGGGCAAGTTAACGTGACAATAACGCATTAAGAGTTTAAAAATAGCTTCATAAAAGCAGGGTTTCAGTTCAGGGTTGTCGGTCCGTGTTTTTCCCTTCATCAAACATGACTTTGAACGCCTCGCATCCAATAATCACAGGAGCTTTGTGTGCGTTACTTCTGATAAGCCTTATCTTTCATATTCGGTCCATTTTATCTTGAAATTCAAACAATAAAAGGCGTTTTGTTCTCTTAAATGTGACGTGAGATCGCAGTATACTTAAGTTTGACAAGATACAGGCCAATAGATCCTTATGGACCACACCCATAAACATTTCGGACCATATTTGCTAAAAGATTAAATTAATCTAAACTTCATTTGATAAAATTTTGCCAGGAGCATCTTAAAGGGATAGTTCACTTTGAAATTGATTTTTGGTATGAGCGGAGCTCAAGCCTTTTCTTCCACTTTATTACAAGTTATAGCATGAAACAAATGCATGAGCATCAGAAAGTGTGTTGAAATATACAGTACAACTTACTGTCTCATGTAATCTCTCAATCTGTGTTTCAACCGCAGAAAGACGCCAATAAAACAGCTTGTGAACAATGTTGCGTTTCCCTCAGGAAAGTTCTCCAGTGTTCATTAGTTATCTGGAAAAACCCCAGAGACGAGTCTATTTACTCAGAATCACACATGTACGTTTCAATAAATTATGTTAAACTAATTTTATCTGAAAATAAACAGCAGTTGAGTGTAATAGTTTGGGCTTTGTTGTTTATAATAATAAAATCTTTCCTGTGTAGTTTACAGCATTAGTTGTGAGAGCTTTTTTTCAGATCATTTTTGCCAAATATCATATATATACATATATATTGCTAGATGTAGTTACCCTCTCCACACACTCTTAGAAGAAAAGGTTCTATATAGAACCTTAAAAGGTTCTATCAGCGCTACATATATGGAACCCCTAAAAGGTTCTATACACTCTTAAAAAAAGGGTTCCTCTGGGTAGAACCCTTGGCCAATAGAACCTTTTACCAAAGAAAAAATGATTCTATATAGAACCATTTTGGAGTTCCATATATGAAGCGGGGGATGGAACCATTTATGGTTCTAAATAGAACCATTTCTTCTAACATATGAAGTGTACATTGACTGTAGATCACATTATGCTTGACAGCTTCGCCAACACTGACCCGTCCTGCCCACGTCGAGCTGCACAACACACACACACACGAGTGTTCACAGTACGGCTAAAGAGAGACATTTAGCGCGCGAGAAAGGGCCAGACAGTGCATGTGAACATCTTTTGTTCTGAGAACAGCTCCATCAGTGTTCCCGCACAACTTCACGACGTCACGTCCAGGAATGTTTCCATTAAACATCAATTTTATCATTGTCAGTGTTTCCCACTCTCTGGAGAACTCAGACTGCATGAACAGATCCTGACCAGCGGACTGAAGGGGAAACTCAGCATTGCTGAATGACATTCATATTCACATTTTATGCACTTCATTAAAAAATGAAGCTGTGATGAACTCACTTCACAGTTTTTTCAAATATGGGATTTTCTGGTGATGATTTTAGAGGAAGAGCATCACAGTTTCCAGTGTGTCTTAAGCGTCGCTCACGTGGTTTAGAAGTCATTGTTACTGGAAGAAGAGCTAAAACTGGATTCAACGTGAGGAAAATCGTGTCATTAATGCCTTAACTAAGAATAAAGCACAATGTCTAATTAAAATGAAATGTGCTTTTCTTCAATGTACTGCATTTATTATCGTTTTTGCGACTGGTTTGTCATTAAAATCACAACTGACATCGCCAAGAAAGAGTTACAGTAAACAAGTGAGGCTATTATGTGTTTAATCTTCCTTAAAGCAAAAAGATTTGTTTATGAAAGATTTCTTTCAGGAAACACCACAACCTCATTGCAGCTATAGCATAAACTAAAGCACATGATACACCAGTATTCAATATTCACACAATAAATCATTGTGTTGATCATAGTTTTAAACGTCCATAGAAAATGTTATTATGATTCATCTCTCAATTTCCACAGAGAAGGGTTAAAACGTTTTACTAATAGGCACATTTTGCATTATTGAATGAAATGATTGTATTTTCAAATACATGCCATCAAAAGCAATATATAGATAAGGCAAAAGCCTCTAAATGCCATTTGAAATTTTCTTCTTTAATGATGATTTTTATCAAGCTTGTATATTTAAGTTCAGTGATTTCACTTAAATGGCAATGATAATCACCTATTAATTGTTATTTAAGTGAAATTACTGAACTTAAATATACAAGTTTGATAAAAATCATCATTAAAGAAGAAAATTTCAAATAGCATTTAGAGGCTTGCATCTGAACTCTTCATATATTCATTTGTTATCCCTCAATATGGTCTGCCTCTGCTTCCCCAGCACTAGTCGACAGCCAGGCTTGTTAACGGCGACCAATAAACTAGCTCTGATAACCTCTGACCTCTAGTCACACACTTCTGACACACAAAAAAAGAGGACTTTTAACATCGCTGATTTGTGATTCCAGAAAATCAGGAATTTTTGGGTGTTTTCAACACTGTTCGTGTCTGTCAACCAACACAAAAACAGCTCAAATACAGAAAAACTAAAGATAAAGAAGACAAATAATAAAGATAAAAATGTATTTGTCAAGAATATTGCCTGCAGAAAGCAAAACTCCCAGAATCAATGACCCTTAATCATATGACTGCAGCAGCCTCACACACACACACACACACACACACAGCTGACTGTGAGCTTATGTCCTCAACAGCTGATAGACTCTCTTCTGCTACAAATCACCAGAAACAGACACTCAATAATCATCATATTCCTGATGTGTGTGTGTTAGCTCGACCTAAACACACGACTAATGATCATAAGGCCATTGTAAATGCATGAAGCATTCAGAGACAACACAACACGCCGATCAATAATCACAATTTCACAATGGGCTTAAATTACAAACATCAGGAGCAATTTACTATTTAGGTTTCATTTATTACCATGAACTAACAATTATAATACTTCTAATACATTTATTAATCTAAATTTCAGCATTTAATAATACATGATTTAAAAAAAAATATATGTTAATGTTATTTAATGATCAATAGTGTAACAAATGCATTGCTCATTGTAGGTAAATATTTAACCTGTAGTGTTACCCAAAAGTCTATAATACATAAACAGAGTGATATCTGTAACTAATATATATTTGTAATAAAATTTCTGCCAAACAGAAATGCTTTGTGTTATATACATTATACAAAGTAACCGGTTTCTGCATTTGCACTTAGGCTATAGAAGAAAAATAAGGACAAATGTAGGCTATTTGAAACAAAATAAGCATGCTGACTTGCACTAATTGAACATTTTCAATGTTTAATATTCTGCCAAATTTGGATTTATGTCGAATATTATATATTTTCAATATATACTGAATATTTTAGAAGTGTAGGATTGATGATTTTTTTATTAATGAAAATGAGTGAAAATGAACGCCTGAAAATTATTTATTATTTTTTATTTATTATTATTATTATTATTTATTCATTTAGTGCAATTCAACATGCTTTGTAAACAACGACCCTCACATGCTGGCGTTCTGACACCGTTAACTCTCGCGCTGCCCATCGGGAACGACAGGGTTATTAGGCAAAATCCCCCCCGTTTCTTTCACAAACTGAACTGATTCTTTACCTTTATACTTCTCGAGCACATCCTCGTACGCCTGGAGATACTCCAACTCGTCGGCGAGCATGTACGGACCCGGTCCGTAACGGGCCATTACCGGAGCGGTCGAGACTGGTCATTTACCGAACTGAAGCCCTGCCCGAGTGACCGAGCGAGGGAGCGATCAGCGCGGTGACCGGCGACGCCCCTGCCGCCCGCCTACATCCACAACCCGGCCAATGAACGGGCTTCCTCCCTTCAGCCGGTCTCTCCGCGTGCGCCCGGTACGAGGACGAGCTGTGTGTTATATCAGTCACTGTCGTTTACTGTGTGTGTATCATCACTCCCAGAAATAACAAAAATCTGTATGATATGAGATTTTGCAGGCTCATTTTTTTTTACAAATTATAGCTATTCTTTTTGACACTGTGCAACGTGTTGTTCAGCATTCATCCGGAATGCTATATATATCAAATATGCGTAATATGCACTTGATAATGTGTCATCATCATGCTCATGCACAGTCATCCTCTATTTTCGACGCGCGCTCCTGTTCACTGGCTGCCATGTGTCTGTGCGCGTGCACGTGCTCTCCAAGGTCCTAGAACCAGAAGATTCATGATTCCCGTCCTCGGCTTCACACTGGCCCAGGTGAAAAAGACGTTGTATTAAATGTATTAAAAATATATTTGAAATACAAATAGTGTGTTTATAATACATTTGTATTTACAACATGCTTATTTAAAGTGTACTAAAAATGTATTTTATTGCATTTTAGTATATTTCTAAAAAGTATACTAGAAGTACATTGGTAATAAATATATATTTAATTACACTTTTAAGAAATATACTATAGAAAAGCATACTTTTAATGTATTTATAAAAAGTATATTAGTAATATATTGGTAATAAATGTATGCTTTATTATATTTTTAATAAATATGCTAATGATAATTATACTTTAAATGTATTTCTAAAAAGTATATTAGAACTACATTGGTAATAAATATATGTTTAAATACACTTTTAAGAAATACACTATAGAAAAGCATACTTTTAATGTATTTCTAAAAAAGTATATTATTAGTACATTGGTAATAAATGTATGCTTAATTATATTTTTAATAAATATGCTAATGACAATCATGCTTTAAATATGTTTCTAAAAAGTGTACTAGAAGTACATTGGTATTTAATTACATTTTTAAGAAATATGCTAAATACAAACATTTTAATTGTATTTAAAATGTTTTACTAGAAACGCAATGCTAATAAATATACACTTAATTACACTTTTAGAAATATGCTAAAAACAAACATAGTTTTAGTGAAATTTTAGTGTATTTGCAGAAAGCATACTTGTTGCTAAATTAAAGTAATTTTTGTGTTTACTTTGTGTGTATAGCAATTTGTAACCTTATAACTTATTTAACCTTGTATAGGACTAGAGCAATATATTTTTAATATTTATGTTATACTGTACAGTAGCATGTGCTTCAGCCCTGCTTTAAAAAAATATTGTGAAAAACAAATGAGACATATATATATATATATATATATATATATATATATATATATATAAAGTTTAAAAATTAAGTAATGCACTTCTATACTTCTGCATTAATTAATCAAATAGTCTTTTCCACAAAACAAGTGAATACCAGTACTTGCACACATCAACATAAAAGATCAGGTACATACTAGAAAAACAAAACAAATTTGTTAAAGCTTGACTCTTACATTTGTTTAGCCAAAATGAATAAAAAACCTGTTTATAAAGCATGTTATGTTTATATTAACAGAGTTGTTTCTTTTTTTGTGGCCGTTAGTTAGTTAGTATTTCCAGCTGCATTCATTTGGACCAATCAGAGCCAATCTTTTCAAAACAAGCTTGCCGGCAATTGTCCAATCACACACTGCTATTTGAACTTACATGTTGGGCGGGGCGCGGACAGCGGATACTGACTGTCTGTGGTATTCCGTTATAGCTTCGGATATTTCAACAGAAATCATGTATTTTCCAAATTTTGCTTTGTTATTTCACTGACTCGGACCTAGTGAATGTGGATAGCACCGATCTAATATTAAGAGAACACACGAGCAGATTACCAGGTCGTCAGCTCCCGCGAACAATTTAGCAGTGAAGAGGACAACGCAGAGCTGCGCCGCCACGACATGGACAGAGCAAACTACTGCTAGAAAAGATCTTACTTCTTGGTGGTAAGTTTATTTGTTTAAGTGATTAGTATAATTGGCTTTATTCTCACTTTGGGTTTAGAAAATATTTTCAGAAGTTGATGTCGGTGGATTACTGCGTTTCTGTTGATTTGACACTAAAGCGAGTTATCGTCTATCCATTGACGTCTATCAACTTAATGTTATAGATCTAGACAGTGACATAAAACAACTATAAAAACATTGCACACTGTGTTTGCAGAAAAAAAGGTTATTTAGGTGATTACACAACAGGCTTGATTGTCCCTAAGTAACGTCTTGTGTTTTAAATATTATAATATATTTTAAGCTCTAATAAAACTTACACATTTGTGATATTTAATTCATAGTAAAATCGAATTAATTATTAGTAGGCTGTCAGTTTTCATGTCAATTCAATAAATAAATAAAGTTGTAATCACCAACTATAAGCTTTCACAAAACCAATTATTAAATATCTTGCACTGAGAAATTAAAACGATGTTAAATAATGAAATGAGAGATTTTATATTTAATATTTAGCCTAGCCAAGGAATTTGCACATTGCAAAGACATTTTTTTATTAAACCTGTGAGTAGATGAGGAGTAAGTAGTAGTTGATCCTCTTGATTTGTAACTTTTTGTTGGTGAAAAACAACAAAAACAGTCAATATAGTGTGTCATGTAGCAGCTAGTTAAGTGACCTATTATATATTAACACGTATTTGAAAAATGAATATGTATTTTGCCTGATTATGCATTGAATTATGCAATCGCATAATCGTGTTTTTCTCGAGGTACTGATTTATATGATTTTATGTGTGGTATTCAGCTTTTTTACATTTAATCAAGTCGTTATCAGCTGTCACCAACTTGTAACTTTCAATAGAATGTTCTGTCTTTATTAATAATGAATAATTACTTTAACAATAGCGTGGAAGTTACAGTAATGGTTCGTTAAATCATTTAAACAAAATACAAATTATATATGAAGAACACAAACTAGTGTTTGTTCTGCCCTAACTTTGTATAACATGCAACTTTATTTTTTCTTGTAGAGCTTCCAGGGATATTATCATCTCTCAAAGAGGCCCTGGAGTCCATGAAACGAGGTTCATTCAGCTCAAGCCCAAGATCATCTGAGCTGTGTCTTCCTGAAACCTCAGAAATGGTTAGAAAATTCTTTATGATAAAGAAAAATCCTATTTGTTATAATAATTATATCTGACTTTTTGTGCACTAATACTTCAGTAAGTGTTCTGAATTAAGTAACAAAGTGACAGCTTTTTATTAGAATTATAAATGAACAAGTTTATACTAATGCTTGTTTTTTTTATTCTTTCCAGATTTCCCTCTGTGTTTCTGATGTCCCCAAAAGAGTCTATGGCAGACTGAACAAGTCACGAACTTCTCTTTTTACTCACGACTTGGCCACTTTACTTTTTGCTATTGTATTTCACTTTGTTTGACTTAAAGGATTAGTTCACTTAAAAAAAAAAACTTTTGCTGATAACTTACTCACCCCCATGCCAAGATATCCATGTCATTCTTTCTTCAGTTGAAAAGAAATTAAGGTTTTTGATGAAAACATTTCAGGATTTTCTCCATATGGACTTCATTGGGAACCAAACGGTTCAAGGTCCAAAAGACAGTTTCTGTGCAAACTGTTCAAAGGGCTTTAAACGATTCCAGACGATGAATAAGGGTCTTATCAAGCGAAACGATCGGTCATTTAAAAAAAAAAAAAACAACGTTTAAGTTTTATAAGCTCAAATGGTCGCCTTGCTCTGTTCTGTTATGCATGTTCATAACTCTCCTATTCAAACTCGTTCATCAAAATTAACAAATCTTTTTCTGAGTCATTAGGTTCATTCAACGAACGAAATGAATGAATTGACTTGAAAAAAGATTTGTCAGGGCTGCCAACTCTCAAGCATTCAGCACGAGACTCTCGCAATTGAGCAATTCTCATGCTTTCACGACAAATTGACTGTTAGCCATTGGACCTTGAACCGTTTTGTTCCTAGTGAAGTCCATTATATGGAGAAAAATGCTGGAATGTTTTCATCAAAAACCTTAATTCCTTTTCGACTGAAGAAAGAAAGACATGGACATCTTGGAAGACATGGGGGTGAGTAAATTATCAGCAAAAGTTTTTTTTAAAAAAGTGAACTACTCCTTTCAGTTAGTTTATTTATTTATTTATTTATTTATTTTTTGTTCTGTTTAATACCTCTGCAAATCAATGCATTTTATGTTAATGTATTTTGTTTAGTTTTCATAATGCTTTACTGATGTAGTGCAATAAAGTTTATCTTTCAAAGAGTGTTTGTGTGTTTTGTAGAAATATTTTTTTACTGGGTTTTGTTGAATTAAAATGTTTAACTGTATTTTTAATACATTAAAATATATTATTTTTATATTAAATGGTTTTTGGAAAAAATATATTTTTAATATGTTAATACTGGGTCCTATAGTGTTCTACTAATACATTATTAATAAGCTGAAATTATATTTAAAATATACTTAGAACGCATTAATGTGAAGCTAAAATATACTAATGCTGTATTTCTAAAGTCGATTTAAAGTGTATTAAAATACACTTTAAATAAGTGCTATTATATTACATTAAATGTACTTAAAATGGTTCCATTTTAGCACAATTTAATATAATAAAATATATTACTATTACCTTAAAATTGAACTTAAATACATATTAAAGTACACTTAATATACTTGAAGTTGTTTCAATTTAGCACATTTAATACATATTTAATACGGTGCACTTAAAATACATTAAGTATATCAAAATAAGTACAATTTAAATACATTTCCTTTTCACCTGGGGGGAACATGATGAGCCTCAAATACTGTCTTTACAACATCTCTTCCAGCAGAAGCAGAGCAATCCGAACTCCCATAACACTTCAGCCCATGCAGCTCTCTTTCTAATCTCACAACAATGCATGTTATTTTATCTGTCTATTTATTATTTCTCATAGAAATACCAAATGATGAACTGCAGACTGTTTGTATAGGCTATGTTTTTAGATAGATAGATAGATAGATAGATAGATAGATAGATAGATAGATAGATAGATAGATAGATAGATAGATAGATAGATAGATAGATAGATAGATAGACAGACAGACAGACAGACAGACAGACAGACAGACAGACAGACAGACAGACAGACAGACAGACAGACAGACAGACAGACAGACAGACAGACAGACAGACAGACAGACAGACAGATAGATAGATAGATAGATAGATAGATAGATAGATAGGACAGACGGTTAGACGGATGGATGGATGGATGGATGGATGGATGGATAGATAGATAGAACAGACGGACAGACGGATAGACGGATAGATAGATAGATAGATAGATAGATAGATAGATAGATAGATAGATAGATAGATAGATAGATAGATAGATAGATAGATAGATAGATAGATAGATAGATAGATAGATAGATAGGACAGACGGACAGACGGTTAGACGGATGGATGGATGGATAGATAGATAGATAGATAGATAGATAGATAGATAGATAGATAGATAGATAGATAGATAGATAGATAGATAGATAGATAGATAGATAGATAGATAGATAGGACGGACGGACGGATGGACGGACGGACAGATAGATAGATAGATAGATAGGACAGACGGATAGACTGATGGATGGATGGATAGATAGATAGATAGATAGATAGATAGATAGATAGATAGATAGATAGATAGATAGATAGATAGATAGATAGATAGATAGATAGATAGATAGATAGATAGATAGATAGATAGATAGGACAGACGGATAGACTGATGGATGGATGGATAGATAGATAGATAGATAGATAGATAGATAGATAGATAGATAGATAGATAGATAGATAGATAGATAGATAGATAGATAGATAGATAGATAGATAGATAGATAGATAGATAGATAGATAGTGTCATCGCTGTTAAAATTGAAGGTTCTTTATTGGCATTGATGGTTCCATGAAGAATTTTAATGAAATCTTTTAATTCCACAAAAGGTTCTTATTAAAAGGTTCTTCTGGTCTTTTAAGAACTTTTCTCCAGTGTTCTTTGAGTAAACCCCAGAGCACTGAAAACCCTCTAGTTGTGTTTGAGGAGAACACTGCAATGATCCCAGTCTGTCTACAGGAGAGCATGATGTCCTCTCATTCCACACACACACACACACACACACACACACTCCAGATCGCTGAATCATCTCTCTTTAAAAACAACACAGGCGTCCAGCTACCAAAATACTTTCAGAGCCCATTACGTTCCACTTATTATATTCTCTTATGATGATGTCATGATGATGATGATGACCTGTGGATTTGATCCCGATCACACCCATAACCAGCTAAAGCTCCAGTGCGTTAAAACCCAAACATTTGCAATCGTGTGTAATTGTTTCTCCAGCTCTTGACTGATCAAACAGCACAATGACAGCAGGCCTCGTGATGTTGGATGGATGTGTATGGGATGTTTTGTTTCCTACCCGCGATCCGGAGCACAGCTCTCTCCGCGGGGTCCAGCACGGATCCTCCCTGGATCTTCCGCTTCGACCGCTCGTGTCTCGGTAAATTCCACGGTAACGTGTCTCCCGGTGCCGGTGACACCGAGCCAGACTTCACACTGTACTCTTCATCATCTGAGAAATCCGCCGATGAAGACATGGAGCAGCGCAGGGACGCGTTCCCGGATCCGGAGCTCTGTGTGGAGAGACAATGGAGCAACAATAAATCGCGTGATCGCGAGTAAACCAAACCAACGCGGTGCGCGTAATCTCACCATCACTGATCACAATACACGGACACACACACACACATCGGCTCCAAATCATCAGATCGACAATAAAACAAAACCCAGACCAGGATCAATCGCATGTGGCTCCCCCAGCAGGACAACAACACTCACCGCTGTGTACATCTCTAAATGATGGGAGAAATCCTACTTCCACTTGCCACTCACACACGGCGATGTCATTTTGGGGTGAACCACACCCTTGTGACGGTATTCCGTCTCGCGTCGAACGGGCTGACCCAAAGCATGAAACAGTACGAAACCTCAGAGACAGATAGCTACACACAGAGAGCGAGAGAGCAGATTGGAGAGCAGCACACACACTCACACACACCGCGTCATCCACTGACACACACACGGACAGAAGCGAGTCTGGTGTTACAGCGCCATCACGGGACGCGCGCGCACTGACGCTGCTCTCACCACCAGTGGCTCATGTCATTCAGTGTTGATCAAAAATTAATAACTTTATTTAGTTGTCTTTCAACAAATAGACTATATACAACAAAACATTATTTATGACATAATTTACATGTCGACACCATGGAACACAAAAGGAGAAATTGCGCAGAATTTGACTCTTATGAGCTGAAACAACGATCTTCACTGAGAGCTGCTGT
This sequence comes from Pimephales promelas, assembly GCF_988280905.1. Lineage (NCBI taxonomy): Eukaryota > Metazoa > Chordata > Actinopteri > Cypriniformes > Leuciscidae > Pimephales > Pimephales promelas. The sequence goes on from NC_142779.1 coordinate 36,260,927, forward strand.
CAAGCTCCGACATTATTAACAACAATTGGATTTTTCAGTGAAATATCTCGTTAATAAATTTGTTTTTGCTGCAATCTTCAATATATTTTCTATGTTTATCCAGCTAAATCATTTTGCATGTAATCTTCTCTGTTTTTGATCTTTGTGAAATCATGTTTTTTATAAGTGTCTAAATTTTGTGAAAAGGCATCAAATAACCTACATTGCGAAAATTGGTGTAGAAATAATTTTCACAAAAATAGTAAAATAGTAAAAAAAAAAAAAAGTAAAATAATTACAAACTTACACATAAAAAAAAAACTATAAATTAAATGTGCGTGTGTGTGTGTCCACAAACATGGCGATATCTAACATCCTTGTCCTTGTTGGGACATTTTTTGGTCCCCATGAGGAAAACAGCTTTTTAATCAGATTAATAGATGTTTATTGAAAATGTAAAAATGCTGAATGTTTTGAGTGATGATTAGGTTTATGGTTAGGGAGAATATACCGTTTGTACAGTATAAAAGCCATTATGTCTATGGGAATCCCCCATAAAGCATGAAAACACAACATGTGTAAATATCCACAGAATTAAAAGGTCGGGCACTCTCTCTGGTCTCTTCAATCTGCAACTTTAAGAATGGAGACCGCATGTCAAAGTGTGACTGTGAGTGAACAGGTGTGCGGCTCGCTGTCAGAGAGCTGCTGTAGGGCCCGACAGCATGTGCTCGCTGGGGTTTGGAGAAAGAAACACAATACAAATGGTAAAATATTTAAAACAATTCGATATTGACATGTTCCCAAGTTTAACAGAAATGCTTGGGTTTTCCCTGAAGAAGCATTGAAAGACTGCTGTAATATGCAAGGCAACTAATTTCTATAAACTGTTTCAGCAAGGACATATACAATGTTTAATGAATAAAAACACACAGTATATCATATACATTTGGTTTGTGTCTCTCACCGGGTTAAAAGAATGTAGGACCATTAAAGATAGTGGTCCAGTAAGTCCTTATACTTAAAACTCACAGATTTACACGTACAAATATCATAAAGTCAGACTACTTTCACTACATTTGAGCGGGAAAGAGAATTGGAACTGACTGGTGCATGAGACTGGTGCATGAGACTGGTGCATGAGACTGGTTTATGAGTAATATAGCGGCTGTTTGAGAATGTAAAAGCTCTGCAAAGTTTCAAAGATCAAAGTGCACGACAAATAAAGTTACTGTTTCAAAAGCAAGAAGTGATTCTGCTGAAAGGAGTCGTCTAACTCCAGTCTCACTTCATGCATGTGTAATGATTTAACTAATTTGCATAATGCCATAAAATAGTTTGAATGTGTAAATTGGCAAGATAAAACACTTCCAAATTAAATTCAAATCAAATGAAACGTTAACTTTATGATGGTTAAATTTAGCAGTTAATCCGTGAATGCGTGCCGAGCCGTGGGTCAACTGGTCTGTACGGGTCACAGATCAGCTGCGATCCGCTCCACCGTGTATCAAGCGCTGAGGAAGATTCAGAATTCAGAAATGATAACGGGATTTTCATTTCCGACACGCATATAAGCGGTCGACCAATCACAACAGACTGAGCCATCCAACCAATCAGAGCAGAGCAGGCCCTCAGAAAGACAGACTGAATCTGCGAGCGAACCGTTTTCAGCCTCTTTGAGAAATGAGGTGATACTGCATTGTATTTTTTATCATGGATGCATGTAAACTTGTTGCAGGAGACAAAAACACTATAGCATAACATGTACTTTAACATACTCGAATGTGTATAATGCATTGCTTCAGAGGAAGCAAGAAAATCTGATGTAATGCACAAAAAGAAAGCTAGACATTTTAAAGTAGACATTCAAACTCCAAAATCGTTCTGTATATTTCTGGGACAAAATGGGGGAAAAAATCCCAGATTTGAAAAAAAGTTTTTGACTTTGTACTGTAAGTAAGTATACATTTCTGCTGTATATACTTTCACATACTGTTGCGCAACACTTTGTGTAATATTGAGCATTCATATGTTCTTCTGATTGAGCATCCAAAGACAAAGATCAAGTTCTGTCGTAAGGTCACACAGATCAGTGTAAGCAGCTTTACAGTATTCCTGGGAATATGTTTAGTCACGCTCAATGCCACTCCGCTGCACGCCATTATCAAACTAGCAGTGCACAGCAGAGCTGAGATGTGCACTGTTCAATATCAATTATACATTATGTAAAGCTGTTTAAAAGGAAGGGCCTGTTTCAAGATGACAGCCTGAATTCTCATATGCAAAATCACTCTCATCTACATCCTGTTTTTCCAAGTATAAATATCACTTACAAAAGGCCTTTGATCGTCTTCCTGCCTTTCACACGAGTCCTGCCGGTCTCAAGCTGACAGCACACATTCCTGCTGTGTATAATTACATTCAATTTCTCTTCCTTTAATTTACACAAAAATGCAATTACAGAGTTTGTTTTTTGTATCTGGCATATCCTAAACATTATGTGTCAGTACTAAAAGATCATGCAAGCAAAACTACAGACATTGTAGTTCATCATGACTGATGTCAAAAATAAGACATAACTGAAAACCCTTAAATCTCTCTAAGTTTTTATCTAAAATATCTTTATTTGAGTTTCTAAAATGACCACAAAAGTCTCACAGGTTCAGAGTGCAAAATGCAATTCCATCCAAAAGTGAAAGTTGGTGCAGATATGCAGATTAGCAGATGACGAATTATGCATAATAAAAGCAGGGTTGTGTGATAACATGGATTTTTTCAAGCTGAAGTACGTGGAGTAAAGTGAACCTGCCTCTGTGTAGACTGCATCAGGCATTATAATCTCATTAATCTTTTGACGTGACACGAAGTCAGCCGTTAATCGACTGAACGCCGGTGGGGCAATAGCCAGGCTTTCATAATCACTGAGGTCCCAAATTTGATCTAATTAGGGGGGTTCGGACACACTGATCAGAAGCATTGATTTCTTGATCTACATCTGTCCATTTTGAGACATTTGAAAGCAAAATGGTTAAGAAATAGCTTTAAAAACCATATTATTAGTCAATTCCTGCTCTCTCCGCATCTCCATCACTCTTTAGTTTTTCTCTCTGTCTCCTTCTCTTCCCCGTCTTTGACTTGATTTTCATATGTGGGACAAATGATGTATTTAGCCTACTTAGCCATGGGGTGCCTCAGGGCTCAGTGCTTGGACCACTTCTCTTCTCCATCTACATAACATCACGAGGATCTGCCATTCAGAAACAGGGCTTTTCCTATCACTGCACACAACCGTACCTCTATAAAAAAAACTGCCAGCCCAACACTTCATCACGACTTCTCCATCCAGCTAGGCTCATCAACAATAACATTCAGGACGACCAAGAACCTTATGATACATATGGACTGCGTTAGATAGCACTTACATATTGTTGTCCTATATTGTTCTCATTTGTAAGTCGCTTTGGATAAAAGCCTCTGCTAAATTAATACATATATATGAAGAGTTCAGATGCAAAAGCCTCTAAGTGCCATTTGAAATGTTGTTCTAAAATGAGCATTTTTATCAAGCTTGTGTATTTAAGTTCAGTGATTTCACTTAAATGACAATTAATAGGTAATCTTCATTGCCATTTAAGTGAAATTACTGAACTTAAATATACAAAAGCTTGATAAAAATGCTCATTTTAGAACAAAATTTCAAATGGCACTTAGAGGCTTTTGCATCTGAACTCTACATGTATAGATACCTGTGTGAAGTCAAAAATCCTGCATTATCCAAACAAAATGTTTTGGGGGCTTGATTAAATAATTTTTTGGATGTTTTAAGACTCTGAAACTTGCAGGATGTTTTAATGGCACATAGACCTCTAATATGTCAAAAGATCAAGCAAATTTGATTTGCCATGTCATGACCCCTTTAAGAAAAAAAAAATAAGGTACATATCTCTGCTCACTTTTGCAGAGGGTGCAATCAAACAGTCAAAACTATTTTTTTTTTATAATGAAAAGTAACTAGACCTATTAGAAAATATACTTTTTAACATATTACTAATACCCAGCTAACAGGGGCGGTTTCCATAGTGTTATGTAAAAGTTATGTAGGCCTACATGTTAGTTAAAAAAAAAAAAACATTATTGAATGGAATTTTCCTTTAACGTTCACAAGAAAAAATGTTCTAAAAAAGACATTTTCAACACTTAAAAAACATTCATAAGTAACGTCTTCATAATGGGAATGTTAGCAAAACATTCTAAGAACATATTTTTATTGGCTGGGAATGATGTCTGAGGTAATGTAATCAGGTTTTAGTGATTTATATTTACAGGTCAGTGTTTTCGCTTGCTGTGAGTAAATGTCTTGTAAGTCAGCATATACCTACTGGTTTGCGTGTGGGCGTGAGTTGCACGGAGTGGTAAAACTCAGGCTGGACTCTCTTCTTCACCCTCCTCTTCCTCACGCTCGCGCTCGAGTCAGGCTCGCTCTCGACCAGCGGCTTCTCCTCAGACACTCGCGGGCGCGCGCTTCTCCTCGCATGACGTGGACTGTGACGACATACCTGTCAAACAATGACCATAATATTACTGCATGTCGACTCTGAGTATTGTTGTATTATGTTATGACAATGACGATAATTGTTGTTAATGATTTTGTTAGTTTATTTTCTCGAAGCCTTTAGCAAAAAATAAGGTTCAGGAAAAACAAATCACTGCATCTCACAAAAACTATGAAATAGCTTATTAAAGAGTCCTAAAATGTTAAAAATGTCTCTCTAATTTAATTTTTTATTTACTTCTTGGTAACATGACATGTTTAGGCCTGTAAATAAAAAGTAGCATATTGATCTGTCACACATGCGCAATGCGCATTTCACGCAGTTTCTTAGGATACAATTTCTCCATCAAGATGAAAGTGACTAGATATCTATCAAACAAAAGGGAACATTTAGTGACACTCTCACTGTTTTTTTTTTTTTGAAGGATTTGCTCTACTTTTCTGCTTTGTATGACCTTGACAGATGGAGCAAGAGAAAGATTTACCTCAGAGCGAAAATGATGCGGCCGGAAACCAGCTTCTAGAACAAATGGGAATGATTGAAACAAACCCCACATGCATTCAGTCACAATTGTGTCTTAGAGATGCTCTTCAAATAACTTTGTCTGGTCTTGAAATAAAGCACACTTTATTAAGTACACAACAACAACAACAACAACCAACGATGATAAATGAAGGCTCGCGCACTCGCATGAAGCACTGGCGCGCATCGACGACAGTCTCTCTTTAAAACCCATACGAAGCGAAGAATGAATGTAAATGTCTAATACACACTGAGGTTGTGCATGCAGCATGCATGTTAACGCAATGACATGCTAGAGAAACACGTATGCGACGCGTCTACTCACCACGACTCCTTGAACGCCTCGTTAGCACAGATTTTATGGGAATTTTCTCATTACGGAGTTTCCGATGCCAGCAACAGAGAAACAGAATCGTGGCGACAGTTCCTAGCAAAAGCAATAACAGCAATAATACACACTGAATACTTAAGGGTCTCAATAAGACCAAAAAAGCCGCAGCAATCATTGCGATGTAAGACAGCCACTCCTACACGTAGGATAGCTTAGGCTACTCTCCTTATGGAAATACTATGAAAGGCTATTTCATGCTGTGATGCCTCACTTGCAGGTCCCCGACATATAATCTATCTCATGGTGTCTGTACTTCAGTAATGGACCAAAACAAGCCATGACTCAGCAGGAGCCGCTGTTTTTACAGCTCATGCAGGGCATCATCAGCATCAGCATCTGAGCTCAGCAAAGCTCAACACAGCGCCTCTCTGCCACACTACACCACCAACATCTGCATGCGTCTGCTAATGCCCACGTCATGTGTCACTCTTTATGCACTCTTTACATAGGCTATAAGGGTCTTTATTGGCACGAGGTTCCATATAAATCAGGCTATAATCAGAGGTATCTTCCGTCCATTTCATTTCCGATTTGAAATGATATAGGCTAAGCAAAAACGCGACTTTATTCGTTTTTTCGTTTTTTTATATATATAAAAAAAACGAGAAGACGAGATTGCGGATTGATTTTTCTTTTCCTTTTTTTTTGGTTAACTGGTCAAAAACGAATAAAAGACTTCAAAATCCGTTTTGTACATGTGGGCCGTCATGACACGGCCCTTTCAGCTGATTGGTCAAGGAAATCTGAGCCTGTGACGTCATCATCAATATTTTTTTAGAGGGGGTTCAGCGACAAATCTGCCGCTGACAGCAAACCGTTGTGGTGAGGAGATTATTTCCCACTGAAGACATGGAGAAGATATCTTATCTTGCACATAGCAGCGGGATAGCATTCAAGCTACACATAACGCAAAATATACTGGCATACTAATGGGGTCCTAAGCTGGGACCCATCACTTCAGTGGAACTCATCTATGGGATCAAAATCCCATATATAACGTTATGGCCGGGGTGTTTAATAAGTAAAAAGAAATCACTAGTTAATACCACTAACAAGGCTCAAAATAGCCCCACACTAAAACAGTATATAGTGTTTCGACTTTTCGAGACTGTTTTCCAAAGATGGCGCCGCCACACGAAGTGGACTGTCTTTATAAAATATCTTACGGCCACATCGTCTGGAATCGTTTAAAGCCCTTTGAACAGTTTGCACTGAAACTGTGTTTTGAACCTTGATCCATTTGGTTCCCATTGAAGTCCATTATATGGAGAAAAATCCTGGAATGTTTTCATCAAAAACCCTAATTTCTTTTCGACTGAAGACCATGTATTTTTTCCTTGATTTTTCCACGTTCACAGTCAGTGATGCAGGGAGTCTCAAACAAGCCTCTTGCTGGCATCTGGCAACCCTGAGAGCTCTGAAACACTGCAAGCGGGACTTTGAACAGCAAGTGTCTGTCTGAGCTCACAACAGGTTTCTCGAGGCAGGCACGCAAAAGATTAACCCTAAAACCGTATTCTGGACAAATGTGGGCAAAATAGTTTTGATTTATTTTAAAAAAAAATACTTCCCTTGATCTGAGCGGTAAGACTTGGCTACTTTTCCTAAGTTTGCCTCCTGAGTCCTGAACACCGAATTGATGACGTCACTTTGTAGGACAACCCGGAAGCTAGCGGCGCATGGGTTCCCTCGGTCGAAAAGCAATGCGTTTTCCCCATAGACTTTTGGAAAATCGCAAAAAATAAGATCTGTGTTTATGACCCTTACACGTTTTGTCTAGCAAGATAATCTTTACCAGTTAATCCAAAATTTATACATTTTGAAAGCCTAGGCCCTATATAAAGATTTTAAAAAACACAATCAGACACAAGTTTAAAAAACCACAAGCAGGTTATAACTGTGTGTTCTGTGTCAAAGATCAAAACGAGAAAATATTTAGAGGCTTTGTTCACCACAGACCTTATTTCAGGCGATTTAGCAACAACCCATTCATAAATCCCATAGGCTTTAGAGCGAGGGAACCTTAATGCTAAAATGCTAACTCACTTCCGCGTTTTAGCCTAAAGAGTGACGTCGTAACTTCGGCACTCTATGGGCTCTATGCACGGCGGTATTTCCGGTGAAAGTGTAAGGATGCTCGATAACTTCCGCCGATCGTAGAGTCCAATGCAATACCGAGAATTTATATTGAATTTTATACTCCATGGTTATACTAAAGAAACGTAGTCACAAAAACAGATAAAACAGACACCCCTCGTTGTGTTTATGCTTCTTTTTAAAAATACATTAAATAAACATAACTATATATAAAATTACATCTAAATGTATCTATGTTATTTCGTTTCAAAGACGGGAGGACATGCAGTCAATTTTGAAGACTCTGCCATAATCCCGTTTTCCTCGGTTTTCCTCCGCTTTAATCTCCACAATTGGAAATGGACGAGCATCCTTGTGTCAAATGCGGAACTCATGCGTCCTAAATAGTATTCGAAAATAGTAGTACGTCCCAAACCGTAGCATGTTAAAATGACTGTCAAAGATACCCGGATGGTCTACTTTTTCCGGTCAGAATCCGAAGTGTAGATCGATGCACACTCTAACGGCTGATATTACCCACAACCCATTGCGCGTTGGACGAGGATTCGGTTAGAACTACAAACACGAGTAAAAAGTGTTAAAAAAAAACTACAGACACGGAGGATGCGCGAGTCCCACGGTTATGTTGAGAGGTTTAGATAAAGAGGTTTGAGTGATTAATTATCACCCTCTAAACTAACGAATATTAATTTATTCAATGTTCTCCACATTATATTGCATCGCAGCATTGTGAACTTTTGTAAGGATAGGCTACGTCTAGCCATTACTTTTTAAATGCATCATTATATTCAAATTGCAAAACACGAGGAAAGTATCCGCATGAAAGACCCATTAACGTGCTCCGATACGGTAGGAAATCAAATTATAGACGAATCCGACGAGCGTTCTTGTGTAGGCTGCCATCTTGTGGCGACGCCATTACTGAGCTGTTACACCGGCATAGACATATGCACCGGTATGTAAACAAACCTCGGAGATAAGGTGATAACGCACCCTTGATGACAGCTACAGCCAGGCAGACTTGTTGGGTTGATGATGTTAGACATTGGCCTCCAGTCACAGATGAAGGTACAAACGATCTTACAGATTATTTATGAAAATAGCTTGGCAAGCAAGCTAGGCTAACGTTTGCTACCGAGGAAACTAAAAAAAGATCTGTCCATTTGGCAACAATAAATAAATAAATGAAATCAAATAAACAATTTCATGTTTTTCATTTGTGTCCATTATTTATCTCATTTTTACATTGCAACGGGCATGGGTAAGGTAACGTTACAGCTAGAAAGTATACATAATATCGACCAACTACTGTTTTTAAACCATGGAAAGAGGTCAATATAACAGCAGGAGAACAATTATGTCACATAACGTTACATTTAGCTCAGGAAAGCCATTTAATGACCATAGCATGTAAATTGAATAGAAAAAATAACAAGAGAGGAGATTTTGCTGATCACTATATCACACATTTATTATATTTTTTTATTTATGTCATTAAATAATTGTTATTATACGCGAATGTCCGCGTCTTGTACTCGCCCAGGAAATCTTTGTAAACCGTACGGCTCCAGACAGGGGCAGTCGACCCCGGGTATTCACAATGTTTTCTCTTCAAAATTGAAATTTTACTGCCACCATTGAAACAATTTATAACGGAAACTGTTTACCCACTCGACATTATACAAGGGCTAACGTTGTAACGTTAGTGACAGTCGTAAATCGCGAGCTGTTTATTCCAGTGGACGCAAGTTGCAACTAAAACAATAGAAGGCAATGGCACAACGCTACCCAGCAACAGCTCAGTAATGGCGCCCGCTTACTTCCGGTAGTTTCGCCGGATTCGTCTATACTGAATGGAGGATTTTAACTGTGACGAGATGATTGACAGGGCAGTTTATGGTGATAAACTGATAAACGTGATAGTAGGCTATGTCCCAGACTGTGGTCCCAAAGCTTTAATACACCAATCCCAAATACACCCAACCACTTTTTATTTTACAAAAGAGAGCTTTACGTATTATTACAAAATTACAATATAGAGATCATACTAATGATTTATTTTTAAAATTGATAATTCTAAAATTTTATGATTTAATGGATGCAAGGTTACATTGATAATATATATGGTAGCTATACTGGGCCTATAAAATGCTGCCTGATAAAGTTTTGAGTATGTTTGAGAAACGTTATTGTAAGCATGAGTTAAAAGGAACATGTTTGTTTAAAAAACTGAAGGTAAGAACAAATACTAGATACTATCTCTGTAAGAGGAGTGAATTTATGTAATTGTTTGCATATAGATCTAAAATTGACACAAACAATAAATGGATTTAAACGGCTCCTATACTTTCATATAGATAGGTGTGGGTAATTAATATCTATGACTTTGTTGTTTCAAGTGTTGCAAGAAGAGAATAGAGCACTGTTTGACTGTTGTAAAAATTGAGAGGGATAGACGTCAATAAGCCTTGAGCTTCAGACTATACCCTTTGGTTTAATCAAAAGTTATGTTTATGATGGGTTGAATATTTGTTATTGTATATTTGTTAATGATAAACCAAATAAAATTAAATGAATGAATGAATGAAAAGCTTGCCTATCTTTTGCTTCACACTCAATGTACTTTTTCTTTTGCTACACACTCAAAAGTATGTACTTTTTCTTCACAAAAAGAGTACATACTTTTTAGGGCGTAGTATAAGTAAGCGAATTGGGACGCAGGGCTATTATACAATGTTAAGTGGGTGAAAAAAAAAAAACTCCTTAATCTTGTATTTGGGTCAAAAATGGGCACCCATAGAAATGAATGGGTAAAAACTAATTTAAAGCATTCTAAAATAAGCCAAAATAAGAAACCAGGTGACAGCAAAGTCACCTTTAGGTTTTAGCTGTAAGAACTTATTGGAATGATATTTTAATGTAGTTACAAAAAATAAATAAAATAAAACATAAAAATAAGCATAATTTACATTACTTTTTGAAGTAAATAAATAAAAAAATACCCCCAAAATAAAATAAAAACACCATAAATGGATAGACAAAACTTTATCAAAGACATATAACATTTATAATAAATAAAAATTAGGATCACACCTGAGTCCTCTGCCCACATTTGTCCACAATTACAGGATCAAGGGCTATAAAGTGAATACGGTTTGAGGGCTACAAATAAATAAATAACTTCCCATCTTTATTTTATTCCCACCTCCGTACTCCAGATATCAGCATATTCCTGAAAAGCTTGCTGTATCTGGCAACCCTGGCAGGCACCTCACGCGAATTACATAACACAGTCCACAAAAGTGCACACACCCACACCCACACACCGCAGAAAAGGGTTTTGGACTGAACTGTCGCTTTATTTTGTGAAAATGTCTGAGAAAGTTGTGCTGCATTATATCGATGGAAGAGGGAAAATGGAGCCGATCCGATGGCTCTTGGCCGCGGCTGGAGTCGAGGTTTGTTCAGATTCTCCACGGATATCCAAAACAAAAAGTGGGAATCGATTAACACTTTACATATATGTACCTTTTTCCTAATAAATGTAGTTTAAAATACCTGCTTTAGAAATTGAATGTGTGCATTAACTTTATCTCGAGATCAGTACTTTTTTCGCTTGGACTTAATTTTGTTCTTGTGTTCACGGCTTGAGGAGGTGACTACGTGACGTCTAACGTTATACAAAAAAAATGCAGTTGCACTTTGCAAAAAGTGGAAATCGATGAACACTTTACATATATGTAACTTTTTCCTAAAGCTGTGCAATAAATTTAGTTTGTTTGCATATGACGATAATGCTTTAGATGAACGTGCATTGTAACGTGATCTTGAAATCAATGCGTTCATTGTGTTCACAGTTTGAGGAAGTGTTTATGACCAAGAGGGAGCATTATGAAAAACTGGTGAATGGTAAGTTCAGTAAATCTCTAGTTGTTTTATGAATATATTATATGATGATGACTGATATTGCTTTGGTTGTAGAGGGATCCCTGATGTTCCAGCAGGTTCCTCTGGTTGAGATAGATGGGATGCAGCTTGTGCAGTCGAGGGCTATCCTGAATTACATCGCTGGAAAATACAACCTCTACGGGAAAGACCTTAAAGAACGGGCTTTGTGAATATCAACTTTTGATGAAATTGAAATTTTTAAATTAGATTCCTTGTTTTTCCACCACATCTAAGCAGTTATCTTTGTATTTTTGTCCCTTAGGATTGACATGTATGTAGAGGGCATTAGTGATTTAATGGAGCTTATCATGATGTCTCCTTTCATACCTCCTGAAAACAAGCAGAAAAGTCTCAGTAATATAGAGCAAAAGGCAAAAGAGCGCTTCCTCCCTGTGTTTGAGAAGGTATAGACCATTTCAGAAGATGTAAACAACACTGGTCCAGAAGCACTTCCTGTTTCAGTTTTTTAACACTACATAAGCTGGGATAAAATACAACCAACAGAACATATAAAACTGAATCAAAAAGTTAAACAAACATCTTTAAGATGTTTTCTTAACATGTGAAATAAAGAAAACAGGTACAAACTGAAACAGGAAGTGTTTCTGGACCAGTGTTGTTTACATCTTGTGAAATGGTCTAAGTTCATCACATTTTGAAGCGTTTATTATCCACGTAATCATGCCGTTTCTGATGGCTTTTTTAGGGTCTCGCGAACTCTCATTTCCTGGTGGGAAACCAGTTGAGCCGCGCTGACGTTCATCTTCTGGAAGTCTCTCTGATGCTGGAGGAGTTGTTCCCTACAATACTGTCAACCTTTCCCAAAGTCCAGGTGATCTGCTCCACGCTTTCCACACAATTGCACTAAACAATACCGGCATTATTGGTCACACTTTACATTAGGTATCTACGGAGGCGTATTGCATTCACTTGAAGAAAAAAATCTACTCTGTTTTTCTGAATTAACGAGTTGATTTTTCATGGATTTTTTTTTTTTTTTGCTCTGTTTTTCTGAATTAACGAGTTAATTTTTCATGGAATTTTTTTTGCTCTGTTTTTCTGAATTAACTCTTTAATTCAAAAAAACAGAGCAAAAACTTTTTTTCTCATGAAAAATTAACTCATTAATTCAGAAAAACAGCAAAATATTTTTTCTCATGAAAAATGAACTCGTTAATTCAGAAAAACAGAGCAAAATATTTTTTTCTCATGAAAAATTAACTCGTTAATTCAGAAAAACAGAGCAATTTTTTTTTCTCATGAAAAATTAACTCATTAATTCAGAAAAACAGAGCAAAAAAAAATTTTCTCATGAAAAATTAACTCGTTAATTCAGAAAAACAGAGCAAAATATTTTTTTCTCATGAAAAATTAACTTGTTAATTCAGAAAAACAGAGCAATTTTTTTTTCTCATGAAAAATTAACTCGTTAATTCAGAAAAACAGAGCAAAAAAATTCTCATGAAAAATTAACTCATTAATTCAGAAAAACAGAGCAAAAAAATTTTTCTCATGAAAAATTAACTCGTTAATTCAGAAAAACAGAGCAAAATATTTTGTTCACATGAAAAATTAACTCGTTAATTCAGAAAAACAGAGCAATTTTTTTCTCATGAAAAATTAACTCGTTAATTCAGAAAAACAGAGTAGCTTTTTTTTCTTCAAGTGAATGCAATACGCCTCCGTAGGTATCTATGTATTTGCATCAAAAAAGTAATTTTTAAGTACAGTGCTCTTATTGTGTGGATGTATTGAAAACACTTTCAAGAGTTCAACAGATGCTATTAATTACAGCTGTAATTAAATGCAGGTATTTTAAAATATAAATATAAGTTTAAAATGCATGTACACAGTAAGTGGATTGCATCAAATGATTCATACGTCACCATACGTTTTTGTTATTTTTGTGAGCATGTCTGTATCTTTAAACGGTGGCAGTCAAACATTCAGAACAGAGTGAAGTTAAGTTTCATTAAACCTTCAAATTTATATTTAACACATATAAAAAACACAGTATTGATTGTCAGATATACAGTAATAAGTTTAGTGAGTTGCCTGACCAATTCGGTCCATGAATCAAACCGATAATTCCTGTGATCTGTCTCTCTTTTAGCAGCATGATTATGATTTTAGGGCTGGGTATTGACACAACTTTCACAATTCGATTCAATTTCGATTCACAAGCTTGCAATTCGATTCGATTTCGATTCAATATTGATTATTTGGGATATCAGTTACAATAAATGGCAAATTTTCTCAAGGAAATCAAATCTCTTAACTAAGGCTTCATTAGCCTAATATGAATGAACTGTTTTGTAGCTATGCAAACACTTAAATTACACTTTTATTTATTTTTATAATAAGAAGATTATGTGAAATATAAACATTTAAATGGTGACTGTCATAAAAACTTTCCAGATTTATTCAAATATGCATTAAATATTACAGAACATTAAGATTATACTGCATATGTAATATGGTGTATATATTTAGCAAAATGCTCCTCTCTAGAGTTATTTTTCTAGCTGACTATAACGAGTTTATGTGGGTTTTCTGAGGTAAATATGACGATACATTGATTACAAGCTGTTTAACTGACGTCTTTCCACGGTTGAAACGCTGATTGAGCGAATCAATGTGACATGATCCGGATTTGGATAAGTTGTACTCTATCTTTAACACACTTTCAGACGCTCATTCATGTTTATTTGGCGCTGTGACTGGTATTATTAAGCCGGAAGAGAGATCAGCGATGCTGCTTCTCCAGAGCGATCTCACGCCACAGCGACAAAACACTATTTATGTTTTTGAATTTCTAAAGAAAATGGACGTAATTTGAAAATTGAGACTTTGTTTCATATCAATAGTAACAAAGGACAAAGATTATTGCGATTTTTTGGATGCGCGCAGCCGCGATACAGTGATCCATTCATTCAAAAGAAACAGGATGACTAATCGATTCTTGAGATTTAAGAATCGATATCGGTTCGTAAAAATGAGAATCGATTTATATCGAGAAATCGATATTTATTACCCAGCCCTATATGATTTTATATAATTTTTCATTTGTTTCACAGGCGTTCCAGGGAAAAATGAAGGCCTTACCCAGAATCAGCAAATTCCTGAAGCCGGGCAGTGCGAGAAAGCCTCCGCCCAACGAGGCGTACGTGAACGTGGTGAAGGAGGTGTTCAGCCACGTCTTTAAGGAGAAGTGAACTAACTTACAAGCTCCTTTATTAAAACTGAGACGCGAACATAGACAGATTTATTTGGAATGTACAAGACACAGTTGTAATAGTGTTAAATGAACATCGCAGCTGTTCAGGACATCACTTAGAAGATCAGAATTCGGAAAACCATTAGGAGGCTGAAATAAAAACAGACATACTAATAAATCTCGTGTTCATTTCACATGTTTTTTCTCTAGTAATAATATTGATCTTAATTATTATGAAGCATATACTGTCAATAAACTACATATTCAATCAGTCTTCCTTGTGTTCATGTGGTAAACAGTGTGGGGAAAACATGGTATTTTCAAGTAGATTTTTACTTCTTGCATAAATGTAGAAAAAAGTCAAATGTAAAGTTCATATTGATACTGTAAAATGAAATTTTACAGAGGAACTATTTTTTGGGGTTTGAGGACTACAATCAGAGATGTCACTTATCAAACAATATCATCTTTCAAATTCTAAAAAAGGTAAACAGATAAATAACTATATATTAATAAAGCAAAATGGTGCAAATAAAGTGCAGCAGATGCAATAACCATTGACAGGATATCGCTTTCCTTATTCAAACTGATTTTTCCCCTCATGAATATATGATGGACCCGAAGAATGAAAGCTGTATCATATACTTGGATATTTATAAGCAATATTACGCTCATAGCCATGTGAAATGTCTTTATACATCTATATCAGTCAGGCTGCAGCATTCATTTTGCATGAAAATATCAAGAAAATTAAACACCAATTTTTTCATATAGGCTATTTTTCAATAATTCGAGACTTTTCATGAATAAAACTTTACAAGAGCCATATTTTGATACGTCAGGACACAAGACTATAGTATATTTGTAAGTGTACCTCAGCGCTGCCATGATCCCTGCTGGCATGAATTTCCCAGATTTCCTGAACCTCATTCCCATCACAACTGCAAGCACGCCAGCAGATACTGAAAGGAAAAGCAATGAAAGAGAAAGTTCAAAGCTGTGAAGCACATTTGCTGAGTATTTCTAAAAAAGGGGGATTTTTATACGTACTCAAAGAGGTCCAGTAATCCTGTGGATCATTTGATATCCGATAGGCTCCGTATGCAGACACACTTCCAAAGAAGAGTCCAGCGATTAAAGACACCACACTTCCTGTGGGAGTCCAGCACTGGATTCAACATCTCCCCATCTTCAATATTAAACTGCACATGTTCAATTTGAAAACAACAGCAGCACAAGTCATACCTTTTCTTTTATATCCCATGAATCCCCCCAGAGCAAGAGCTGCAGCATAAGCGAAGCCCCACCAGTCCACTGCCATCCTCTACACATGAGAATCACATCATCACTTATAATAACATCACTCAAGAACACAATAAAGGTATATAATCCAAAACAAGGTCAGCGAAATCTTTACCAAATATCGCGGGTGAGCTGCGGGTATGCTTTAATAGCGGTAAATGTGTTGTGGAAGTGCTGTAGTGCAGCTGTGCTGAGCAGAGTCTGAAGTCTGCGCTGAAGTTCATAACACGGAAATGACGTCACGATGACGCGCGACAGGGAAGTGAGTGTGTGAAACGCTCTTTTTATTTTATTTTTTTATTTTTATTTTATTTATTTTTTCCTGTTTATCGTTGTCTAATTTCTTTTTTTGTGCTATTATGTTGTTGATGTTATTATTATGTTGTTTTACTCTGTAAACTGAATGTTTAAATAAAGCATTTAAAAAAAAAAAAAAATTTTAAAAAAGTGTGTGAAACGCAAGAGCGCCAAATCCATAGACAGTCAAATCAGTCAAATGCCTGTCTATGGTCAAATCAGACACCGGAATATTTTAAACGACACGTTGAGCTTGGCAAATTTACATATAAAGATAGATTCATCAAAACGAACTGTTTTCTTTTTTACTGTACGCGCGCGCGCGTGTGTTTTTCCTTTAATGTAACGCTAACGCCCGTGGCGCGCGCAGGCTAATTTTCTAATTTGTATTTTGTTCATAATCTAATAAAACAAGCGGTGTGACTATAAGGAATGATCACCTTAAAAATGTAAATACATGCAGGTGCGAATGGGGGAAACGGAGCTCAAAATGAGTTTGCATGAAGCACATGCTGATATGAAATCAAAATAGACCCATTTTTTTTTTGCAGTATTTATCATGAATTATTTACCCGAGCACATCATTGTTTTTTCATTCATGTGCCTCAAAATCTTGAAGTAAAATAACCTCTTGCCGCGACTTTTCTTCTCGGTGCGAAGGCGGGGCAACCTGTCACTCACATGATATCAACCAAACACAAGCATCCCGCACAAGCCCCGCCCTACATTTGTTCTTGTTTGTGAAAAGCAGTTACACTCAAATATTTAGGTTGACTCTAAATTGAACATATGCACGCTTACTTCCTTGTTTCCACATAAGGCATTTACATTTGTATTCCAATGCAGTTATCACACTTAGGCCTACCTATTAGACAATAAACCAGGTTTATTGATTATATAGAATTGAATCGAATGGGAACATTGGAATAAGAAACACAATTAACATGCACACTGAGATTGTCTCCTTTTGTAAAACGGGATGTTTCAAGATGAAGTAAATCCAACATTTAAAAAGAAAAAAAAAGACATGAATTACGACTATAACAAGTAGCTAGATGGCGGCAGAGAAGCATTTATTGGCTCATATTAACGTAGGATATTATTCACACATTTTGCTTTTGACTAAATATGAAACATAGGTCACTATAAAAAAGCACTATAAAATCACTAGGTTTATGTTTTACTCACAAAGTCTCATGAAAAACAATAAAGCGAACACGCGCACTCTTTATAATCACTAAAGCGCGTGCTCGGGATTTCTGCACACTTGAGAAAACTCCTATTTTGTTCAATAAATCTATAAGTGCCCAATAAATCTTTCATTTACAGTGTTTATGTTTTTTCCACATGAAAGTGTGAAAATTTATGGTCAAATTGAATTTTTCTGAGAAAGAACACTGAGGAACAGGTCTCTTTTATGTCATATTTGAATACCTAAATTAATGCTATAGGCTTGACTAAGTCACTTCTGATTATAAACACACCAACAAGTGACATATATCATATATATAGTGGTTTAGCTATATTGCACAAGTTCTCAAGCACATTCCGGTTCCATGTGGTCAGTTAGCCACGAATGGGGACAAACAATCAGTGATCGCCTACTGTACTCTTACTAGTTCACTATTAAGTAGCCTAATCAATAACTACTATTTTTTAATAGGCTAGTTCCCAGAGAACTACTGAAAAAGTTTGTAACTATTAACTAAAAGAAACTCTTATTAACGAATTAGTAAGTAATAGCTCACAGATGAAAGTGTTAGATACTTCTGTGGGAATTAGGCCTACTAATTATTTGGATTCGTATTATAAAGTGAAGATCATTGGAACTAACTAGTAATGACTCAAGTGTTACTACATGATTTAGTCATGATTTGTGCAAATGTTTGAGATTTTTGGTGAACTTTAGTAACTTTTAGAAAATGTCTTTGAGTAATTACTAGTTAGTTCCAATGATCTTCACTTTATAATACGGATCCAAATAATTAGTAAGTAATAGCTCATATGAAAGTGTTACTAGATATTTATGTGGGAATTACTAATTATTTGGATCCGTATTATAAAGTGAAGATCATTGGAACTAACTAGTAATTACTCAAGTGTTACTACATGATCTAGTCATGATTTGTGCAAATGTTTGAGATTTTTTGGTGAACTTTAGTAACTTTTAGAAAATGTCTAAAAGTAACACTTGAGTAATTACTAGTTAGTTCCAATGATCTTCACTTTATAATACGAATCCAAATAATTAATTCCCACAGAAGTATCTAGTAACACTTTCATCTGTGAGCTACTTACTAATTCGTTAATAAGAGTTTCTTTTAGTTAATAGTAATTACTAGATTGTTAATAAACTTTTTCAGTAGTTCTCTGGGAAGTATTAAAAAATAGTAGTTATTGATTACTTAATAGTGAACTACCACTTTCGTCTGTGCGCTATTACTTAGTTCGTTAATCAGAGTTTCTTGTTAGTTAATAATAGTTAGGCTACTAGATTGTTAATATTGTGTTACTCATTAGTTCTTGTGTAGTTATTCATTAACTAAGGAACCGTATTCTAAAGTGTTACCGAAAATCAAATACTATAGAAGTGGCTGCTGTGCTGTTAACTCACTAAAACATTCTTCAAGAGATTAGACTGTATAAAGGATCACTTTTCACTTCACATTCACTCACGGAAGGGGGCGGTATGCGCCTACAGCTGGTGTGCGACCCGCCATTAAACCCACAGAAGAAGAAGCCGTTCTCTTCCTATCGTTCTTCACAAAAATACACTATCCCGCGGTTGCTTTCATAACGACATTGGCATTTTCATTTACTTTATAACGTTTAAAATAAACGTTAGGTTTTTGTTATTGTTTCAACCCCAACCACTGGGTAACACAGACTGGGTCACTGCTGGGTTAACTTTACATTGTTGGGTTATATTTAGTAACAACCCAGCTTTTGGGTTAAATAGTGTTCCCGCGGCGACGGTTCGAATTTCAACGGTCGAGTGACAGTTAACGATATATATGAATGTAAAAGGTAAGTCGTATCGTTTTGTGATGTATAACTAGTATAACATCAAGTACCGTCTATTGAGACTTACATTTTGTATGATTAAGTTGTCAGTTTTGTTGTCCTCTATCGATTGAGTTATCACAGTTATAGCTCGCTCGCAGTAATAATAGAGTAAAAAGACAATTTTAATGTATTACTTAACGTTTACAATAATAATGGCTGCTTACATGAATGTCGATAAACTAAGTAGGTCAATAAAATCATTGTTTAGCATTCCGCCATATTTACTATATTCCGGACTGCTATTTTTTCCGTACTCTGGTGCCACTACAATTGATATATTGTTATGCATGTAACTTTAATAAATATGTTTTACAGATGTGGAATATAGCCTTAATATTTTTTTCTTTTAAAACTACTGCTGTTTTTGCATTTATAATGCGTTAATATAATATATAATTATAATGTTGCACTAAATGCGTGTACTTTTTGTACTAATTTTAGAGAAATGGATTCCTATGTGAAGGAAAGACTACAAGAGTGGAACCTCTGCCATTTAATTGAAACATTTCAAGGTAAGCTATTTAAATTAGTCATAAATGGGTCATTGACATGTAAAGCTTAAAAAATATTAAAAATATATATTTTCAAAACAGATCTGCATATTATTGAGTCATGAACAATGTGTTTAAACAAGTTAAATAACATTTCATTAAGGAAATAATCATTAAGTATTATTTAAATGCACTAAAAATGATTTCAAACCAAATAAGTTTTATAGGATAAAGTGATATATGACATGATTTTATCAAATTATTTAAAAAATGATGCACTCTTTCTTGTTGATCTTAACACAGAGGAAGGAGTGGACAAGGAAAGCTTCATGCTCCTGGACGACGCCAGCATCGCCGCTCTAATTCCAAGAATTGGTTTCAGGGTTAAATTCAAGAAATATCATTCAGAACTTCTGGAAGTAAGTTCACACACTTACTAAACAACGATAGCTTTTTTGATCACATGTTTCAAGTGCAGTCAGTCAGGTTATACGAATGCACAACATTCAATTTCTTATGATCATAGAGGAGACGCATATTAAAATGTCAAACAGTCATCATCCTCAACACATCATTTGCACAATCAACATATTCCAACACTATTTCAACACAATCAACATATTCTAGCCACTAATTAATTACATGGTGAAGCAAACCGCTACTTAGATCACTGATATTGTAAATAGCTCTTTTACATCGACTTGCTAATAAGGGCCCGTTCACACCTACCTTGTTTGGTCCGAATCAAAATAATAGATGTTAAAGCTCCCCCGGACTACGGTCCGTACCAAACAGATGAAATTTGGTCTGACGAATAGAAGGTAGTCTCGGCCTGGATCAAACTGAACAAAGGTTTGGTTCGTTTCTAGTGTGAAAGCATTTCTGTATGGTTCAGACATTCAGACCTTTTACAGGAAGTTCTGGTGGTTCCCGCATAGCCGAAAAAACATAATGTGGCAGGAAAAATGAGGCGTGTAGCACATGGAGAGAGGAGGAGACGAGGTTTTTAATTGAAGTGGTCCGATTACATACCCAGCAAACAAATTTAGGTTCTGGGAACGTTCTAGTTTTTGGTTCCCAGAACGTTCCTAGAACTTTCCCTTAAGGTTAAGGGAACATTCCCGGAACATTCTCCTCACGTTATAAAAATGGCACCTAAAAATAACCTACATTAAACGTTCCTATAACGTTCTTGTTTGGTTCCAAAAAAATAACCTCATGGGACCATTCGGGAACGTTAGGGGAACGTTCTGTGTTTGCTGGGTAATAAGAAGTCAAATGGAAAAAAATGCAGACCAAATATTTTTTGGACCCAAAAAAATTTTCCAAATATTTTTGGAGATAATGAGAGAACGGGAGAACAATGCCACCTGAAGATAAAGATACTGCGGCAGCAATATACAAAGGCGTGCGATCCCATGAAAATAAAATAAAAATAACAATATAGTTGCAACGATATGCGTCTGTTCATCATGTTGTCAAAGTTACCCGCCGAATTGACAACACGCTGAGTCAGATGCACGTCCATTTACTAAACCAATCAATGTCGAGATGCAACCCACATAGATGATGACGACAGGACGCAAGTATGTCACGTAAAGTTCTTTAGTGCGCTCGCATAATTACAGTGTGAAACAAAACCAAAACTTTCGGACTTTCCGGTGTGAAATCGCCCTTAGTTGTCTACATCAGCTGTCGTATGGGTCACACACAAGTTTGACCCAGTATCAAATATTTCTCTTATCTGTCAAACATATTTTATTTGGTTGTCCTGGACTTGCTCTTTTATGATGTTACTTCACTTGAGAACATATTTAATGAGATTATCCTGAAAATGTTAATTTAAAAAAATCTTGTATAATATGATTTGCTGTTTTTGTATTTGTTTTTTATTGTATAATATGATATTTGTTTTTTGTAATTGATTTTTTTTGCCATGAAAATAGCTTTGAATGCTGACATCGCATTAAATAAAATAATGTGAATCTGCTCACTCGGATCATCCTGATGTCAGTGCCATAAACAATCAGTTTGAGGGAGCATTTCATCGTCGAGCGTTCGGATGCATTAACTGGCAGCGAGAGACAGATGGCAGTCCAGGACAGCTTTCAATATGTTCCACTGCGGCCCGTCCTTAAAAATAAATGCTAGAATACCAGTGCCCTCGAATGACCAGCGCCCGTGTCTAAACAACTCTCCGTTCTGCGTGTCCTGTGGGCATACAGGCCCCAATTATGCTGTGCCTTCAGCTGTAGTTCCTGAACAAGTTTTGGAAGCACTTGGCTGTTGGTGGATTAGGGGTGGGCGATGTGATCAAAATCTTAGATCAAAATTTTCATAATTATCACAATTTTCAATATATATATATATATATATGAAGAGTTCAGATGCAAAACCCTCTAAGTGCAATTTGAAATTTTCCTCTAGAATGATAATTTTTATCAAGCTTATTTCAGTGATTTCACTTAAATGACAATGATAATTACCTATTAATTGTTATTTAAGTGAAATTACTGAACTTAAATATACAAGTTTGATAAAAAATCATCATTAAAGAAGAAAATTTCAAATGCCATTTAGAGGCTTTTGCATCTGAACTCTTCATATATATATACTCGCCTGAAAAAGACAAGCTAACACTGATAAAGAAAGAGCAAAAAAAAAAAAAAAAAAAAAAAACTACAATAGAACATATTAAATGCATGAAAAGACATACCTGACAAACTTCAAGAACTAGAAATACTACATAAAAATTAGGCTAATCAAATATATATATGTTCTTATTAAAGTTACTAAAGTGATAAAGTCAAGAGCAGTAAGACAGTTTCTCTTTCTTTTTGTTTAACATTAATAAACAACAGAAGGTACATTTGGAAGCTGTCACTTTAAGACCGACTTCACGGATCCATTATACTCGTGTAATTTCTTTCTCAACTGTTTACATTCACTTACATAGACATAAATGTTTACTTGCAAATACATGGTCACTTTGACACAAGTAAAGTATGTGTATTTAACCGTTCAAGCCCAATTTGGCGGCAGCGCTGTTTTTAAACCACAATGCTTAAAAACACAAGCAAACTACAAATGGAATAGCTAATACATTTTATAGCTGATAATGTCTGATATTTACATTCTTTTCCCCTTTTTAAACAGTCTCTGGGCCATAGCCCTGTCAACAATCAAGCATGTCCCAGTCAATCGCCTGTGAGGAATGACCCCGCGACCCCAGCACAGATAATACTGGAAAGCTGCCAAACAAGATCAAGCAACTCAACCTTTGTAATAGCACGTCTTTTGATAATCTTGAACTTGAATTTCAGGCTGATATTTTATTGTTTAAGAACAAATTGAGTGTTCTTCTTTTCACAGGATATACGAGAAATCCTGAGCAATTCTGGAGGATCGGCGTTAATATCGTCTTTAGACAGAGACGGGCACCTAAGCCTCAAGGACCGATGTCAGATGGTGCGGTTGTTGGTTTCACATTTGATGGGAAGGTTTGGGGAAAAGTGAGTAGAGGTATTATTAATCATTATTAAATGATAAAATCACTCGACTAGTGCACATGAATTAATAAACTGGCCTATATGAACGTTTCATATGCATGTTTCTTTGTATAGCCCGACAGCTGAGATCAAGAAGGAGATGGCTTTGGCAATAACTGCCCAGTTTCCTTGTCTGAAAAGCAATGAGGGATACGGATATGTAAGTTGTGCTGACACATTCTGATTATAAGATAATCAAGGGCTGATAAAGAGAATTAGTCCCCGCTTTATCATGACGGTGGTTTTGTTGCAGGAGGTGTGGTATACACCTTGTCGCTATCGTCACCCTGCAACCGGGTATCTCGAAGAAAGACTCCGCAACGTGAGGAAACGTCTGAGGAAACAGCCAT
This sequence comes from Pimephales promelas, assembly GCF_988280905.1. Classification (NCBI taxonomy): domain Eukaryota; kingdom Metazoa; phylum Chordata; class Actinopteri; order Cypriniformes; family Leuciscidae; genus Pimephales; species Pimephales promelas. The sequence continues at coordinate 36,284,688 of NC_142779.1, forward strand.
CCCAGAATTCATCTTCCCAAACCAGTTTTCCACTGCCAGGTACGAACTAGGAATGGGTGATTATATGTATGTATATACATATAATTATATTATTGCCAGGAACATAAATTGAATAAATGAATCAAAAGTAAAATAGCATTGCATATTTGACTGTATAAATTAATCCTCATTAAAGTTACAAAGGCTATTCAATGAAGAGAAGTGAGTGATTTGCTTTTATTTTGTTAACATTAAAAACATAGCCCGCAGGAATATTAGGCTGTTGTCACTTTAATGCACAATGCACTGATCCAGGACACCGATACTGTTACACATGCGTTATCTTTCTCAGCTGTTTATGTTCACTAAAGACATACTTAAGGTTTGCTTGGATACTCGCCAAGACTGGCATGTCGACACAATTTTTGTGTTAATTTTTTTTTGCACTTAAAGGGTTAGTTCACCCAAAAATGAAAATTAAGTCATAAATTACTCACCCTCATGCTGTACCAACCCCGTAAGACCTTCGTTCATCTTCGGAACACAAATGAAGATATTTTTGATTAAATCTGAGAGCTGGATCACTCCTCCATAGGCTGCCTAAGGGATCGAAACTTGACGGCCCAGTAAGTCATTGCAGAAAATGTTTAAATATTCCATGTGACTACAAAGTTTATCAAGCGACGAGAATACTTTTTGTGCGAAAAAACAAACAAAAACAACAACTTTATTTGACTATTTCTTTTCTTCCTTGTAGGCCTGAGACGAGAGTTCAAGAGATTTCCACGACGCATGCGCGAGAACTGAACTGAAGTAGTTGAAGGAGATCGCAGTTCTCGCGCATGCGTCGTGGGAAGTCTCGTTTCAGGCCTACACTCCAAATGTACAAAAAAAATAGCTCAATGTTAAAATTGACTGGAGTTCTCCTTTAATAGGCCTCCACTATCGTTCCTGCTTGTGGTTTCCAGACGTTCATGGTTTTATATTGATGTATTTTAACTTCAATAGAGTCAGCGTTGTCTTCAACTGATATTCACACAATGCTTGAGTGGCTGAAGAACAATAGAGGCCCTCACAGTCAAATCATGGAGCCCATGGGACACACAGCACCTCATCGAGCCGCATGGATTCGATCCCCTGGATCGGAAACCGTAGAAGAAATCAATGCAGAATATCCCAAACTTCATGACTTTCCTGGAATGGTGAGGATAATGATGTGCTAGATAGGGGATTTTCAGATGGGTTTTAGTCTAGATTTAAATTTACAGAGTACGTCTGCTTCCCAAACAGTGTTAGGAAGACTATTCCAAAGTTTATGTGCTAAATAGGAAAAGGATCTACCAATCTGCAGTTGATTTGATATTATTATATCTATTATTATAAACTGGACAGAATTTTGAGGACGTGAAAGACGATAATACAAGAGCTCACTCAAGTACTGGGGAGCTAAACCATTTAGTGCTTTGTAAGTAATTAGCAAGTGTCTATAGTGTGTAATTGAGAGCCAATGCAGTGTTGGCAGAACATATGACGGCTAATATGGTCATGATTCCTGGTTCTGGTCAGAACTCAAGCTGCTGCATTTTGGCCCAGCTGGAGTTTGTTTATTATGTATGCAGGGCAGCCACCCAGCCTCTACTCTACATTACAATAATCTAGCCTTGAGGTCAGGAACGCAAGAGTGAACTTTCCTGCATTTGTCACTGAGTGCAAATGTTGTATTTTTTAAGATGGAAGAATGTGGTTTTACAGATGCTAGCAATATGGCTTTCAAATATAAGATTGGTATCAAAGAGCACACATACACACACCCAGGTTCCTAACATACGACGAAGACTTGATAGAGCAGCCGTCAAGTATTCTTGGGTATAACATGCAGAGGTTTTTGGTCCAATCATTAGAATTTTTCAGAATTATGTACTAATTTTACTAATTTTTCACTAATTTTTTTTTATTTTTTATCAGCGCCTAATTTTGTGAATTGGAAGTTTCGTCTGGGCACAAATAAATTTAGAGCTGAGTTTCATCAGCATGAAAGCTAATGGCATGCTTCCTAATGATATCTCCTAAGGGTAGCATGTACAGCAACGGTCCTAGTACTGAGCCTTGAGGTACTCCATACTGAACTTGTGTTTGATATATGATATGATATTATAAGTAGCTTGGAAGATTGGATAGAGTGAGACTAATTCTGCATAGCTGTGCTAAAGAATCTTCATTACTCATTGCTGATAACGTCGGATATTTACTTTATTTTTCTTTTCTTTTAAACAGTCTCTGGGCAATAGCTCTATCAACAATCAATCGCCTGTGAGGAATGACCCCGCGACCCCAGCACAGATAATACTGGAAAGCTGCCAAACAAGATCAAGCAATAGCTTTGTAATAGCTCGTCTTTTGATACACTTGAACTTAAATTTTGTAATTTTTTTATCAGAACAAATTGAGTGTTCTTCTTTTCACAGGATATACGAGAAATCCTGAGCAATTCTGGAGGATCGGCGTTAATATCGTCTTTAGACAGAGACAGACACCTAAGCCTCAAGGAGCGACGTCAGATGGTGCGGTTGTTGGTTTCACATTTGATGGGAAGGTTTGGGGAAAAGTGAGTAGAGGTATTATTAATCATTATTAAATCATAAAATCACTCGACTAGTGCACATGAATTAATAAACTGGCCTGTATGAACGTTTCATATGCATGTTTCTTTGTATAGCCCGACAGCTGAGATCAAGAAGGAGATGGCTTTGGCAATAACTGCCCAGTTTCCTTGTCTGAAAAGCAATGAGGGATACGGATATGTAAGTTGTGCTGACACATTCTGATTATAAGATAATCAAGGGCTGATGAAGAGAATTAGTCCCCGCTTTATTATGACGGTGGTTTTGTTGCAGGAGGTGTGGTATACACCTTGTCGCTATCGTCACCCTGCAACCGGGTATCTCGAAGAAAGACTCCGCAACGTGAGGAAACGCCTGAGAGGCCAGAGACAGCAAAGCAATCCACAGCCATCCCAGTATTCCTCTTCCCGACCCAGTTTTCCACTGCCAGGTTGGTGCTAGGGATAGGCGTTTATGTGCAAAGGGTTTTAGTATGCAAAGGGAATGTTGTACGTTTGCTCTTTAGACAATTTGCACGGCAAAATATTGCTGTGAAATGAAAGGGATAGTTACATTTACATTTATGCATTTGGCTGACGCTTTTATCCAAAGTGACTTGCATTGCATTTCCAGGGACACATTTACTTTCTTATCAGTTCTTGCTTTCCCTGGGAATCGAACCCATGACCAACGCTCTACTATTTTAGATACTTCTATGTCCTATGCCATTCCAACAAGTGTTATTTCTTACTCTAGAAATGATGTCTTTAGTGAGAAACGACACCAGATCTTAGGCAGAATATCTGATCTGTATTCCAGGTCGTCTGCAGTCATAAGGGAGCTTTATGTAAGGGACACACTGATAATCTTCACCTTAGTTTTCAAATATCATGTTTTTAAAATAGATTTAAATTGTTTATCATTTTTAATTTAGGGATTTTAACCTCAAGATGGAAAGTAATTGTCTGTTTTTTTGGTTAAAAACGTAATGTTTATATTTTTTTTAATCTTTTTTAGATGCATTCACTATATACACTATATTGATTTATGACGTCTGCCTTTACATGCACATGATCTTTAATGACATCCCATTCTTAATCAGTAGGGTTTAATATGGAGATGGTCAAACCCTTTGCAGCTAAAACAACTTCAACTCTTCTGGGAAGCTTTTCCTCAACGTTTAGGATTAGGGTTGGGTATCGTTTGAATTTGAACGATTCTGATTCCGATTCCTTGTTTCGATTCCGGTTCCTAACGATTCTCGATTCTGATTCTTTTAAGAGGCGGGGTCAAAAAAGTTTAGCTAACCTTGCTAACCAACGGCCTTTCTGAAGGAAATACTCCTTCTGTAAAAATACTCCTTTAGTCACAAACTTTGCATTTTGCCGAGATTTCGTTATTTTTAGAAAAGTGAAGCCAGACTTTGGATCGCTGACGTAAACTACTCATGTTTGACTCGTGCGGTTATGCCAACACTTCCGCTAGACGCTTCTTCGTTGGTGTTGTTCAGCGGTTTCTTCTTCCGCTCGGCGGACTGTGAATATCGAAACTAGGAATCGAAATTTTTACTTTTGAACGATTCCGGGAAAAACGAAAAGTTAGTCTCGGTTCCAAACGATACTCGAGTCTCGATACCCAACCCTATTTAGGAGTGTTTATGGGACTTTTTTTGACCATTCATGTTGGCCTGGTTCGCAGTCTCCGCTCTAAATCATTCCCAAAGCTGTTATATCGGGTCAAGGTCAGGACTCTGCAGGCCTGTCCAGTTCCTCCACACCAAACTCACTCATCCATGTCTTTATGGACCTCGCTTTGTGCACTGAAGCGCAGTCATACTGGACTTGTTGGGCCAGTGTATTGTTGTAAATTAAGTGGTATATGTCAGCATACTAAGACACATTCCTATCAACTGTACTGTTGAAATGGCTAACTAAATCTTTGACTTTGACTTGACTTTGGAACACGAACATCCCCAAACTGTTCCCGCAATGTTGGGAGCATGAAGTTATCCAAAATGTATTAAGAGTCAACCCATCTCCACCAATCTTTACTCTTGGCACAATGCAGTCAGACAAGTACCCTTTTCCCCTCATTGTAATGTGATTTACCTTTAACAGAGTCACAGTTATCTTCAGATGTCATTCAAAAAATGATTGAGTGGCTGAAGAACAATAGAAGCCCTCACAGTCAAGTCATGGAGTTCATGAGACACACAGCCCCTCATCGAGCCGCATGGATTCGATCACTTGGAACAAAAACCGTAGAAGAAATCAATGCAGAATATCCCAGACTTCACGACTCTCCTGGAATGGTGAGAATAATTTACTGAAGCCTGTAGTAGAAATCCTACATTAATTTAGAAAACAAAAATGCTTCAACTTTATTCATTATATTGTTACTTGCAATCTTGCATTACTATTATTGTTTTTATTTAGATATTACAGGACTTTGAAGTTGTGTTCCCTGACCATGCTGACCGCCTTTATGAATTTTGGGCTCCTGTCTTCACTGACCGGATTTTACTTTTCACAAAAAAAGAACCAAAGGCTTCTGACGTCCTTCCAGAAAATCTGGAAGCACTGCCAATAGGTAGGACGTCCTATTAAAATCACACACAGAAGTGCCATTGTTGTGACTGGTTGACTGAGGGTCTAAGTGGTTGAATTTTCAGTAACTGCACGTTAGGGTTAAGGGATTAGTTCAGTTCAGAATTAAAATTTCCTGATAATTTACTCTCCCCCACATCATCCAAGATGCTCATGTCTTTCTTTCTTCAGTCAAAAAGAAATGTAAGGTTTTTTAGGAAAATATTCCGAGATGTTTCTCCATATAGTGAATTCAATGGGGTCCAACGGGTCGAAGGTCCAGATGTGAGTTTCATTGTTAGTGGTGGAAATTTTGATTCTTTCCAGAGACAGTTAGTTCACCAAAATGATTAGTTCAGATTTGTTCTCTAATTCGTTCGGTGACAATTTCTTCATATAACATAAATACTCCAGCTCGGGGTGAAAAAGAGTGTCTTTTGTGCCGTCTTAAGTCAATGGACGTATTTACTTGTTAAAAAAAAAAAATATTGGACATTGTTAAAAATTAATAAAATAAGTGGTTCAGATGACCAAAGAACAAGGTTTTCTTGCATAATTAACATTTTAATTGTTAAGTCAGACGTACACATTCATAAATCTGGGATAATATTAAACGTTGAGTTATGTTAAATCTGAATATAAACTATCGTATGTGCACACGATAATGGTGCTTTCATCCACTTTCTGCTGATTGCTGAATGAGATTGAATCACATGCTAAATGTTCGATCTACCCGGTACTCTCATTCATTTAATTCACGAACGAAATGTACCAGTTCGTTCAATTCGTTCAAGAATGAGATCTCTCTTGGTTTAAAATTTTTAGGGAAGTGCATGACATGAATAAAATATATCAAAAATATCGATAATACAAAATGAACACAAAACACCAGCCCTTACAGTATAGTAAATTGTTCAAAGTGCAAAATACCACAAAACTTAGTCTAAAACACACGAATAAAATATAAGAGAGACCGGTAAAGAGAAGTGTACGTTTAAATCAAGTAAACAGTCACAAAATGGCAATGTTAATTTGTCTTTGTTAGCCTACATTTAACCATCAGCTTGCGTTTTTAAACTGTTTTTATTTTACTATGGTAAAGTGTACATTTCTTTCTTTGACCCAAATATGCCAACTACACGAGCTGTTCGCCATCATTATCGTACTGGTTATTTTCATTCACGAAAGACATGTACCAGTTCGTTCAACTCGTTCACGAACTAGGGCTGGGCGATATGGCCAAAAAAATGATCACGATAATATTTTTTATATCAGTTGATATCGATAATTATCACGATATATGTCAAATCTTTATTTCTTTCAAGTTTAAAGGCAGATTTTGCTCCTAAGTGAAAGTTGTAGAAACCAGAGCATTAATTGTGTTTTTAAACTACTCTTTAACAAAAACATCTGTTTTTTTTTTTGGTTTTTTTTGGTTTTTAATGTAACGACCACATTTTTAGTGAGCTCGCGCTGCGCTGCCGTTTGGTCTTTGAGCCGAGCGGATAAATGCTCCGTGTGGCGCGCGCGGTTCAAATGAGTTTCGTTCCGCTTTTGGCGCATAAACATTATTGAACATTTATTGACCTCTTGATATCGTTTTATCAAGAAAAATTATATTGCGATAATTATCGTTATCGTTTAATCGCCCAGCCCTAGTTCAGACTCAAAGCAGCTCGGTCACGGTCAGTGAAGGGCGTATTCGTTCACTACATTCAACAAATCACATGCTCTGCCACATCACACTCGAAGGCTATCGGCTCGAGGTTTAAGTCCACAGAGAGACCCGGTTCATTTGTTCACCTAAAAGACTTGTTCAAAAAGAATGATTCGTTCACGAACATAACATCACTTACACAGTTACTCACTCATCACAGTTTCAGTGCAGCTTCAAAGTCTCGAGGAATAAGAGTCTCATCTAGACAAACCGGTGGACAGTTATAACAAAATACACATTTATATACTTTAACCACTAATGTTCTTCTATCGGTGACAACTGCAAGCTTAACTTTTTTCTGATGTGTTTGCTCTGCAATCTTCTCGTTTAAAGATGTCCGTGGAGAAATTGCCTTGAATTGCCTTCCTGTCATCCTGCCGTCATCGCCATATCGCACAAATGAGAAAATTGTGCGTCCAACATATGCGGAAATGAAGCGCAGCTTCATCGACATTCAGCCCGTGAGTAAAAGCAACACCTCAACATCAGCTGTAGTGAATTACCCTGGATCCATTCCTCCTGTTCAATCCTCACTCTTAGGGGTGTTTACACAACACTGCTTTTAGCTAAAAACTTTTTATTTTTTATTTATTTACATTTAATTCCACGGCTGACTTTGCTTCGATTCATTCGTAGGGCTGTCACTTTAGTGAAAAATCCTGTTCGATGTCTGAGACACTAGTGTTCATTGAATCGATTGTAAAATCTGAAGACGTTTCCAATTCCAACAGCAGATACAGGCGAATCCACGGACACCTATCAGGCGTTAGGACGAGCGTAAAGAGGCTTGAGACGCACAAGTCAGGAGCGCAACATTCAGGGATTGAGATTAACACACTCGACCCGCCAGATGCGCTACAGATGAACTTTGGCGGGAAACGCTGTCCAATCACGAGCCAATCAGGCGTGTTTCTGTGTTTACTCACTTTCTTTGCTGGGGAAGTTCGTGTAAGACAAATCTGCGCAAATACACAACTCGTGATCCTCATGGTGCTCATTTCTGACCGAAAAATTTTCTGTTTTGAATTTTTAAAAATCACAGCTTCATCGCAATGTTACGAAACTTGGTGACTTTTATGGCATTGGGTATGTGAACACACAAAAAAATTGAGGTCATGATCCGAACATGCTAAGTGGTCGTAAAAAAATAGTCACACTTGTGCTCTTCGGTCAAAAATGACCGACACTAGGAAATGAATGGGAAATTGTAAAAAAAAAAAAAAAAATTTTTGTCTATTTTTTATTCTAAATTTTTTTTAGCCTTTTCTCTTTACTGTAACCAGATGGTGCTAATTTTCTTCAAAAAATATTTTTTTTTCCTGAAGGCCTAGACTCTATATTAGACTAAAATACTGCATTAATATTTTTTTGAAAAAAATAATATATATATATATATATATATATATATATATATATATAGAAAAATATATATATTTTTCCATGGCAAACATAAACCATAAATATTGCATAAATGTTAATAATTTCAATTAAATTGTCTTAAAAATACTAAATTAAAAAGAATAAATATTATAGAACAAAAATAAATTGCATTGGTTTTACTGGGATGGAGAAAGTTTCATTTTTAGGTGTCCGGTCACTTTTGACCGGGAAGATAACAAGTGTGACTCCGAAACGAAGAGCACCTGAGGGTTAATACAGCGTATCGCAGAATCTGCTCGTTTCTGGCTTACTTGAACACACACGTCACTACATGTTCACTTGCGTTGAAGTAATAGCGAATATTAAAAAGCATTTGGTGAACAGAAAAGACTGTTATTTCCCAGCATCCCACATGTTCTGTGTTGATCTGTCCGACTAACACACATTTTTGGTTAAAAAACAATAAAGGCTGTTTAAATCGATTCCCTATTTTCGTTTTCCGAACTCGCGTTGGTCCGATCGATTGTGCAGTCGATTTCCGCACGTAAAGTGACAGCCGTATTTATTTGTACACATGTATTATAGTCACATGTCAACTGAACTGCATTCATTGTTTTAAGGTTGGAACTGATATGGTTCATTACCTGGACAGCGAGACGAGCCCGGATCCACATGTGCTGGTGCTCGGGGACAAAGGGAACTTCTCCGAAGTGTTCGTCATTTTCAACGGGGAGGCGATCGAACAGGAGACTTTAGTTCAGGCTGTGGATTTATGTTTCAAAATCTTTTATGTCTACGCCATAAACTATCCAAAGCCGTCTGCTCCCATTTGGGAGTTCTTGCAGTACGCCATCTTTAAAATCCCCGGAGGAGTGCCGTCAACACACTGCTGCCTCCTTAAGAACTTCGTTTTCAATGTCACTGATCATCAGTAGTCCACAGATGCTCTTGTAGATTAGCACTATGTGTTTATAACCCCGTCACCCGTCATCACCCGCTGGAGCCCCGCCGTCCTCATCCTTCATCTTTAGAAATATAGAATGAACAACTTGTGAATAACCGAAACATAATCATGAGAATTCTGGATTTATCTTTAAACAACATTAAATAAATTAGCTTAATGATGTTCATTCCTCAATTGAATTTTACTTATCGTCAGTGTTGAAGATCAAAAGCTTTCTGGAAATCACATTTGTATGAAGAGAAATAATTGTTATAAAAACTACAAAATTGTTCTTTATGAAACGGACCTTATCTTTTATAAATACTGGGAGATATTTTATTCTAAGGGTGTTATGGTGCTAAAAGGAAAATACGGTCTTGAAAAACTGTTAGTGTTACTGGTAAAAATATAAAAATATATCGTATATTACAAATATTTGACATGCATAAACAAATAAATGAATCAGAATCCATATTAAGATAAAAAACTGTCGCCCACACTTATCCAAGACCGCACACATTTATACATTACTGTCAAGGAAATGATTTACTTTGGGTAATATTTTATTTGCTTGATTACGTTTTCAAAAGCATATTAATACATACATTTTGAAAGTCTCAGAAATGAAATAAAATACTGTATAAAAAATACTACAGGTCTAAAAAGTCAAATGAATTTGTAACGGTTGTGTTTAGTTCGCTGTCAGTTTTCCCGTCCCTTCTAAAAGTAGGACATGAGACACACACACACACACACACACAAGACAAAATGTGATCGTTTCTGAGGGTGTGTCTGTGCAAATAAACATGTCATTATAGGCTGAGAATAATTCAGGTATATTGGTAGTGATATTATATCTCCGAATGGATCATGTGATCACATCATTGGTTTGCATGTCTTTCACACACACATACACACACACACACTCATTTCGAACAATTTGTGGGTGACATGATGAAAAAACATGGTGCATAAAAAAAATGCTATCATTGATCTCATCTATAAATTCATATACAGAGGAAACTTGAAAAAATTAAATATGGTGCAAAAGTTCATTTCAGTTATTCAAACTAATATATAGACTCATTACTTGAAAAGTGAGATATTTCAAGCATTTATTTGTTATAATGTTGATGATTATGGATTACAGCTTATGAAAACCCCAAATTCATAATTAGAATATCGTGAAAAGGTTTTCATATCTGTAATCCATAATCATCACAATTATAACAAATAAATGCATGAAATATCTCACTTTGCAATAAACAATATATTAATTTCACCTTCTAAGTTGAATTCAACACGATATTCAATTTTTTTGAGTTTCGAGTTTCACCTGTAATTATTAATGACATTCATAAATCTTTCAAAGTCTTTTCTGCAAGGAGTAGATAAAGTTTGCATTTTTTATGCAACCGCTTATAAAACACAAATTTGTCAGTCCAGAAAAGCACACATTTGAAACGTATGGAAACATTAAATAAGATGTTCACTGAGACGTCCATGTCTGCCAAGATGATGTGTGATCTTTCCACTTCTAGCATCAGCCGTCCAAATCAGATCAAGGACACACACTGAGACTTTCCTTTCTTCAGCGATGCTTTGAGACATTTATCAGCTTTTTCATCATTGCAAAGTTCCCAGCAACACAAACAGGCAAAAAAAAAAAAGATATAATTTGTCAGTTCATTACTTGCTCTTCATTCTCCTTGCATTTGTTTAAAAAAAAAAAAAAAATCTCATTTACAAAGTACGCGAGTACAGAGTACCGGTCGAGATGGATTTGGCGATCTCTCCATCACTTACGGGTCAGTTTGGGTTTTTTAATCAGCTTGTCTTTCTCCAGCTGGACAAGTGGCAATCATCCCGTTCTTTCATCCATTCCAATGTGAAGAAACGATTAAATATTGAAGATGTTCGCTGACTGCTTTTCCACAGGTTTTGTTATCTTGCTTATGTTTGACGTTTGTGCTAGAACTTAAAAGAGAAAGAAGGTCCCGTAAGGACCGGGAACAACAGAATCACACATAATACTCCTTGTTTTTCTTGGTCTTACTGACGCGACTGGTGTCGTCCACTGGTTTCTCCTTTACGATTGATCCGTTGGACTGGGCTGAGTTGCAGATGTAGTTGCGGCTCTCGTCCACATGGTACGAGCCCTCGTCGCGGTTGCGGTATTTGAACATGGCGTAGAGGAGGATGAGGATGCAGAGAGCGGCGGCGGCGACGATGCCCACCACCATGCCCGTGGTGCTGCTGTCCTCGCGGAACACCTCGGACGGACCCGGATAGCTCTTCGGCATCGGGACGGTGGGGTCAGCTGCGGAAACACATTTACAGATCAGCAATACACCCCTTTTCAGTTGGTAAACATGCTGACGTTTTTTTGTGGGCGGAGCTTAGGTGGAGGCAGAACGATCCCTCTGGCCGCTTCACTAACGCTAGTTAGCAAGTATTGTTAGCTTGTTTTATAACAATGACTGGAGAAAATCCGATTTTATCTTAATGTATAAGGTCACAGGACCACGATTGTTATTTCTGAAAGCTATTTAACGGACGGAACCAGATTGGCTGACCCGTAGCCGCCTACACGCTCACTCAATGCATGGACGATCGGACAGGATTAACGTACGTTACCTCGGTTGACTTCTACACCTACCTTATAGAGAAACTGATCGTAAATAGAAACTGAGGGCATATAAAACCCAGGCTACAGTCGCAAAATGGCTGGCAAAGAGAAAAAGGAGACCCATAAATGTAAGTATTTGTGGCTTTAATAAGTATTGTAACGACAAATAATAATTTGCTTTAAGTTACATTCAATATTATGTTCATATTTACGGTCAGTTTCTTCACAGAAACGTTTGTAAAAAAATAAATAAATAAATCGCTAAAATTACTGTAGTTTGCTAACGATAGTCCCGCAACATATTTTCGTCGTCTCCGTTGTTTCCTGCGAACTTCACAAGATAAATGCAAGAAAATAGCTGTAACCCACGCGACTGAGATAACTGCAGCTGTCGACGGCATCTTGGAAGTTGTGATAAACATCGGCGCATCTCCTGTGACGTAGGCGCTAGCGACGACTTATTATGACGTTTAACGGAGGCGTAGTGGTGTCCCATTTCTTAGGGGAATATTTTCACCCCTACGCATTGCCACTCTGTTTCAAGGGTCAAGGGGAAGGCCAAGGGGTAGGGCTAGGGGAAAGTGAAGGGGTAAGGGGTAGAATTGGGATTGGCCCTAATGACACTTCTCATACCCCTTCGTTTGAAGTGTGCTCCCGAAAAATCTTCGTTTAAAGGGCTATCTGGCCCTTCCCCCTAGCCCTCCCCCTCCAACCAAAAGAGAATTGGGACAGCCCTACCCCTTCACGTGGACGCGCAAAACGGAGGGGAAGGGGAAAGTAAAGGGGTAGAATTGGGATTGGCCCTAAATCTTTAGATGCCTATATGGTCCTGTACAAGACTTGTGTGTACGATCCGCAGTTCTGCCGAGCCAGCGCCGAGACCACGACAATGTAAAGAGTGACATTACAGTGCGATTTTAACGATGTGAATATTTTCTAGAAATAAAAGTTCCAGATACAGCATATTCATTTTTCATCAATTCTTGCACCAAACAACACAACAAGACAACATTTAATGATAGCAACAATAATTTAAGCTCCTTATTATGTAGCCGAATCTGTGCTGGTTTGTATTGGCCGCCTCCAGTTTTCACTTTGTTTTGCCTCCAGCTAACGCCGTGACGTAACTGTGACGTCGGCGCAAAAGGGGGCTAAAACCAACAGCCATTTATGAAAGAAATACGAGCAAACTCTTCCTTTTCCCAATGACTCGAATTCCAGATTTGTTTAGCGGCGAAATTAAGTCCAAGAGTCTTCTAGTATCTCAGCCCGTTCTCATCCCAAGGCGTCATATACTGACGCTTTTGCCAATGCGTATACATCCAACGCACATGGCACCCTTTAGCGTCAATATGAGACGCAGATATATATGGGTCAGAAGGCGCCTCCTAGTGGTCTAACCCTAAAACTACCCATAACCGAAGCGTGTTATATTGATGCTAAAGGGTGCCATGTGTGTTGGATGTCTACGCATTGGCAAAAGCGTCAGTATATGACACGTGGGGATGAGAATGCGTTCACGTTTGCAGCCTCAAAGCTCCCTCTAACTAACCCTCAACCCTCTTAACTTCCCAACAACGTTAAAGCACAACTCTGCCGAACGCTGCGAGAGAGTTAGAAATCAGGGGTGGTGAGAACATTGCGCTCCTCTTCAAACCAAATCTCCAGCTGATAACATTTAAACCCTGTCTGGCTATCACTCTTCCCATAATGTTTAGTCAAGAAGCGTAGACTGTCTTCTGTGGCTGTTTGAATGCTTTCGACCACATGAGTGTTTAAACTACGAAAGCAATCCGGTCTAATGCATTTTCAACATTTTTAGATCCCGTTTTCAGTGGTATTTAACATCGTCCACTTGCGATCCGACCGACTGAAATGCTTCAAACACCAGGTGGAAACGGGCGTAAACCAATGTGTAAAAAAACAAAACAATCACAAACGAAACTCCACTAAATATGCCTATTACCACTGGATGATACGGAATATAAACCACCAGAATTGTATAAAGTACAATAGAGTTAAAGTAAATGTTGAGTTTGAAAATGGAGGAACTTCAGGGCAAGGTTCTTAAATGAAACATGGCAAATTTACAAAGCAAAATAAGAGTTTGACTGAACAGCTTGTCTTCATAAACCTGAATCTGAGTCTCAAGCTCAATTACAGTTTACAAATAACATCACTTGACCTCGTGTAAAACATAAAACAGCTCCACATGTTCTTGGGGAGCAAAACCAAAACTGCTGAGGTGAAACACGAGCAGCGTTTCCATCACAGATCTGAGCACAACTTTTGGGATGTGTTCTGAATGTCAATATGATAAATGTCGATTGCAAAATGACGACGTTGCCATTAACCCTCTGGGGTTGTTCGGCCCAAATGGACCCGAAGAATTTAAATAATTTTTTTTTTGTTTAAATCACAGCTTCCTCGGAATGGTCCGAAATTTTGTGACTTTGTTGGTATTTGGTATTTGAAGACCCAAAAAAATTGGGGACAGGATGTGAATAGTCTGAGTGGTTGTAAAAAAAATAGTCACACTTGGGGTGTTCGGGTCCAAATGGACCCGCATGGAAAATGAATGGGAAATTGGCAAAAATGTGAGTTTTTTTGTGCGTACAATCTACAAATCAGCCACGATCTTGAAAAAAAGCACACAACAGTGAAGGGGTGAATCTATAACACATCAAGAGTGCAAAACAGACACATCCAGACACACATACACACTTTTATACACAAACACACCAAAAAATTTAGATTATACATGTGTTTTGCATTTTTAAAATGCTCAGTTTGTCCACCAGATGGCATTCATCTCATTTCAAAAATTGCTTTTATGAGGCCTAGGCTTGACTCTAAAATGAAATACAGCTTTAAAAAAAAAAAAAAAAAAAAATGTTTTTAAATATTTTTTCTATTATGTTCAATGGGGGGGAAATTTTGTTATAATTATTGCATTAATACTAATTATAATTTTTTTTTATTTTTGAAATTTTCTCAAAACACCAAAAAAGAAAAGAAAAAATATTATAAAAAACGAGTAAAAAAAAAATCATGATTTTTGTTTTTTTTAAATATGAATCCCGCCCTTTGGGTCCATTTGGACCCGAACACCCCGAGTGTGACTCTGAAACGAACAACCCCAGAGGGTTAACTGATTTTGTCCACTGAAATGTAATTTTTTCCTCTCGTGATGGTGACGGATGTTAGTCGGTTTGTGTGTCTCAGCCACCGCACTAGACATTTTTATTATCGGATGGAGACGTGTGTGTGTGTGTGTGTGTGTTATTCAGCATTACTGTGAAGGAGAGACTCTTATCCTGAGAGCGGCTCGTGTGAGGACTTCTGGGAGATTCTCCTCAGTTCTGCTTCAAGCTCTTGATAAACTGGTGTTTCTGTGGTTTCCTGTAATACTGCTGTCTTTAACGAGTTTAATAAAGAACTCGATCTCCAAACACACACACATCATCTACGTACATGCGCAAAAACTGTTTCCACTGCAGGTTTTTATATTCCTGTTTCCAAGTTTCTGAAACCCCTCATGCGAGCGTGAAACTGTTTTGAGATATATGGGAGTTTTTGGGGAAGTTGATGTGTTTGCAATTTAAATTTGCACAATTTGACGGGTAATGGAAACACGGTCAGAAAAAGAAGTAATAATGAAGAGAAGACTAACCTAACCCACCTGAGTTCGGCTCGCATGGGTCGATGTCCTCATCGTCGCTCGGGCACTCGGCAGACGCCACCAGCAGATCATCAGTAGTCTGCCAAACATGAAGGAAAGAGAGGTTGAATTTAAACAAACCATTCCCAGATCTAACACTACATTACACATGAAACCAGTCGAGGACCTCACATCACATCACTGAAATATAGAGACTTTGTGTCCAGTTTTGAAGAGCAGCCGCGGCCGCTCGTTCAGGGACCGTAACGAACACTCAATGGCTTATTACAAAACATAAATCAGAAGCCACTGCTAAAATCAGTCTTGTCCGTGTCAAAAGATGAAACTAATGCCATGCATGTTAGTGTGTGTTATTTATTCATTTCTCTAGTGTTAAAGACGTACTTTTCTCAATGATTTGTACTCATTCTTTTAGATGCAATTACAGCCTTCTCCTTTCTAATCATATTTCTGTCAGGACCGCAATCGTCAAATACGATTGACCATTAGCCTACGGTACGGTTAGGATTGGCGGTCTGGTTCTGTTCTGGACAGACTGGATTTCCTGTATATGTAAATATGGTCACTTCCAGCGCTTGCAGATCAGTTGGACGTGGCTGTGGTTACAAAAGGTAAAAACGCTATAAATACTGTTGGTTTTCTCACACAAACCGCTCGTTTCGTGTCTTAGGCCATCAATGTGTACTTACGTTTACGAGTCATTAAATCATGTTTAATCTGGACTTCTCTGTGCTGCTCTTTGAGGTGGTGACCATAGACCTCCATTATATGACTGACAGACAAGAACGGCTTGACCTAAAAATATAAAAAATGAAAATACTGCGGAAACAAAAGACAGCTACATCTTGGATGCCCTTGAAGTACCGAAAAATTAATTTCAAAGTGAAAGACTGCAACCCTGAGGGCTTTCAACTGTACACACTCGTCAAGGCTAACCGTTTACATGACTGACTTTTCTTTATTCTGTATATATGCTTCGGTTAGTTTAGTTGTGTGTATCCTTAGACGCATTTATTAAAAAATCAACACATTTTTTAGGAAAGCCGCAATTTTGGGCTACAAAAATCTGAAAAAGTCCTGTGAAATCCTAACGGGACTGGCAGAGCATACATGTGAAACTCGAATATCGTGTTGAATTCAACTTAAAAGGTGAAATTAATATGTTATAAAGACTCGAAAGATATTTCATGCATTTATTTGTTATAATTGCAATGATTATGGATTACAGCTATGAAAACCTTTTCACGATATTCTAATTATGAATTTGGGGTTTTCATATCTGTAAGCCATAATTATAACAAATAAAGGCTTGAAATATCTCACTGTGCATGTAATGAGTCTATATAATATATTAGTTTCATCTTTTAAGTTGAATTACTGAACTTTATCAGGATATTTAGCAGGAACTTTATTTAGGACAGGAGAGTGCGAGGAGCTTCTGACCTGCTGGGGTTCTCCCGCTGAGGTGTGTGTGGTCTGGTGGGTGGAGGTGGAGGTCTCCATCACTGAGGTAGAGGTCTCAGAGCGAGGAACCGTAGCACTGGACTGCGGTGTCATGGAGGAAGACTGCGACTCCCCAACCAGCCTCACGCTGCCTTCCATCCGGATGTTGGGATCTCCTTCCACAGCCATGTTGAAAACCTTCAAGCCATTGTAATAGAAACCAGACATCTGTCCCTGAAAGGAGCGGCTGTGGTCTCGCTCCCAGCCGCCGATCTGGATGGTCATCTGGCTGTTGAAGATCGTGAGCTGGCGGCCTGTGGGAGAACACCGTCACTGACATAAACAACACTCGGTGCGGATCCACCAGACAAACAACAGTCAATGCGGATCCATGAGATAAACAATGGACTGATGGAAATAATCACGCCTGAGAAAAGGTGGATTATTCAGGTATCATCGCCGTCATGGAGGGATGCTTATGAAAACAGACATAACACAACAGAAAACAGTACATTTAAGCAGTGGTGCTTTGCTAAAAGGCCTCTTTAACCCTCTGGGGTTGTTCGTTTCAGAGTCACACTCGGGGTGTTCGGGTTCGGCAAAGTGCGAGATTCATATTTAAAAAAAAAAATTTTTACTTGTTTTTTATAACATTTTTTCTTTTCTTTTTTGGTGTTTTGAGAAAATTTAAAAAATAAAAAAATAAATTATAATTAGTATTAATGCAATAATTATGACAAAATTTCCCCCCATTGAACATAATAGAAAAAATATTTTGAAAAAAATATATTTTTTTTAAATTTTTTAAAGCTGTTTTTCATTTTAGAGTCAAGCCTAGGCCTCATAAAAGCAATTTTTAAAATGAGATGGATGCCATCTGGTGGACAAACTGAGCATTTTAAAAATGCAAAACATGTATAATCAGAATTTTTTGGTGTGTTTGTATATAAAAGTGTGTGTGTGTGTATCTGGATGTGTCTGTTTTGCACTTTTGATGTTTTATAGATTCACCCCTTCACTGTTGTGTGCTTTTTTTCAAGATCGTGGCTGATTTGTAGATTTTACGCACAAAAAAACTCAGTATTTTCACATTTTTGCCAATTTCCCATTCATTTTCCATGCGGGTCCATTTGGACCCGAACACCCCAAGTGTGACTATTTTTTTTACAACCACTTAGACTATTCACATCCATTTTTTTTTTGGGTGTTCAAATACCAAATACCAACAAAATCACCGAATTTCAGACCATTTCGAGGAAGCTGTGATTTTTAAAAACATTTTATTTAAATTCTTCGGGTCCATTTGGGCCGAACAACCCCAGAGGGTTAATAAATATCATCTGGGAACAGTTGGTTTAGCATGTACAGTACATATTCAGCCAGAGGAAGAGGGGAAAGATTATTTAATGGCCTCTGTCATCATAGAGATGAAAATATATCCATCATGGCAGATAACTGTCCATCTGAAGGCAGCTTGCTAACTTTATACCCTTATAAATGACTGGTTTTAATGTCGTGTGGGTGTTCGAGCACAACAATAACAGATATGCCTTTTAGCAAGAGGAGTGGGTCGGATGCAAAGGTATGGTCATGAAACAAAAGAAAACTGAAGAATAACTCAATTCAAATCAACAACAGAGGCACATTTCATCTAAAAGATCAAATGATTAAACATGCACTTCAGAATTATTGTACATCAATGGAGAGTCATTTTCATAACTGCATGTAACATTTTGTTAAAGGGACTCGTGCTAATTTATATTACATAATTATTATCTAAATACTATCTATTTATCTAATGTGTACACATATATGACAATTAAAAATAGTTACACAATCAGAATTATTGTTTTAATTTGAACATTTTATCATTTAAAAGTTTAAATTACATTAAAAACATTTTCTTTTGTTTATATATCAAGGTTATTCAAACTTCAGTCCCTTTAACCGAAAGGTATGATATAAACTAGTTAATACAGTGTCCAATATAATTACAAGCTACATTTATCTATTTAAATTGCTTTCATTTATTGTTTAAATGGTTTATTTTACATACAACATACTAAAAATTATTCTAAGTTTTATCAGTGTTTTTACCTTTGTCGAGTAGCCATTCGTCAACTACTCGACCGAGCCGAAATGGGAATCGCTGTCTGGCGATCGCCAGCCGTTCGCTATCAATGCTTCCTTTAAAGTTTAAAGAGACATTTCATTGGTTACAATCCAAGATCATGGGAGATTTAAAACTGATTATTCGAGCTGTTCAGTTTTTAAGTTGACATATTATATTTTACACTCCATTTTAGTTTATATAAACAGTTGACCTCATATGTTTGTTTTTAAACCCCATGCAGAATTTATACAAACATTAGAAATATACATTAAGATTTTTTTATTTTATTTATTTATTTAGTATTGCCCTTCAGAAGCAGCATAAGTTATTGTCATGTTTTCTACAAGACAGCGTTTCCACTACATTAGCTCCTAATATAACATGCTGGTGATATAGCGTGATGTCCACCAGAGGGCACTCATTCCCATCATGCCAACTACATTTCCCATAACCCATTGCCTGTGAGCCGCGTTTCCATTACCCTTCAAATTGCACAAATTGAAATTGCGAATTGACAATAAACACGTCAGTTTCTCAAAAACTCACATATCGCAAAAAAAGTACAAAAAAAAAAAAAACTGCAATGGAAACAGTTTTTGTGCATTTACAGGTCACCTGACCTAAAGTAGTAAAGGTCGATCGCTCTTTAAAGAACATTAAGGGGTGTATAAGTATAATTTTCTCTCTTTGCCGTTAATTCTTGGATAACACACCTGCGTCTTTTTCGGCAGTGACTGTGATATACGTACGGGTTGGAAAATCAAGCGTAGCGTAGCGTCAGTTTTCTCATTCCCCTCCAATCAGAATACACATTCATTTATGTTAGGATTACTTTATTACTAATTTGTGTTCAAGGATATTATCCTAGGTCTTTATGACCATTTAATGCTGGCTTTCATTTTAATTTGGAATTCCAATTAAAAGTTGTTTACTAAAATGATGCTAACGGTAGGGTTGACAATTCAAGAGAACAAACAGTGAGAGCTGAGCTGACAATTGCTTTTCATTTTTTAAGTGATTATTTAGACATATCTTGTTAGCACAAAAGCACATACAGTTTCCTGAAAATTCACATAACATTCACATAACATTTCCTGAATATGTATTGAACGTTTATTGTACCTAAACAACGGTGTAAAGGCAAACTTTGTTTGAAATTCCTAATTAAAACGGTCTTGCTAAAGAAACACAACTCATGTGACACAGAAATACTGCCGACACAATATGATTAGAAACACTTCATCTCATAATGTGGCTGTTGCCTGGCTATGAATCGGACTGATTAAGTCCATCTTTACATTTAATTATGAGCAAGTTAAAGTATAAATGAATCCAACACCTCTAAACAGTGCTGTTGTCAAAACCTTTTATCTTGTTAAAGGGTTTGTTCATCCACAAATGAAATTTCTGTCATTAATTACTTTATTATTAATATAATATCTACTACATTAATTGTGTCGTTCCAAACCAGTAAGAAATCATGTTTTTGATAGCAACGTCATTGCAAATTTTAAAGCCCAGAGAGCTAGTAAAGACATCATTAAAATAGTCTGTGTGACTCCAGTGGTTCAAAGCGACGAGAATACTTTTGTGCACGCAAAAAATCAAACAAAAACAATGACTTTATTCAACAATTTCTTCTCTTCCGTGTCAGATCTCCTACACTATTCGGGTCGTAAACAAAGTTCAGAGCTTCCGGGTTCTACGCCAGAATGGTGCCTCGCTATTGGCCGACGCTGGTCACATGATCACCGCGACACAACCATGTGATGCTGACGCAGGAGCAGCCAATAGTGAGCCGGCGTTCTGCTGTAGGAGCGAATGAGGCTGACGTGGAAGAGAACAGATTGTTGAATAAAGTCTTTATTTTTTTTAAAAGTCACATGGACTATTTTAACAATGTCTTTACTATCTTTCTGGACCTTGAAAGTGGCAATGATTTTGCAGTCTATGGAGGGATCAGAAAGCTCTCGGATTTCATCAAAAATGTCTTAATTTGTGTTTCGAAGATGAACGATGGTCTTACGGGTTTGGAACAACATGAGGACGAGTAATCACTTAGAGAATTTAAATGTTTTAAATGGCCAAAATGACCCAGTGAGCATTAACCTAGTTAACTAACATGTGGAAAAGAGCCTAATTCTGCTTTCATGTTCAGAATTCAATAGAATTCAATGCAAACACAAAGTAAGCGTGTTCATCTCAGACAGGTGTAGTCGAGGTGTTTCTCACCTGTGGGGAATCGCTCAATAACAGGAAGATCGTCCACCTGCAGTGTCGCGTTGCCGCCACTTCTTGTAAACTTCACTATGTGGTATTTTCCATCATTCACAAACTTTGATTTCTCCTCTATGTTGATGTCATCTGTGCCCACATTAAATATAGCCGTAACGTAACCTTTTACCTGGAGAAAAACACAGAGAAACAGGTTGCAGCATTAGTAACATTATAATCCATCCCACACTCTTCAGGTCACGCCGAAGCGTCTCAATGAGGTTACGGTCAACTGGCCATCCCAGAATATTGACCTTCTTCTTTTTAAGCCCTTGTTTTGTTGATTTCTTGTGTGCTTTGGATCACGGTGTTGTTTAATGCACTGGAGATGTGTGTGTGTGCCTTTCCCAATCAATTCCAATCCACGACTCATAGGAACATCTCAAAGAAGATCCAGAGAAATGGGATGCATTTGTGCAGAAATGGGGAAGGTTTCCTGGAACCACGTTGCATTTTAATTACAGTAAAATTAACCCCAAACTCTGGGGTTAACTGAGTTTGCTGAGTTTGTGTTTACTGAGTTTAATGAATTAACTGAGTTTGTGTAACATCTGTTTTCTCTCGCTCAAAGATCAGTCAGATATTGGGCCCTATCTTTAATCATTCCTATTTTGCACCCACGCAAAGCAGGCTTTTTTCCTCCAAAGACGCACGTCGGTAAACTAGGAAATGAACTTGCGCTCCTAACCCTAACCTAACCCATTACATCCAGAGAGGGGGAGCTAGAGGTCAAGCCCCGCCCGAATGATAACTGAGGGCAAATTTGGCTAGTAGTATGGAGAAAACATAAAGCATGTTGACAGAAAGTGTCAAATGTGTCGAAAGACTAGAAGTCAAGCTCCATCCATTACATCCAGAGAGCGGGAGCTAGAGGTCAAGCCCCGCCCATTACATCCAGAGAGGGGGGCTAGAAGTCAAGCTCCGCCCATTACATTTAGAGAGTGGGAGCTAGAGGTCAAGCGCCGCCCATTACATCCAGAGAGGGGGAGCTAGAGGTCAAACTCCGCCCATTACATCCAGAGAGGGGGAGCTAGAGGTCAAGCTCCGCCCATTACATTTAGAGAGTGGGAGCTAGAGGTCAAGCTCCGCCCATTACATCCAGAGAGGGGGAGCTAGAGGTCAAGCGCCGCCCATTACATCCAGAGAGGGGGAACTAGAGGTCAAGCTCCACCCATTACATCCAGAGAGGGGGAGCTAGAGGTCAAGCTCCGCCCATTACATCCAGAAAGTAGGAGCTAGAGGTCAAGCTCCGCCCATTACATCCAGAGAGGGGGAGCTAGAGGTCAAGCGCCGCCCATTACATCCAGAGAGGGGGAACTAGAGGTCAAGCTCCACCCATTACATCCAGAGAGCGGGAGCTAGAGGTCAAGCCCCACCCATTACATCCAGAAAGTAGGAGCTAGAGGTCAAGCTCCGCCCATTACATCCAGAGAATGGGAGCTAGAGGTCAAGCTCCGCCCATTACATCCAGAGAGGGGGGCTAGAAGTCAAGCTCCGCCCATTACATTTAGAGAGTGGAAGCTAGAAGTCAAGCTCCGCCCATTACATACAGAGAGGGGGAGCTAGAGGTCAAGCTCCACCCATTACATCCAGAGAGGGGGAGCTAGAGGTCAAGCTCCGCCCATTACATCCAGAGAGGGGGAGCTAGAGGTCAAGCTCCGCCCATTACATCCAGAGAGGGGGAGCTAGAGGTCAAGCTCCGCACATAGCTCCTGCCCAAAACTTGTGTGTGTATGGCAATATCTGAAATCATTGCCCTTGTGAGGACATTTTTAGTCCCTGTGAGGAAAACAGCTTATAAATCATACTACCAGTATGTAATGTTTTTTGAAAATGTAAAAATGCAGAAAGTTGTTGTAAGGGGAGAGAATATACAGTTTTACTGTCTAAAAATCATTATGTCTATGGAAAGCTTGGTCTTGTGGGGACATTTATTTCTGGTTCATATGGATGTATTATTTTTAAATCTACCTGAGAATTTGATCCAGTGAGGATGTTGAAATGTTCTCTTGTGATACAGGTTTGTTCTTCAGGACACAGAGTGTATAAACACACACAGGTGATACAACGTCTAAAAGCAATTTTGAGAACAGACTTGCACAGTTACTATGGAAACAGCAGTGACAGTGATGAGAGAGGGAGGGGAGGCTCTAACAGTGGACACACACACACACACACACACACACGATTAATAATGTCGAGTGTATGTATGATAGCATAATCACCGTATCTCATGAGCCCAGAGTAATCTGAGTGTGACACGGGGGGGTGAACGAGGCAGTGGCGTGCCAGAGTCGCTGTGCTGTTCGGGGCTCGGGGGTTCATGTGCGTGTGTGTGAGATGCGCAGCAGCGGCGGGTCTAATCTCTAAGTTCGTGTCAATGGGCAGGTGTTTAATTGGTGTGCTGGGAATCGCGTGCGACAGACTTCCCAGCGGAGACACGGCAAGAATAAACATACGCACAGTAGCTCTGGAAAAACAAGGATGGCAGACACGCAGAAAACAACAGCAATGAGCTTTCAGATGAGTTAGCAATCACAGATGAACACACACTGAAAGTCAGTCACAGGACAGAAAGCAAAAAGCATTCACCTTGACTTCTCAAACTGTCTCTTGTTTAGTGTTCCTGAAGGGAATTCAAGGTTCAGGAGCTTGTGGATCAAATCTACACTTCACAACCTGACCATCCTTATTCCACTCCAACACACAGACCTGCAGATCATCTCATAGATCCAAGATCTCACACTCCCTGAAGGACGCTGTCCTCACCGCTGATCTGATCCAGGGTCAGCACACCTGACGGATGAGGCAAACCCCTGGATTCCCCAATTCTGTTAAAAACATTTTTTATATCTCCTCGGCCATATGCATGGAATTGCATACAGTTTGAAATTATACTTAAAATATTGTTGGATTGTTTCGCTAGTATGTAACATTAAAAAAAAATACATTTTTTAAAATTAGTTTGTATTAATGATTTCTGTGTTTTTCCATTATTTTACTACAGGAATTATTGTTCATTACTTGCATTTACAAGTTAACAACTTAAAATGTATAATGAGCACATCTTCATTAAAAAATGCTGGGTTGTTTTAACCCAATTTTGGGTCAAATATGGACAAACCCAGCCAATTGGGTTAAAAATATAATTTAAAAATTTAACCCAATGGCTGGGTTTGTCCATATTTTACCCAAAATTGGGTTAAAACAACCCAGCATTTTTTAGAGTGTAACATTTGCTTTAGGAACATTGCATCCGATGTGTTCACTTTACTTAAAGACATCAACGCTGCAAGTAACTGTATTATTACTCACAATAAGTATTCATAAGAACACAACACGGTTATTAATAACAATGTATGCACTTCTTTGACTGATATAAATCTAAATGACTAAAAACTAATTGTAACTATGGTAAAGCTTCATCCTGAAGTATCCCTTTAATGTAAATGCCCTCCCCAATTCAATGTTATATTTTTCTTCCTATATTTCGAGCAGTAATCTTGCTGTGATCTCGCTCTCTTCTTCACGTTCGTCTTCAGCGCGTCCCATATCTCTGGCTTGTATAAACGTGCTGTTAACAAGCTTCGTAATATTTGACACAAATTTCATTTCGGGAAATGATTGCAATGAAGTTTGTGTGCAAGTCCAGGCTAGAGATTAGCCAAAATGAAACTTAAAAACTGTGTGTTTCCGAAGCACAAACCGGCAGTTTACAGTGCATTTATTGGCAAATATTGGCACTTGCACTTGCACTTGAGGTTGTACAGATTCTATTTTCAGAATCTATGTGTAAAGCACATCAGGGGTACCCCAAGGCTCTGTTCTGGGACCCCTCCTTTTCTCCACATTCACTACATCACTGGGACTCATTCCACAGAACATGGTTTCTCATGCAGTTCCTTTGCTTTTCATTTCAACCACACAATCTCAAAATAGCTGCACAGATCTCAGACTGCCAAGCAGACATCTCAGCATGGGTGAAAGAACATCACCTGCAACTCAATCTAGCGAAGGAGGAGCGGTACAGCAGTTCACTATCCACATAGACTCACCTACACTGCTGTTCAAAAGACTTTTTAATGTTTTTAAAAGATGTCTCTTGTGCTCACCGAGGCTGCATTTATTTGATTCAAAATACAAAAAAAAAAACATTAATATTGTGAAATATTTTTAGAATATAAAATGTTCACATTTTCTATGTGAATATCTAGTCAAGTGTAATTTATTCCTGTGATCAAAGCTGAATTTTCAGCATCATTACTTCAGTCTTCAGTGTCACATGATCCTTCAGAAATCACTCACTCTAATATGATGATTTGATGCTCAAGAAACATTTATGTTTATTATCAGTTAAAAAAAAAAAAAAAAAAAAAATCAAGATTCTTTGATTAACTGAAAGTTAAAAGGAACCGCATTTATCTGAAATAGAAAGGTTTTTTAACATTGTACCCTGTGTTCAAAGGTTAGGGGTCAGAAGGGGGGAATAACTCAGCAAGGAAAGTTACTATAAATTACATTTATAATGAGAAATGAAATATGATAAAAAAAATAAACATTTCATAGGGCGCAATTATTGTATCCAAATTAATAAATTAGGGTTGTTTTATGAATTCAATTACTGAGACGTTTTTGATTAATCTACTAAAACGGAATATGTGCAATAATTTGGAAAAAACTTTTTGTTCAACTGTAAATAAGTTGCTGTTAAATTGAACAAGTTTCATGATTTCAATTAATTACACATGCTTTTTGATGAATACAATTTTACTATTGTCTTCTGCATTTTGTTTTCATAAGTGATGCATTTTACACCGGTTATGTTACACCTGCTAGCACTTCTTTTGTCATTGCCTCCTTAAGATGTAAGAATCGAGTGTTGATTTCCACATTGTAAGTTTCTGTAAATAATATCATCTGCTAAATAAATACATATAAATGTTATAAGCAGCTGAAATGTTCAGCAGAAAGCTTCTTTGCAGAATTGAACTCTGCCTCACTGATTATTATCACTGTAAAGCGTAATTTAAAATGAAAATCCAGCGTTTAATCGCTGGTGTTTCTGAGGTCACAAACGAGCTTGTAACCAATCAGATCAACGTGTGATCGTCAACCAGTGGATCTCTGAGTGGAGGCAGGGCTCATTTGCATATTCATAGAACCGCACATACTAAATAAGGCGAGGGTGTCGAGTTACATTCAAGATATTTAAAGGCATCAAAGAAAACACATTTAAATGAGTCATTTTGATGATCAAATATGAGATGGATAAAATTATTGACCACATGGAGACTTAAGTAATGGTGGCTTGACTTCTTTTGTTTCTGTTTTGCCACCTTTTTTGCAGTGTAAGGAAAGTCAAATGTGTTTAATAAATGTTTGATATGTATATATGTACTGTATGTGTTTAATCTCTTTGGTCTGCATTTGTGCTGCTGCATGCAGTCTGTTGCATTGTGCCTAAAAAGTGTGTTATTTAATGCATCTTTTCTCATGTGAGATGAATATACACTTCAAGTGATGAGTATATACTTCTGCTGCCATCTGACACACATATGGCAGAGGAGAAACTGGAAACTCATGTTCACCCATGGGCCATAGTTGAGCTGACACTGCACCAGTAATGCTGAATGTGCACGGGGAACACTGAACGACTGAATGCAGACACTATACGCATGAAAGAGTAAAAACTCCTGCTTCTGTTTCAAACTTTCATGTAGATCTGTAGACCAGTAGATGGCAATGCTTCTATATGCCTCGCTTCCTTGTGTAAATGACCATTTTTTACAGTACAGTGGTACTTAGCTAGAGAGTACTGCATAATATAAGGTAAGTACATGAGTTAGGGGTAGGTTAAGACCTAGTTATTACCCAGTAACTGTAATTACTATAGTATGAGTACATGGGTAACAAGACTGTAAAAGGAAGTGTTACCAATGGATCAATAAATCATTGTAAATGCAATAATAATGGAATATACTTTTTTAATTTTCCATAGAAAATTCTGCTACAGATAATTGTTGTACTTACGATGTGTAGTTTGAGATAGTCCCCTAGCCCAGACGAGCTGTTGACTCGCACCAGTACGGCTTCTGTCAGCTGAGTGCTGAAGCCCATGGCCAGCCGGTCCGCTCGCGTGCTCGGACGCTCGTTCGTTGGCCATGTGTATGTGATCAGACCTCCATCTCTCCCGAATATATACGTGATGCCGGCTGCAGGACACACAGATGTGCAAACACACAGAGAGATTAGGCTAAATCTGTGAGCGGGTGGGTGGGTGGGTGGGTGGGTGGATGGGTGGGTGGATGGATGGGTGGGTGGTTGGGTGGGTGGGTGGGTGGGTGGGTGGGTGGATGGGTGGGTGGTTGGGTGGGTGGGTGGGTGGATGGGTGGGTGGTTGGGTGGGTGGGTGGGTGGGTGGGTGGGTGGTTGGGTGGGTGGATGGATGGTTGGGTCGGTGGGTGGATGGATGGGTGGGTTGGTGGATGGATGGATGGATGGATGGATGGATGGATGGATGGATGGATGGATGGATGGGTGGGTGGATGGATGGATGGGTGGGTGGATGGGTGGTTGGGTGGGTGGGTTGATGGGTGGATGGATGGGTGGGTGGTTGGGTGGATGGATGGATGGATGGATGGGTGGGTGGATGGGTGGGTGGATGGGTGGGGGGATGGATGGTTGGGTGGATGGGTGGGTGGATGGATGGGTGGTTGGGTGGGTGGTTGGTTGGGTGGATGGATGGATGGATGGATGGGTGGGTGGGTGGTTGGGTGGGTGGATGGATGGATGGATGGGTGGGTGGATGGATGGATGGGTGGTTGGGTGGGTGGTTGGGTGGATGGATGGATGGGTGGATGGGTGGGTGGTTGGGTGGTTGGGTGGGTGGTTGGTTGGTTGGGTGGGTGGATGGGTGGGTGGATGGATGGGTGGATGGATGGTTGGGTGGGTGGTTGGGTGGTTGGGTGGGTGGTTGGTTGGGTGGGTGGTTGGGTGGGTGGATGGATGGATGGATGGATGGATGGGTGGGTGGTTGGGTGGGTGGATGGGTGGGTGGTTGGGTGGTTGGGTGGGTGGATGGATGGATGGGTGGGTGGTTGGGTGGGTGGGTGGGTGGGTGGGTGGGTGGATGGATGGATGGGTGGGTGGTTGGATGGATGGTTGGGTGGGTGGTTGGGTGGGTGGGTGGATGGATGGATGGTTGGGTGGGTGGTTGGGTGGATGGATGGATGGGTGGGTGGGTGGGTGCTTGGGTGGTTGGGTGCACTCTCTTAGTGGGCACTTACCTTTTCTATTATATACTATTTGAATTGTTGTTTTGCAGATAAAATAAAACCTGACTATCTGTACTGTGCTAGACTGAGACTTGTTACAGCATTGTTGTTCTTCTCATTTGCAAGTCGCTTTGGACAAAAGTGTCTGCTAAATGATTCATTGTAAATGTAAAATAGTTAATTAAAGTGTTTTTGACCTTGGACGCATGTAAATATGCCTGTAGGAGATTCCGAAACAACATCTGCAGTCATTAAAACAGCATAATAGGGGTATTTTAATGGAGAAAATAATCCAAAATTCACATCCTGCCAGGTCAAGTTGTCCTACTCAGTATGTCCTACTTCATTCTAGGGTTAATCCGTCAAACAAAAACATAAAGTCTTTCACTCTGTATTTTGTCTAATAAGCATTTATTAATGTAGATAAAAATATTTAGCTTCTATTATTTGTTCTTTTCTCTCTTTTCTTCAAAGTCGACAACTTTGTTATTCAACAGTCGCACCGGTTGCTCCAGACGAGCACAGAGGAAGGAAGGAATAATCACACAGAAGGCAAGTCCCTGAATTTCAAGACAACTGGGTGGAAAAAATATTGCAAGAATCAATCCTGCTATTACTAACAGAAAGATAACAGATTTCTCTGCATTGTTTGATTTATTTTTGTAGGATTTAAGGTAAAGTTATCTGATTCTTTGTTAAAACCCTCGCTTTCTTTCCAAAAAGGCAATGTGGGTCTACAGTTTGCACAGGGAGCGCAGCTATAGTCAGGTGATTGGTCGGATTAATCTGGTCATGTGGGTGAGGACTGAATAAAAGAAGATTATAGTAAAGCTTTTCTCTTTTCTCTGAGGTCTGCTTTTTGATTCTCCTTTTGTGCTTCTGCCTTCTGGGCAACTGGCTTAAAGGCCTTTAGATCCGAATCAAGCTCTCAATGTAATCTCTCGCATCGCTTCTCAATCACTTTTAAAGAAGAATCTCACCAAGACACCATGAACATGCCCTGCTCAGAAGAACGGGAAAACGAAACTGCTATAAGGTAATAATATGATGTGAATCGTACAAAATGTGCAATTATTTGAAAAAAGCATGAAGGTCCACCCCTAAACATACCCATCACTGGGGTTGTAGCAGATTGAGATTGTGTGAATACATACAAATTATAATTTATAAATTATAGCTTCCTTGCCATAATCAACATGCCCCAGTCCTCAGAAAACCTTCAACCAGCCCTAAAACCAGTTCTCTTCAAAGGCCAATATTACAATCTCACCAAGAGACTGAGTCTGCAAACCTAGAAGACCTGCACTAGCCATTTGCTCAAAGACTATCGAGACAAACTTCCACACAAGAATATTCATACCCACACACTTTCTCAAATGTTTATAGTATTTCTCCTGTGTTTTATGCATGTCCTTATGTTTTATTAGCCTGGTTATGATTCTTTTGTTATGTTAGAGTAACTTCAAATATCCAAATATCCACATATCTCTGGTTGATATCCAAAGATGATGCATCAGTGCTTTAATGTCTTCAAACCCCCTCTTTCTCAATATCAAAAGAATCCTCTTTTGATTTTATAATCAATTTGTACAATATATTCTCCACCAAATCTGTAACGAATTACAGTTTAAAACATCTGTTTATATATATAATTAATTTGAATGAATTATAATAAATTATAAATACTTAAAGGAACACTTTTCGGGTCTTATTCTATGAAACATCTTGGTATTACCCCTGTTGATTGTCGCAGCTCTTTACAATACAACAAACACCCATGACTGTACATTACGCTTTTACTATCTAGTAATTGCTGAATCTATACTCCTACTCTGAGCGAACTCTCTGCTCCTCATGATGGCTGTGTCTCATAAGACCTTGTTATGTGTACACTCTGTGACTATACAAATCACAACATGTAAATAGGAAAATTTAATGTTTGTTATTTTTGTCACTTAGTTGGGATTAGTATGCTAGCTGTAGCCTTATATCTCACAATTCTGACTTTATATCTCGCAATTCTGACTTTATATCTCGCAATTCTGACTTTATATCTCGCAATTCTGACTTTATATCTCACAAATTTGACTTTATATCTCACAATTCTGACTTTATATCTCGCAATTCTGACTTTATATCTCGCAATTCTGACTTTATATCTCGCAATTCTGACTTTATATCTCACAATTCTGACTTTATATCTCGCAATTCTGACTTTATATCTCACAAATTTGACTTTATATCTCACAATTCTGACTTTATATCTCGCAATTCTGACTTTATATCTCACAATTCTGACTTTATATCTCACAATTCTGACTTTATATCACACAAATTTGACTTTATATCTCGCAATTCTGACTTTATATCTCTCAATTCTGACTTTATATCTCGCAATTCTGACTTTATATCCCACAATAGCAACTTTATATCTCACAAATTTGACTTTATATCTCACAATTCTGACTTTATATCTCAAAATTCTGACTTTATATCTCACAATAGCAACTTTATATCTCACAAATTTGACTTTATATCTCACAATTCTGACTTTATATCTTACAATAGCAACTTTATATCTCACAATAGCAACTTTATATCTCGCAATTCTGACTATATCTCACAATTCTGACTTTATATCTCACAATTCTGACTTTATATCTCACAATTCTGACTTTATATCTCACAATTCTGACTTTATATCTTACAATAGCAACTTTATCTCACAATAGCAACTTTATATCTCACAATAGCAACTTTACATCTCACAATTCTGACTTTATAACTCGCAATTATGAGATAAATTATTTTTATCTTTAATTATTATTTTATTCAGTGGCAGAAACAAGCTTCCATGCATCAGTGTTGATCCAGGATTCAACAACTTGACCCAACCTAATGAATGACAGTGTGAACTATTTGTGAGCCTTATTAATCTATATACTTATAGAATGAAATCTGAGCCACAATCATAAGATGTGTCTCGGAAATATTGTCAAGTCTCCTGAAGCCAACAATCACAATCACAAAAACAATCCAAGTTTGACTTAAAATGAGAACCACTGTACTACAGCAACAATCTTCAACTCGTCAATGCAGTGCAAGCTGTAAAAGTAAGTGAACCTTTGACTGTAGTGACATTTAACTCCTCCTTTAGCGGCACAACCGCGCTTCGCTACCTATAAGACTCACACAAAGTCGAGGATGAACTTTCGACCATTCCTCTTTACAAATTCGCAATGCCTTTACCAGATTAATGCATCTCTGTAATGTATCTGTGAAAGTTGTGGGGAGAGAGGCATGATTCACACTAATCAATCTCTCTCGAGCAGAACAGATTAGTCCGTAACCAGACTTTGTGGGCCAGAAATAAACACATCACACACAACATCAGAGGAAATATGTAGATTTAGGAGAGATTTAGTTGGCATTTATACAGCTAAAGTCATAAATATTGCTCAGTTTCAGGGGTGTTTTTGACATTTGTATATTTTATCAGTGTTTTCCAGCAGTTGCGAGGGCTTGCAGACATGTGTCGAGGAGACTCGGGGTGGGTGAATCTACACAATCCTATTAGTGTGGATTAGCGCTTGGCTTTCTCACGCACCGCTGCACAGCTCAAGGAGCCGGATTGTGCATCAGCAGAAAAAAGAGCAGTGACATCGCTGACCTTTTTTTTCTTTTCTATTTGCTAATGGATAAGGCTGTCTCACAGAGGATTTATTAGCTTGTAAACCTTTCTAGCGGTGTCTTAACATATCCTTCTGAAGGATCCAAACATTAGAAAGCAGTGACAATTGTTTTTTTTACAGTGCACCTGATCATTTTCATCTGCACATCTCAGCTCCAGTGGCTTTGTCCATCTGTCATGAATGATGTGATTATTTCCAGTTACACAATCAAACCTCTTCCCTTCACTCACACACTGTTTCAATCAGGTGTAAAACACATTTCTATGCGTGTATTGGGTTTTTCAGTGATAAGTGTCTTCATTTGGATGTTTTTGCATTAATAACTGCATTATATTCATGTTGCACTACATTGCACAAACCGGCGCATGAAATCGGCACCATCCGTGTTCGTCACACACACACACGCCAGAGAGCAGCAGAGGCCATTAAACTCTATACATGTTTATTGTGATTAAAGTCGGCATGCGTCACACAGTCAATAGTTTGATTTTGAAATTGGTGGGGACAGGGACATCAATGTATAAATATATTTTAAGTTTTGATCGAAATTATTGCAAGGGATATATGAGCGTCGCTGGATGTTGGACACGTCCCTAGCACCCCTATTAAATTCTACACCCCTGCGTATGTGAAATGTTTTACTGTGATTATGATTGTGAGCGTAATTGCATTAAAGAATTGTTTATATCAGGTAAAGTTTAATCACAATTCTGCCTAAATCTCATTATATCACACTATGAGAGTAGATTACAGTCCCGGAAAGTACTGCATATTTGAAGTGATTTTACAGTGTAACTTTTGGTAATTATAGTGCACCTATATAAAGTACTGTAATGTAATTAAAGTTTTTTTTTTAATCATAAGGTACATATCTGTGCATTTATACAGTCATCTTTTTAACAAAAGTGCACTGAAAACTAATATTGCATAATACTCTGTTGATATTTTGTTCATGCTCTCTGGTCATGTTTTGTTCTGTTTTGTGAAAAAAAGAAAATAATAATAAAAAAATAAAATATATATATAAAAAAAGAAAACTAATATTGCAACTTTTTCTTAAATATTGGGAAAAATAACTACATAGTTACTGGCAAAAAAAAAAAAAAACATGGAACACAATCTTACATTACTGACTCTGAAACCTTTATTTGAAAAACAACTTAATTCAAAACAAACACTTCTTTTTCGTTTAAAACTGTTTTTTATCAATTATTTTCAAATGCTTAAGTCTCGACAGAAAGTAGCTCGTTTTGTCCCCCTTTTGTTCCTCTTCTGTTTTTTCTTTCTTTCCACTGATGAATCTGAAGGAGAAATCATGTCTTTGCTATTCTGTATTAAAAGAAATGCAGTCCACCCAGAAATACGTCGTCACCATTTACTCAACTTTTACTCTAATGCCATCCGAGAATGTCTACGACTTTCCTTCATCAGATTAACACAAATTACGTTTTTTGGAAAAAAATAAAGCATCTCTGGGAATATACATAATGCAAACTCATGTGTTCCTAAAATTTGGAGCATTTCACGGCACATACTGCAATAACTGCATTCGACCCCAATGGAGGGACCAATGTCTTCTTAAGTCAAATGAAAGTGTTTCTAAGAAAAATACCAATATTTTAAACTTTTTAAACAGTAGACTACCGCTTCAGACCAGCTGTCAGCGTGTGCGTGAGAGGGTTTAGTTCACTCTTGACCTGACACACCGAAAAACTCAGATTTTTAAATATAATATAACTGATATCAATGAGAAACAAACAAGACAGGAGGAAAGAGACTCCAGTTCTCGAGTTTCACAGTGTGCTTACGCATCCGTGACAGTTTGTTGAGAGCGAAAAGATGAGTAAATAATGAGAACATTTCTGGGTGAACTGTATTTTCTTTTAATACATAATGAAGAATCACAAAAGACATGGTATTCCTCAAGATTAATCTTTGGAAAGACCAAGCAACAAAATGTTCTTGTCTCTGTATTTGAAATAAAAGTTGATTTAAAAAAAAAGAAGTGTTTTCAAATAATGGTTTCCGGGTCAGCGACATAATATTTTGTGTATGTATGTTTAATACTTACCCTCACTGTAAAAAAATATTGATGGTTTAACTTAAAAGTAAGTAACCTGGGTTGCCTTAGAATTTTAAGTTGATTGAACTGGAAAAAGTGAGTTAATACAATAAAGGAGATTAATTTAACCATCAGAAACTCAAAATTAAATATGTTATCTCAACTAAATAAATTATTTAAGTTGATTTGACAAAAGAAAAAATGTTGTGATTACTACACTGTAAAAAAATATTGTTGGTTTAACTTAAAAAAGTAAGTAACCTGGGTTGCCTTAAAATTTTAAGTTGATTGAACTCTTGAAAATATTTTTTACAGTGTGGAACAAGAGTTTATTTCCCAGTATTTGAAAAAATTGCAATAGTTTTAGTTTCACTGTCTTGCCTTAACTTGTAAGCCCAAACTAAAACATACACTTTTGATATAAAAAAACGTATAAATTCATGGATATGCATATATGCAGTATGTATTGTATGTATGCAAGTACACCATTATTTCAAAAAGGTACGTGGTTATGTTCTCGTTAAATTGCTCCCAAATGTAAGATTGTTATATCATAATTGTGTCATAGAATAAGTATTCTATAATACTTACAGAAGTTATATTTATCATTTTATCGTCATAAAACATTACATATTGTTCCCTTATTCTTACATGTAAGTACTTTATACACTATAATTACAGAAAGTTACACTGTAAATGTGTCTTAATTACTCTGAGCTGTACACTACTGTAGTTCGTGTGGAAAAATCACGTCCTTGGAGGAAGGTTATGACAATTCATCGTTTATTTATTACTTCTGTTGTAGTATATGCACTACTTAATAAGTATTGACTGTTCTGGGATTTAACAATCGGAAGTGCTTCAAGACCAGACGTGCACAGTGCACTTTTGCTGTAGTTTTGGTCCCTGAAAGGGTCTATGATGGGAACAGAAACAACAGAAATAGTATTTGTTTTGTACGTGTAATTGACACAACATTCAGCCTTTATGTTCTCACAAAAGCAGTATAGTTTCAGTGCATTAACAGCACAGTTTATTATTCTTGGTGATCACTTCATAAAAGAAACCCACAAAGATTGCTCTGGATTGTATTGATTTTTTGAAAATCAAAAAGAAGCCACAAGGTATCTCAGATGGTTAGGGATGGACGGGTTAGAGGATAGAAAATATGATTAGCTCAGTATAAAAACCATTATGTGAAACAGACTCCAGTGGAGTGACTCAATGCCATTTCAGCCTTCTGTCCAATCAGCTTACACTCTCAGAAAAAAAGGTACAAAAGCTGTCACTGGGGCTATACCTTTTCAAAAGGTACACTTTTGTACCCAAAGGCTGCATATTGGTACCTTAGTGGTACATATTAGCACCTAAAATGTACATATTAGGACCTAAAATGTACATATTAACACCTAAAATGTACATATTAGGACCTAAAATGGACATATTAGCTCCTGAAATGGACATATTAGCACCGCAAATGTACATAGTAGTACCTAAAATGTACATATTAGTACCTAAGTGTACATATTAGCACCTAAAATGTACATATTAGCACCGAAAATGTACATATTAGCACCTAAATGTACATATTAGCACCTAAAATGTACATATTAGTACCTAAGTGTACATATTAGCACCTAAAATGTACATATTAGCACTAAAAATGTACACATTAGGACCTAAAATGGACATATTAGCTCCTGAAATGGGCATATTAGCACCGAAAATGTACATATTAGTACCTAAAATGTAGATATTAGTACCTAAGTGTACATATTAGTAATTAAGTGTACATATTAGCACCTAAAATGTACATATCCGCACCTAAAATGTACATATTAACACTTAAAATGTACATATTAGCCCCTAAAATGGACAAAAGTTTACCTTTTGAAAAGGTACAGCCCCAGTGACAGCTTTTGTACCTTTTTTTCTGAGAGTGTGTACAGCATGTCTAACACACTCCCAGGTATATAACAGAGATGTGTGCGAGTATCAGTCCCGTGTAAACAGGTTTAGTACACGCGCAATCTGACAGTCACAATCAAATCATGAGTTATAATGCATGAAAACATCAAACTAATGACACAGCACATACTGAACTGCATGTAATAATATGTCCATAATTAATGTGGAAAACTATAGGGAACGTCATAGCTTGGCCTAAAAATCCCTAAAAAACACCAGCAAGCAAAGCTCAGAATTACTGTAGATTGAGAAGTGTTTGCAGACGCCAATTAGTTTAATATGTAATGCAACAGTCTAAGCTCTTTACTTCCACTGTAAGAGAAGTCGAAACATCAAAACACAGCTCAAATACTCCTAGAACTGATAGCCTGTGTGACGCTATAGATGTGCTATAATCCGATCCAGAGAGAAATGTGCTGATGCAGATACTGAGAGATGAGGCTAATCCCAATGAGATCAACGGTGGGAGATGCTGAAACAAATATAGCATTGCAAATGCCCTTGAGTTTCATTGTGTGTTTGTGCTTTATAATGCTTTACCGCTACCCACCATGTCCTGCCCGCAGAGACCCAGGTGATCTATTAATAGTGAGAGGCTGGTTCTTGTGTGTGTGATGTGTCCTGGCGAGTGTGTCCGATGTGGCTGCGATGCCCAGCGAGAGAGCTGTGAGGTACAAGGCGAGGCAGGTTGAGGAGGCCAGACCCCGGGGAAGGGTTTCTGAGGAGTCCGCTAGCCTCCAGCCACACAACATCTTCCCCGAACCAGATAATGCAAAGATCACGGGCTCTTCAGCGCACCTGCCTGCCCATACTCTCCCACACACACCTGCTTAAAGAGGAAGCACTCAATCTCTTTGTCCTCGTGGTTTAGCCGTTTAAGATAAAATCCAACTTTCGATAAAGCACGAAAGAGTGTTTTCATAAAATCAGAATGAGCAAATTCATTCCCCGTAGGCGGATATCACGAAAATGACTTAAAATCCCGGGGAAAAGAGGCAGATATCAACACACGCCAGGCATCAGGCGATTTCTGAATTCGAAGGCGTTTTCTGAAATCCGAATTTCTGCTGTTTTTCGTCTGAACGTTGTCTTCAAGAGGAGAAATCCCCAGAAATCCATCCACAGCTGGCTGAGAGCCTCCAACAGATGGTGAGAGCTTCATTTACACTCTTTCCTGAGGACAATGTTAACTGTTCTCCATGGAGAGAGAGAGAGAGATCTCCCCACACACCTGCGTTTCAAGCCATAAGACATCCACAGAGCAGCTCGCGAGAGAGAGAGAGAGGAAGGGAAGAAAAGAGAGGGAGGGGGAGCTCTAGCTCTAGCAGTGAAATCAGGGCGCGAGAGCACTGCAAATGTTCAGCCTAAACACAGCAACTCGAGTCAGAGTGCATTGCAGAGATGGATGTTTTTTTTTCCCCTTCTCGGATTGAAACCATAAATATCTGCAACATCTAAAGGTTATTTTATCTTTCCAAGTCTGGATTCATCCCTCTGTCTCCCTGAAAGTAAAGCAAGGATTTTGTGTGGAGGCACTTCTTGCTCGCACCAGCTTTGAAAGTTGACTGCCATACGTCTCCAGATGCTGCCCAACGCCCGGTGACGTCAGTAGCAGAAGAGCACCCTGCATCTGCACTGCACATAAAGAGCGGTCTGTGCAGGAGGACTTGGCCCTCGACCGTCGTCCTTTGGGAGGAAGTTGCTCTTTCAACCACCACAGAAGAGAAGCACACACAGAGAAAAGAGCGCATAAATGTGTATCTGTGTGCAAGCATGTGTCCCTGTGCAGATGTGACTGGTGCTGATGAAAGCAAAGCTCACAGTTGCAGTTATATGCATGATTTTTAAAGGGATAGAGTAAAAAACTGTCATCATTTACTCACCCTCACGTCGTTCCAAACCAGTAAAACTTTCGTTATTATCACTATGACGATTCAAAAAGTTCATCATAAATCTGTATGAATTGAGCGGTTAAGAGATATTATTATATGATGAAACGGTTAAATGAACCAGGACATGCTTGACCACAAGAATGAACCTCATTGGTTCTTGCAGAAGCTCAAACGTGCTGCATACACTCTTAGAAAAAAGGCTTCTATATATGAAGAGTTCAGATGCAAAAGCCTCTAAATGCCATTTGAAATTTTCTTCTTTAATGATGATTTTTATCAAACTTGTATATTTAAGTTCAGTAATTTCACTTAAATAACAATTAATAGGTAATTATCATTGCCATTTAAGTGAAATCACTGAACTTAAATATACAAGCTTGATAAAAATGATCATTCTAGAAGAAAATTTCAAATGGCACTTAGAGGCTTTTGCATCTGAACTCTTCAAATGTAGCATAGGGTTCTTTACTCGACTCCAAAGGACATTTAATGCTAAAAAAGGTTCTATAATGAGAAGAAAGAACCCTTTTGGCACAAAGGCTCCTTAAAAGCTGTTATTCATTTATATATTACATTATTCGGTAACACTTTACAATACGGGTGCACTAATAAGCATTAATTCATGCTTAACTAATGCAGAGATAATACTGAATTAATGTGTAACTAATGATTGTCTAAGCTATTCATTAATGATTACCACATTGGGAACTAATTAAGAGTCTGTAAGGTTAATGTATTAGTTCATACATGAATTGTTATTAATAAAATATAATGTAATTGTGGATTAATTCCATTATAACTCATTTTTTTAACTAATAGTGTTAATTAATAATGTTAATTACCAGAATGAGCCAAAGCCTTGTATTTCAACTTCCAGGTACACTAATATGCATTAATACATGATTAATTACTTCATTGTTAGTGCAAATTCATGTGCCAATCACTAAATGACTAGTTAATAATGATGTGCCCCATCAAGTAAAGTCATAACATAATGATACCTTTGCAAATCATTAGCTAATGAATAATTAAAGCAGACAACTGGAAGTTGAAGTGCATAGCTTTGACTAATTTTGGTAATTAACACATTAATTTACACCATTAGTTAATCAAATATGTTAAGGAACTAATACTCAATGACACATTGAATTAATAGTAATTCATGTATTACTTAATCTATTAATCATATAGACTCTTTATTAGTTGCTGATGCAGTAATCATTAATTAATGGTTTAGTTCTTCATGAGTTATAAATTAACTCATGATTATCTGTGTATTAGTTAAGCATGAATTAATGCATATTAGTGCACCCGTATTGTAAAGTGTTACCCATTATTCTGCAATATTTTGTAGTATGTAATTAAATGATTGTTTATTAAACTGTTTTAGATTTAATCATGCTGATTTTGGAGGATAAAAACTGAAATGTCACTCTTCGTCTGATATTGATTAATTACATTTTTTAACCCACATATCTTGAATTTTGTGATCATTCACATGCATTGCATTTTAGGGGTTCCAAATACGTAGCGCTTTAGAACCTTTTAAGGTTCTATATAGAACCTTTCCTTCTAAGAGTAAACACGAGAATGAACCTCATTGGTTCTTGCTGAAGCTCAAATGTAGATAAACGAAAGTCTTACGGGTTCAGAACGACGTAAGTGTGAGTAAATAATGACAGAATTTTCATTTTGGGCTGAGCTATCCCTTTAAGATTCAATTAAGACACTTCAATCAGATCTAAATTTTATTACGATCAAGCTCAGTTGTTCTGATTTAGGTGTTTACCAGTAGACTTTTCAGTCCGATTGAGCCATAAATCTTAAAAAAATGATTGCATGTAAACATACCCTTACGAAAAAGAAGTTTATTCAAGTGTGCCATTAGTATACTTCTTTTAAACTAAAAATAAGAAAGTATACTTTCAGTTTATTTTTCCTGTACTTCTCAGAAGTATACTTCAAATTACACTTTAGTGTACTTGACTTATACTGAGAGAAAAGCAAGTATATTTGTCCTGTTCTTGTACTCAATCTTTTGATCCAGAAATACTTAAAAGTATAATTAAGTATTCAAAGTATACTTGTATAAGTATTACAGTAAAAAATAAACTACTAGTATACCCATAAATTCACTTGCAGTACACATGAGATACATAATTATGAACTAGTTCTGTTCTTACTGTTACACTTATAGTACACTTAAACATATACTTTTATGTACTAAAAGTGCGCCAATTAGCAGTATTAAAATAGTACACTTACAAGTTTACTACTAGTACATAGTGACATACTTACTACATAATGTATACTTAAATAAAACTTAAATATACTTGACCATTACTTAAGTATACTACATAAAATGAACTTGAAATATACTTCTTTTTCGTAAGGGTAATTAGTGTGAGGGACTCTACAACTCTTCTCACATTGTGCTTGACCCCAGTTTATCTTAATTTTAAACATTGTTTACAATCCCAGGTAAGGGAAATTGTGAGAAATGTGACACATGAAGCAAGGATAACCTAGGATTATAGAAACACCCAGGTTAACTATTTCTAATGTGAAAAGTTTTTTTTTTGAAGAACTATCACCCATCCTGAATGAGAAGAAATATGATGAACATAATTCCCTCTTTTCTGAACACACATCCTTCAGTACAGTTCATAACTACTAAAAGTGATTAAATCTACCGCTGATTAGCTGCATTTCAACAGTGTTGATGCTCATTTCATGTTTTCATTTCAGGCTACAAGCTGAAATCAACGTTTAAGGTGTTTAAATTCATTTCCTACGCTCAAAACTCTCAAGCGCCAGCGAGTATATGAACCCTGAGTGAAACCGGGAGTTTTCCGAGATGGTGTGATTCAGTAAGTGTTTGTGCTTCATGTGAGTGCCCTCAAGTGGTGACAGACAACACAGGAGAGCTTCGTCACACTGAGACCAGCAGAAAATCAGTGTTTACTGCATGAAATGTTAATTCTAGTTAATAGCGTGTCTGTAAAGCTGCTTTGAAACATACAAATGGTGTATACATTTGAAATATACCAGAAATACCTATTTCTTTTGTTTAAATTACAGCACATTTGAGTTTTGTTTTGTGATTTTGTATTGTGAAATGCTCTCAAAAACGAATAATTTTTAAAGGTAGAATCTTTGTAAATGGATGACATGAACTATTATAAAAACAATTAAAGCTGCAAGCAGCATTTATCGGTGTTCAAGCAGTTCGGGCCTTTAAGCACAAAAGCATCAAAAGGCATTCAATTTTATTTAACATGCATTTATCCACCAACATAATAGATGTAAAACACCATTTACAATCAATACAGAAAATTTAACATTGGAAATGCATGGTTTTAAAGCTTTTTAACAGTTATAGCGCCACCTATGGTCCGATCTCCATGAAACTGTGCAATCATCAATTTTTGTGAAAATTTTGAGTTTTCCTTTAGGATTTATATGATTTTGGGTGCATTTTGTCCCATCCCTTTTGTAAACGACCCTGTTATAGCCAATCAAAAGCAAAGTTCTACTTTTTTTTTCTCTAAAGTACTATCTAGAGAGTCCAGAGAATAGTATTGGGCAAAAAACCAGGGACTAGTTCGCAAAAGTGCTGCACAATGCGTTTTAGGGGATTTTTTTTTTCTCTCTAGCAAATACAATATGGTTTTCAACACTTCGTGCTTGAACACCTAATTATGAGAGACCTTTTTGACGATTATGGCGCCACCTATGATCCGATCCTCACGAAACTTTGCATGCTTCCTAACCATGTAAGGACACATATGCTCATCGATTTTTGTGAAGTTGTGACTTTTTTGGGGGGGATTTAGGGGCTTTTGACTGAATTTTGCCACAGACCACTATCTAAATGACCCTGTTACAGCCAACCAAATGCAAAATTTCAACTTTTTTTCGATAATTATTGATAGAGAGAGTCCAGAGAATAGGCCTAGACTGGTTTGGTCCCGATTGGGCAAAAAACCAGGGACTAGTTCGCAAAAGTGGGTTTTGGACAAAAACCGAAATAACAAATTTTCCAAATGCTCCAAATGGAAATCCAATCATCTTGTCCGTCTTGAGCCAGGGATTACAGTGGTGTAAAAACATTGAAGTCAAACGGTCTAGGAGTTATGAGCAATTTAGTACTTTTGGTTGCTGTAGCGCCACCTATGGGCCAATCGGGCTCATACTCTGATAGCTTCTCCACAATTTGAGGCCCTACCATCTGACAAAGTTTCAGAGCTCCAGCCCTTACGGTTTGGGCTGCACGATGCGTTTTAGGGGATTTTTTTTTTCTTTCTAACAAATAAAATGCTTGAACACCTAATTATGCCACTTTTTTACAACTGTGCAAGCAGATTTCTTTTTTAATCTCAAATGAATTTAATGCATTGCTGTTTTTGATTTGTTTAATCATCAATTTCATCAAATTAATTTGTCATACCACCATGAATTACTGTAGCAATTGCAAAAGTTTTAAACTTTGCTCTCGCTCGTGTTCAGCAGTGAAAACCCAATGGTGATTTGCAGCACAGAACACTTTGTCTACACCAGCTACCATATTTGACATGACTCGTCACAGTTGCAGCTGTCTACACCGAACATGTCAAAGCGCCCACACAAATATATGGGTGTGCTTACCTCA
The DNA here is from genome assembly GCF_988280905.1 of Pimephales promelas. Lineage (NCBI taxonomy): Eukaryota > Metazoa > Chordata > Actinopteri > Cypriniformes > Leuciscidae > Pimephales > Pimephales promelas. The sequence goes on from NC_142779.1 coordinate 36,327,572, forward strand.
TCATTATTACCCTGGATATGATTTCAGTGTTACAACACCACATATCAAGCAGGCATCTGTTGAAATATGATGCAAAACATTCTCACTAACCATCATTACACAAAGGTCCTCCGTAAGTGGTCATACTGCAGTCGCAGGTGAAGCCCTCCCACTGCTGGAGACAAGCGCCCTGGTTCCCACAGGAGTCCTCCTGACAGGTGGTGCTGGGCCCTACATCAGAGATCAGGCACAGAAAAACACATATTCATTATGTCATTTTTACAAGATGGTGAAGAAGATAAAGACGGATGACAGTATTACAAAACATAAACAAGGTTTTATTAAATGAGAACAGCGTGCTCTAACACACAAAACAACTGAAGCGTGACCAAGGAATAAGTGAAACACACACTGGTGATAAACTGAACGATGAGATCATGAGTGGCGGGAAACAAAGACAAAGAACACATGTTACTGATGAATACTTACACATAGTTTGTCTTAAAGCATATTAAACACACCACATACACACATAAACAACATTAAACACTGGATTTTAACCAGAGGGGGACTTTAGTAAGTGCTCTTGAAGCTCTGATTGGCTGCCAGCATCTGATACCAGCCAGCATCCCAGTTATAATAACTGGGATCTGATAAGTGAGCAGGTGTAAACAGGCTCTCAGAATAAAAGAGCCTGTTTACACCTGCTCACTTCATGTGGCTGATAGGACAGCTATCTGATTTGTCTGATTTGCCTCATCCATCACCAAAAAAGCATTGAATCCAGTAACTGGGACCTGTGAATGGTTTTTCCCACGTTTTGGTCACATCTAAGACGCAATCCTGGAATACTGGAGTGGAAACCTTTGGCAAAGAGGGATGTTTTGGGCAGAAAGTTCCCAACCAGTCATTTAATGTTGCAGCTCAGGCAAAACTCTGAAGATTCGATGGTACCAACCTTTGGAAAACCCAATTATTATTTCATCCTCAAAAGCGCTCCTGGTTCCTTGATCCCAGATGGACCAATAAAAAAACACTTGTGCCCTAATGCATGGAGTGCTTCTCAATACCCTAATGAAATTTCATCTTAATTAACATTTAACAACATACGGGCATACGGCTCCCTTGTGCGCAACGTCTTCCTCCACCTTGTTTCCTTTCCTTACATGCTGCCCTTGAATCTTAAGAGAGAGGAGCAAGGACGCAAGGAAAGGAAATGAGAATTCATCAATAATGAATTGTGAAGCACCCAGATACAGCACGAGCACTTTCCAAGCAGCTGACATGAAAAGGCCAATGTGTCATTTATGTAAAAGAGGAATATAATGAAAACTGAATGAAATATGCATGTTGTTTGTGGTATATCTCTGTGTATGTAAAGTAGATTTCATTCAGCAACTCAGCAGAAATCATTCTATCCATTTAAGAGTGTTTCCACTATAAACTTCTGCATTTGCATGAGACACAATGAACATCTATAGCATGACAAATACAGCAAATCTTTTGACAACAGCAGTAATACTGAGAGTGTCGAATGCTTACTAACTAACACCCTTATCTCTGTGTAAACTACAAAAACGCGAATCTGTGAAAAACGTTACGTCGTGCACATGAGCATTACTTATTTAGTCTATAGGCTTTTTTTTGGTGAAAATGGATACAGATATTAACAGTATTAACTTGTAATGTAAGATTTAAACATTTAGGGTGCTATCTTGCACTCAGCGCAATTGACTTTGTACACTGACTCGTGTATCGTTCCTATTTTGCACCCGCGCAAAACAAACTTTTCCCTTCACTGACGCACGTCTGTAAATAGGGAATGAACTTGCGCTCCCTGGGCGGGTCGACGCAAAAAGGAGGCGTGTTTCGGCGCAAACATTCCCTGGTGTTTCTGCAGTTCCAGAAAACAATTGCGCCACTGACCAGAAAAAATTAGCACTACTGGGCCACCATACCTAAGGGTTATATTTTGAAGGTCCGCTGAGGGCATTCAAATAATAATGTACCTACATGTCAACTCACTTATCTAGAGTCAGCAGGCCATGGCTGCAAAATAAACCCTGAGAGGGTGATCAGAATTATTGCATTACTCCGTATATTAAACAGAAAGAAAAAAGATGTTTTCACCTTCACATCCTCTCTCAATCTGTCCAACACAGGCCAGCGCTTCTGACATCAGGTCTGGCAAACGGCCGTTGAGATCCACAGATGCCAAACAGCCTTGAAATCCTTCCTTTGCGTGAACTAACTTGGGCAAATCTTTGTACATCTCCTCGGGAACACCACCAATATAAAGATCACCTGCAAAGAGCCAAAAAAGAGAGTGCATAATGTTCATAATTATATAGTTAAATATCATATATTCCCATCAGCTGTCTCTCTGTTAAATTTAAAATGACATCAGTTCACAAAGGAACATAGTATATTATACATTTATTACATATAACATTTATTTGTGGATCTAAAAAAAATATTTTTAAGCAATAAAACCGTTTGTCACAGCGGCTGTATGAATTGACAAGTTACAATAACACTACAGTGAAATCTACCTTTTAAGTCAAGGTTTTTGGCCCCCACGGTGGTCTGGGTGGTGATTTTGGTGTCGATTTTGACAGTGTGCAGGTTATTGGTGTCTCTGGAGATAATGACATTGTGCCACTGGTTGTCATTGAGAGGTTTGTTTGAGTTTCCTTTCATCAGATGAGCACCGTTTCCCAGATCTGAGATGTAATGCAGGTAGCTAAACAGAGATTTAAGATCCATTATCAGGTGAATACAGTTTACCAATATGGAAAAGAAAAATCACAAACAAGATCTCTGTAATATCTCGATTGTTTATCTTAGATAGAGATGTAATTACATGGAGACATTTAGCTGAAGAAAAGTTTTACACATGAGATAAAGACCCTAAACTGACATGTTTGCTCGAGTCGAGAGTATCAGAAGAAATCTAAATAATCCCTCAAGTTGTCTGCAATGAAAAGTCAGACATCTCAATAAGAACTTAAACATTTTTGTCAAATTCTTTCAGGATTGAATGATTTGAGCTAAGCTTTTACATTTGTAATGCACCTTATAATGCATTGTATGGTCTCATGAGTGATTGTGTTTTGGTAATAAGTAATGCACCTTTAGAAAGTATAACGCATGACAATCAACCAATCTCGGATGCAACATGGAATCTGCAAATATTATAATGCATTTTAACTTTGGTTATGAAAATGAAAATAATAATGCATTATAACGTACATTATGAGTAGCTTTATAATGCATTGGACATAAAGTCTTTATATAACATTTATGTTTCGTTCTGTTTAGTTTCAGTGTGTTTTAGTTTGGTTCTCCCTGTTTCTGTTTGCCTGTGTCCCTAGTTAGTCTCCATAGTTGTTAATTTAATTTACGCACATGTTCTGTTTTACGTCGATTACTCACCCTTGTATTTAAAACCCTCAGTTTCGTTTGTTCAGTTTTCCGATGTTGTTTATGGTTATGTGTTTCTGTGACTTCTCCAGTGCTTTCCTAAATGCTTATTCATTATCGTGCTTTCATTACAGCCACTCATACATAACAGAATATCGCACCAAGAATAGACTATTTTAGCTGTTTCTTTCTTTACACCCCCCACCACCTCTCACTTTAGATTTGTGGACCGTTCACCTCAGGTGTGCATCACAGAGCGAGTGGTCCACAAGGGGATTTCGTCACATTTGTTCAGTGGGTGCTGGCAAATATTGGATCTCCATCTGCCCCACTCCAGACCCAGAGCCCAGCCAGCCAATGCCCACACACTGCATGGAGCTAATGCCAGAGCCCACCACAGACTGAGACCCCGAGCCTACCGTGATGCACAAGCCAGTAAAGAGGACCGAGACCACCACCGCCCTAGAGCCGAGCCAAAGGAAAAGTCTGACCAGGTACGTGAGATGGCTACGTCGTCAGTACCAGTGGGAGTGTATTGGAGCACAAGGTCATGGAATGGAGCCCTGCCCACACTCCTGATTCTGAAGGTGAGCTGCATAAGACCTCTGGGAATTATTACGAGGAATGTGAGGGGGGTCTCCAATCCCTGCTGTTCCTGCCCAGGTCCAAGTCTCCTGTGTCTCTACTGGTCCTGCCCAGGTTCAAGTATCCTGAGTCTCTTCTGGTCCTGCCCAGGTCCAAGTCTCCTGTGTCTCTACTGGTCCTGCCCAGTTCCAAATCTCCTGTGTCTCTTCTGGTCCTACCCAGCTCCAAGTCTCCTGTGTCTCTACTGGTCCTGCCCAGGTCCAAGTCTCATGTGTCTCTACTGGTCCTGCCCAGGTCCAAGTCTCATGTGTCTCTACTGGTCCTGCCCAGGTCCAAGTCTCCTGTGTCTCTACTGCTCCGTCTCTACTTGTCCTGCCCAGGTCCAAGTATCCTGAGTCTCTTCTGGTCCTGCCCAGGTCCAAGTATCCTGAGTCTCTTCTGGTCCTGCCCAGGTCCAAGTATCCTGAGTCTCTTCTGGTCCTGCCCAGGTCCAAGTCTCCTGTGTCTCTACTGGTCCTGCCCAGTTCCAAGTCTCCTGTGTCTCTTCTGGTCCTACCCAGCTCCAAGTCTCCTGTGTCTCTACTGGTCCTGCCCAGGTTCAAGTATCCTGAGTCTCTTCTGGTCCTGCCCAGGTCCAAGTCTCCTGTGTCTCTACTGGTCCTGCCCAGTTCCAAGTCTCCTGTGTCTCTTCTGGTCCTACCCAGCTCCAAGTCTCCTGTGTCTCTACTGGTCCCGTCCAGCTCCAAGTCTCCTGTGTCTCTACTGCTCCGTCTCTACTTGTCCTGCCCAGGTCCAAGTCTCCTGTGTCTCTATTGGTCCGTCTCTACTGGTCCTTCCCAGGTCTAAGTCTCCTGTGTCTCTACTGGTCCTGCCCAGGTCCAAGTCTCCTGTGTCTCTACTGGTCCTACCCAGGTCCAAGTCTCCTGTGTCTCTATTGGTCCTGCCCAGGTCCAAGTCTCCTGTGTCTCTTCTGGTCCTGCCCAGGTCCAAGTCTCCTGTGTCTCTTCTGATCCTGTCCAGCTCCAAGTCTCCTGTGTCTCTACTGGTCCTACCCAGGTCCAAGTCTCCTGTGTCTCTACTGGTCCTGCCCAGGTCCAAGTCTCCTGTGTCTCTTCTGGTCCTGCCCAGGTCCAAATCTCCTGTGTCTCTACTGGTCCTGCCCAGGTCCAAGTCTCCTGTGTCTCTACTGGTCCTGTCCAGCTCCAAGTCTCCTGTGTCTGTACTGGTCCTACCCAGCTCCAAGTCTCCTGTGTCTCTACTGGTTCTGCCCAGGTCCAAGTCTCCTGTGTCTCTACTGGTCCTGCCCAGGTCCAAGTCCCCTGTGTCTCTACTGGTCCTGCCCAGGTCCAAGTCTCCTGTGTTTCTTCTGATCCTGCCCAGGTCCAAGTCTCCTGTGTCTCTACTGCTCCATCTCTACTTGTCCTGCCCAGGTCCAAGTCTCCTGTGTCTCTACTGGTCCTACCCAGCTCCAAGTCTCCTGTGTCTCTACTGGTCCTGCCCAGGTCCAAGTCTCCTGTGTCTCTACTGCTCCATCTCTACTTGTCCTACCCAGGTCCAAGTCTCCTGTGTCTCTACTGGTCCTGCCCAGGTCCAAGTCTCCTGTGTCTCTACTGGTCCTACCCAGCTCCAAGTCTCCTGTGTCTCTACTGGTCCTGCCCAGGTCCAAGTCTCCTGTGTCTCTACTGCTCCATCTCTACTTGTCCTACCCAGGTCCAAGTCTCCTGTGTCTCTACTGGTCCTGCCCAGGTCCAAGTCTCCTGTGTCTGTTCTGATCCTGCCCAGGTCCAAGTCTCCTGTGTCTCTACTGCTCCGTCTCTACTTGTCCTACCCAGGTCCAATTCTCCTGTGTCTCTACTGGTCCTGCCCAGGTCCAAGTCTCCTGTGTCTCTTCTGATCCTGTCCAGCTCCAAGTCTCCTGTGTCTCTACTGGTCCTGCCCAGGTCCAAGTCTCCTGTGTCTCTTCTGATCCTGTCCAGCTCCAATTCTCCTGTGTCTCTACTGGTCCTGCCCAGGTCCAAGTCTCCTGTGTCTCTTCTGATCCTGTCCAGCTCCAAGTCTCCTGTGTCTCTATTGGTCCGTCTCTACTGGTCCTTCCCAGGTCTAAGTCTCCTGTGTCTCTATTGGTCCTGCCCAGGTCCAAGTCTCCTGTGTCTCTTCTGGTCCTGCCCAGGTCCAAGTCTCCTGTGTCTCTACTGGTCCTGCCCAGGTCCAAGTCTCCTGTGTCTCTACTGGTCCTGCCCAGGTCCAAGTCTCCTGTGTCTCTACTGGTCCTGCCCAGGTCCAAGTCTACTGTGTCTCTACTGGTCCTGCCCAGGTCCAAGTATCCTGTGTCTCTTCTGATCCTGTCCAGCTCCAAGTCTCATGTGTCTCTACTGGTCCTACCCAGGTCCAAGTCTCCTGTGTCTCTTCTGGTCCTGCCCAGGTCCAAATCTCCTGTGTCTCTACTGGTCCTACCCAGCTCCAAGTCTCCTGTGTCTCTACTGGTCCTTCCCAGGTCTAAGTCTCCTGTGTCTCTATTGGTCCTGCCCAGGTCCAAGTCTCCTGTGTCTCTTCTGGTCCTACCCAGGTCCAAGTCTCCTGTGTCTCTACTGGTCCTTCCCAGGTCTAAGTCTCCTGTGTCTCTATTGGTCCTGCCCAGGTCCAAGTCTCCTGTGTCTCTACTGGTCCTGCCCAGGTCCAAGTCTCCTGTGTCTCTACTGGTCCTGCCCAGGTCCAAGTCTACTGTGTCTCTACTGGTCCTGCCCAGGTCCAAGTTTCCTGTGTCTCTGCCAGTCCCGCACAGTGATCCCACCCAACCTCCCTCTCCCACCTTCCCTTCCAATAACTGCCAGTTCCTCTGCCCCAACTCTGCTGTTTGCCTAAAGTCCCTCGGCTTCTCCTCTGTTTGTTACACTCGGGCCTCTGGCTTTCCAGTCTCCAGCTCCACATCAGCACAAGATTCCTCTGGTTCCCCCCCATCAATCCTACCAGCTCTGCCTCAGTCCTCTGGCACCCTGACTCTACCTCAGATGCTCATCGCTGCTGCCTGAACCTTCACCATCCTTAAGTCCCATCAGCTCTTGGCTCATGGCTCCTCCCTCCATCGAATCCACTATGGGCCATCATCCTGGCTGTGGTCTGGGTCCGAGCCTGGCTCCTCCTGCTTCTGACTTCTCTAGCACTCTCCTGCATGTTAGTTTGTTAAATAAAGACAGTTTCTGTTTATTCATCGTTGTGCATTCATTACAGCCACTCACAAGTGACACTTTAATTAAGTGTTATCATATTTTTCTATACACTGTCAGCTCAATATCTCTGTCTCAATGCCTCCTGACTTACTGAAGGGTAAATCTGTGAAAAATAAAATCACTGGTTCGGAATGAATATTTTCAATTCTGACACCTGTGCACATACACCTATAAAGACCTTCTTCTTTTTTTTTCATTTGCAAGGATTATAAAATATTTTGGAAAGGAATATGTTGAATGAATGATTGGATTGATAAATTAATTATTAATGCACATTTTCACTTAAACCATGTACAGCACTAAGAGTGTCAAACTGTAATGCTCATGTCTGTTTCTCCATAACGTACCCCTTAACCAGCTCTACAGCTATGAAATCATTTCCATCTCCACTATTAAACAGGATGAGTCCATCTGATGAAGTGGTCTTGAACTGGAAGAACAGGTGCATGGAGTAGTACGCCTGCAGGGTGCTCAGAGTCACATAGCTTGAGCAGGACTTGAAGGTCACTGGATCTGCAATGATGTTCTTAAATCCGATCACAGCGTTGACTTCACAGTAGTCGATGTCTCCATTCCTGCAGAGGTCGATGTATGGCTTGCCATTAAATGTCAAACTCTGGAGATGCCCAATGAAGTTGGATGGAATGACGGGTTGGTAACGTTTCTCTGTTATGATCCCCGTCTCTATGTTATGAAACTCCAGCTGTGTGTGGTCACCTGGTATCTCTCCTGTTTCAATGCAGAGTGTTGAGAAAAATTAAAGCTTTTATTTCATGTGGATCATAAAAAGGCCAACAAACTACAACTAGGACTATCATGATGATTAGTTTATCAACTTATCATGCAATATATGGACGCGACCTTGATCACTTTTGCGGACCTCAATAATCCCTATTGTAGAGCTTTTCACAGTTGAAATATTTAACACTTAATCACTGTAAACCCTGGGTTATCTAGCTTCATGTTTCACATTGCTTATGATTTACTCAGGGGTTAACAATAAATCCTGGATGTTCATTCGCTGCAGTTTCAAACTACATTCCTAAACCCAGGGTTAAAGTCCTTATTTGCAAATTTGCATATTTAGTGTGGGTAACACTTTATTTTGATGGTGCCTATTTAACATGCTCAATATCTGCTAACTCTTTATTAAAAGTCTCCCAAAAAACATTCTACTGACTATAAGTAACTTTGCAAGCGAGCATCAAAATAAGGTGAAACTCGTAGTGTGAAACGTTCCTTTACAAGGGGTTAAAAGAGGCTTTAGAATGCCAATAACCCGGTGTTAATCACAATGTGAAAAGCCTTTAAGTAGATATATAATATGTGTTTTCCAGAAAGAAAATTTGGAAGATTAAGTCCAAATGGACTTGATTTCGAAGCCTCATTCCATCCGCGTCATGATGAGACAATGAACCAACGTTAATTAAAATGTTCAAGAAAATATGATAAGAATAACATTGCTAGATTATTAGTAATGTACTGCCAATTTCTTTGAAAAAAAATAATAATAATCTAATATGACTTGCACAAGCAAACTAAATAGTCAAAATGTGTAACTCCCATTGTGACAGTGAGTATAAAGCAAATGAACAGGAGGAAACAGAATAGGATACCTTCCACAGTGGGCAAATCATCCACAGTCAGCTTCAGACTCTTCCCTCTCCGAATCACTCGCACTGTGTGCCATTCATTATCATTCAGATTCTGACCAGCAAACATGGTCTCAGGTCCCTTGCCTGTGGGACAGCCCATATCACAGTTAAACACACACTCATAAAGCACTGGGAAAAAAGAACAGAAACTCAAAATAGCACAGGTGGACAACACTGACTTTTAGTTATAATGATATCACCTTGGTAAAAATGACCCCAAAATATTAAACATGTAAAACAGTGCTGAGTTAATACCACACCGTCATACATCCCTGAAATCTTCATCAGTAATGATGATGAAGAAATAAATCGCATATATGAGCCATCTTGCACAACTTTCTGGGATATGTAAGCAATAATAAGCGAGACTGCATTCACAAACTGCACACATGGAGTAGCTTATTGAATGAATGAATGATTTAATGAAAGAGGCATTTATATTGCACTTTAATATGTACCACTGTACACCCGAAGCGCTTTACACGTGGATAATGCGACGGCAGCCACAGAACAATGCCAGTGTGCTCGAGTGATCAAGCCAATTCAGTGGATGGGGATGATTGGCAAGGGCCAATGAGTGTTATGTTGCCGTTACGAGAAGTGCATTTTTAATGACCACTGAGAGTCGGGACCTCGATTTTACGTCTCATCCGAAGGACGGTGCTCTATGAAAGTATAGTGTCTCCCTCACTATACTGGGGCGTTCGGAGCCACACAGACCACAGGGTGAGCGCCCCCTGCTGGTCTCACTAACACCTCTACCAGCAGCAATTATAACAAATGGAAAAACAAACCCAAATAACTATGGTATCAAATGGGTGGGAACATGGGGAACAAATAAAAAAGAAACAGAACACATAAAAACAGGCATTTACACTGCCACATCCGATATCTACGTTCACTATACACTTGGCAAAACAACCCGTGGTAGATGCACTGACCCAGAAAAGCGAGGGCTTGAGCCTTTCCCTTCCATTGCACCATTGAAAAGAGTCATGTGACCGCGGTTGGTGTCCACCTGTATAGGAATGATCGCTTCACCGAACAGATCTGTGCGTCACTGCACAACACCATTGGCAACATACATGTAAACAATCCAATTTACTGTCAAAATTGTTTCATGTATAATGAATTTCAGCAAGTAACTTGTACCTTGTAAGTAGCCTTGATAAAAGTGACGTTGATATTTGCATGTGTGTGGAAGCCGACGCAAAGTACAGAGGGAATACTATTTTAAAAGTTTTCTGTTTCAGGTGGGGTTGAGTTAGCCACGTCGACACCGTGTAACGTTTTTATACACTCTTTGTTTTTTAGTTTGTTGGTTCTTTATTGCTGAAGTTCTGTCATTAATTTAGTTGAACCCCTGACTTATTTGAGAAAATAATTGGCAACAATAATACTCACAATAAACTCACTTAATTAGACTAGACTAGAAAACTAGAATTCATTCAAATATGTATATTAGCAATGACTCCACAGTTCCAAGTGTCTCAAATGAACAAAACCTAGTTCACAAGGTTGTTCCACCACAAAGAAACAAAATGAGCTCAAGTCCCACGATCAGCAGTAATTCCAACAGTTCAGTTCATATAGTTCAATAATCCACATAGTCAGAAAGGGAAAGAGTATATAAATACATTTCCCCAATCAAAAACAGTCAACAGTCAAAACAGTCATCCAGAACTGGCCTAGTGTACTCACGAATCCTTCTTCCTTGAAGAGTCCGGTCCACGTTTTACTGGAATTTCCCAGACGTGAGTACAGACCTTATGCACCAGAGAAACGTGGATGCCGTCATCTTTAGAATATTGTCTTTGAACTTCCGGTTTTGCGGTCGCTCTGTATATTTCTATGGCATCGCTGTCCAGGAGTAATTAGCTGGTGAAGTGGATTTACTTATTGTAGAGTTAACAAAAGTTATCATGAGCATTGTAATGTTTATCATAAGCATTGTAATGCAGATGTCTTAACAAATGTCGACCGGGAATTTTTTTTTACGAGCAGTTCATTCATTCAGTCAAAAGACAACGAGTGCAGAGCTGAAAAGGGGCGGGGCTACATAAAAGCCCCTAATCCATCAATTCCACCCAGATTTTAGAACTGCTCACTCATACTGTTGCAGAGTCTCAACGACCATGCGCTAATCCACCATGAAGAGGATACAATGCTTCACTTTTAATGATCCAGAGCGCGATTGATTAGATCGCAGCCGTAACACTCTTTTTACCCGTATAAAACAATGAATCAAGGGAGTCTTCAAGCGGAGCTCCGCGAGGTACTCACTGGCTGACTTCCGACCGCCGACCTCAACTTCCTTGAACGACGCACGTCATCCAGATGAAGGTAACTGGCTGGGCTCCACCTCGTCATCATCTTCGTCGCTATCGTATGACGACCGCAGATTCACATACTATATACATTGTTTTGATTTTTGTGGATAATGAACTCGGATTATATGATGAAAGATGACGGATAAATCTAGGATAAATAAACATTTAACTGCTTATTTTATGACGACATCGTCACAACAGCACCAATCATCACCCAATCACCAGAACCCTCCCACTCGTTCACAATCACTAGATAACTGACTCGGTGCACCCACAGCCTATATATTCACAGTTCACCATCCACTCTCGACGTGGTTACCATTGCTTACCATTAGCAACCTTACCATTCTACTTACCTGTAATCGTCTCGTCAAGTGTCCAGTCTTCTGACTGTCCTGATCTAGATCTCCAGTCTTCATGTTCACTTGTCACCTGCACAGAGAATCCACTTCAGTCATTGCCAGCTATGTCACCACCATTATTCAGCAAGTCACCATTCTCTCACCATCCACTTTAAGGAAGTCTTTGGTCAAACTGAATCAGTACTATCCGTTCGCAAGCAGCTCTGCTCTTCAGTTCCGCACTTTAGCCGCATCTAGAGGGTGGAATGAGACGGGCCTTTCGACGGGGTCTCAACCCGGAAGTGCACCAACAGATGGTCATTTGTGACGGCACTTATATCTGTACTGTGGGGGAGAAGGTCACATCATCACAAACTGCCCAATTCGAGCACCACGCCCAACGGGGAGTACCATCTAGTTCCTGCCTAAGGTCGCACCAATCACTTACACACCTGTCCAAATTCTCACCTATTAACTTCTCGTTTCCGTGCAAGCGTTTGACTCCGGTTCCTCAGGAAACTTCATCTCTCATCAACTTCTCCAAACACTCAACCTGCAGAAGAAACACTTCTCCCTGACACTAACCATCCACACCATTCTCTGCAAACCACTGGGCAGTGGTCACATTGGTCATTTCTCCTCCACAGTAGCGCTCCACATTGACTTTCTGCATGAGGAGAAGATCACGTGCATGGTGCTGGAAGGATCAACCGCTGACCTCATCCTGGGATGCCCCTGGATGAACCAACATGAACCCACATCAATTGCTCCAGGATATGTTCTGTAAGCGGTTGGTGACCCGTCTACCACCTCATCGGCCATGGGACTGCGCTATCGACCTGCTGCCTGGGGTCACTTCACAGAAAGGTAAGGTCTACCCAGTTTCAATCCCGGAGTAGAAGGCCATGGAGGACAACTACGTTTCATCAGACCCCTGCCGCTTCCAGCTTCAGCAAGAAGGACTGAGGCTTGCGGCCGTGGATCGACTACTGTGCATTCAACTCTCAGACCGTCAAATTCAGTTACCATCTTCCTCTGTTCCCTGCCACGTTGGAACAGCTCCGTGGGACTCGCATCTTCTCCAAACTTGACCTGTGGAGTGCCTACAACTTCATTCGAATACGCAAGGGGGGTAAATGGAAGATGCCGTTCATCGCCATGACAGGCAACTACCAGTAGCAGGTGATGCTGTATGGCCTGTCCAACTCCCCTGCCATATTCCAGAGGTATAGGAATGAGATTTTCCGGGAATACCTCCAACGCATCGTCATCATCTACATTGACGACATTCGGATCTACTTCCTGAACCTGGCTGGAATTTCCCCAACACGTGACACAGGTCCTCAAAAAGCTGAGAGAACAACACCTCTTATTATATCTCAAGTTGTTTATAGCTATATTTATAAACTGCTAATTAATGTATATTAATGCTTTATATATGATGAATTAACGGTTTACTAATGCTCAACTAATGATTAATAGCGTGCAGTTATTATAAAATGTTACCTCATATTTTGCAAAACTTTATTAACAATATGGGGCGATCCACATTTTCACTGTTATATGGTAGGTGGCACTATAAAGCATTTTTAAAAGAGTACAGAATCTCTCAAACAAAACAGGAGGAGAAGAAGCAGAAACAATGATAGAAGCATTGCTGAAATAAAAAATAATACAAATCAAACATTCAACAGAACATAAATTTAAACTGACTAATGTCACTCAATGAAATTTTGAACCCATGAAGAGGAAATGACTGTAAAGCTTTGGGGATGTTGATAGACTCGATTTGTGTTTTGATCATCGTTCTGAATTCCATCCGGATGAAGTCTTTGACAAAAACATGTTCAGAATGTTTTATTTTATTTTTACCCATATTTGTGTTGATGAAAAATTAAAAAAAAAAATAATGCATAAAGCTAGATATAATGTTTTTGTTCTGTTCTTTCTTTTGATTTTTTGTATGTTCAGATAGTCACACAACAACAATCTTTCACTGTAATCTATTGCACAGGTTAAAGGAGTATTTGATAAATGGAAGCTATGAAAGAAGAGAAAGTGTCACTTACTCGTGGTACAGTTTATCCTCTCACAGTCTAGATAGGGAAGAATAAAATACATGTAAATTCTGCCTTCAAAGTAACATCTGCAGACATAGAAGCACATAACCCACTTCTCTGGGGACAGACACACAAGAACACCAATGACCCTGATGCTCACGCATGCCATTCACCCAAATACACTCCAGTGACATTGACGTCTAACTGGAAATATTGTCCAAACTATACCTCTGAATGGGAATATTGCCCTTTGTATTGCCACTTTCCACAAATAGGGTACAAAATATTATGTCACTCCCTGTCTAGCCTCTGCTCTTATAGACAATGTTTGAAGATGTGCATTTTTAGCACTCAAGATGAATGTCTTGGTTACTGTGATAACCCTCATTCCCTGATGGAGGGAATGGAGATGTTATGTGAGATATTATGCACTTGAGATTTGCATGCCGAACCACTCCCCCATACATACGGGTATACAAGCTGGTCGGCAGTTCCCTCATTCAGGTTTACGCTGAGGAGCCGAGATGGTGTCCTGGCCATTCAGCCGGATGGTTCAGGGTTGTGGTAGGAGGGATATAACGGCTCCATTTTCATCCATCGAGGAAAGAGGGTTACAACAGTAACCAACAACATTATGTCACTGACTGACTTTTAGGGTCCATATGGAAAGAGCCACAACCACTAAACTATTTTATGCATATTTTGGAGATGCAGATGCTGGCAAGCTGAACGTGCCTTATTGGCAACTGCTCTTTTTAAGTTCAGCGCTGTACGTAAGCCCAAAACCTCAGTCCTTCATGCCAGCCAGGGTGGAAGGGACAGGGCTTACCATGGAGACATTCATAGCTGTTGTTCCTTTTGTATATTTGCTTTACAGGAAGATTACTTCGGCTCTTTTTTTTGTGCGATGACCAGAGTGTTAGCGCTGGGGAAGCATAGCTAGTCCAGATGGACAAGAATGCTACAGAGGCAACCTCCTACCAGTAGGGAGATACGTGGATGTGGAGATAGACATATGGACTACCCGTGGAGCAGTGCCTACATATGGAAAGATCTCAGTGGTAGGTCCTACCTAGAAAGGGATGGAACTACAACAAATGCAAAGATGGGGCAGAGCAGAATCTGCCAAGGGAAAGACATGGGTTTACAGAACAGGGATACCATACCATGGAAGTATATATATATATATATACACATATGGGTTTACGGGAGGGGAAACACAATGTATTGGGCATCCAGCCCAGTACAGGGGCTGACTGATGGGGCATGCATCTCAGGTACTGTGGCTGGCGCCGGACGCCTCAGCCGCATCTGACTGGAAGTTAGTCCAGGGTTCGCCGATTGGCGAACTCACATGGAGAGCATAGAAGGCTCAATATCGAGTCTCAATACCAGCAGGAAATGACGGGTATGTGTGCACTAACTTTAAGGGTTAGTTCACCCAAAAATGAAAATTGTCAGTATTTACTCACCCTCATGTTGTTCCAACCCATCGAAAAGTCATTAAAGACATCGCTAAAATAGTCCAAGTGACTACAGTGGCTCAATTTTAACTTTATCAAACGACGAGAACACTTTTTGTGCACAAACAGAAATAACGACTTTATTTAAACTATTCACTTCCTTCTCCATGAGCCTGTAGTCAGTTAACGTAGTGTGATTGCGTAGAGCTACGTCACACGAAGGCTCACTATTGGCCGACGCTGGTCATGTGTGTGATGCGTGTGACGTACAATAACAGAAGCTTACGCTATTAAACTAGTAACCTGACTCGCGCAGAGGGAGAAATAAACGAATAGTTGAAATAAAGTCGTTATTTTTGTTGTTTTTGCGCACAAAAGTGTTCTCGTCGTTTGATAAACTAAAGATTGAGCCACTGTAGTCACTTGGACTATTTTAACGATGTCTTTAATGACTTTTCGAGGCCAGTAAGAGTCATTCCCTCAAGAAGCCTATGGACTAGTATGCAGGAGCGATCTTAATATCATAAATATCTTAATTTGTGTTGCTAAGATGAACGAAGGTTTTACGGGGTTGGAACAACATGAGGGTGAGTAAATACTGACAGAATTTTCATTTTTGGGTGAACTAACCCTTTAAATTCCGAGTATGGGTTGTCATCCATGGCCTTCACGTCATGTCAATTAGAGGGGAATGGTACTGCAAGCAAGACACCAAGCCAGCCTTCCACAGATTACATGTTTGTACATAACACATGGGGAGAAAGAGACAGGTTGAAGAACCTTGCGTAAGGTATCACCCAGCCCGAAGATCTACAGATGTCTACTAGAGGTGCCGTATGCCAATGCCCCAGAGTAGGCAACTCTCCGAGTGGAGTGAGCCCTCACCCTGACGGGGCACAGCACACCTTAGGTTTGGTATCCAGTGGGATACTGCCTCGACAGTGGCAGCCCGGGCAAACATGGCCGTTTAGTCTGAATCGATTCATCCGGAGTAGTCACTCCTGAGTAGGGGAGAGTTCAGTGTCATCTTCCTCTCCAGAGCCCACTCTCCAATGGAGCTATCGACATCTGATCTGTGAGAAGAGATGTGAGAAGGACCCATGCCATCACCCGGGAGCTCGGCGGCACGACATTCTAGAGGTGCAGGAGGTTGTGGGAATTTGGTCCAGCCGAAACACTCCCACTGTAACCCTCAGTTCTCCCAGAGTGTTAACCATACTCGGGGCAGGCCGGGTAACATCAGAGTAGACTTTAGCCTTCACAAGGAAGGAGAGACGTGACCACAGTGTCGACATGATCATGTTCTCGCAGTCTGATAGGCATCTATAAAAAGACGTTCGCTGCCCATGCTTTCTGTTTCTGAGGAAATCTGCGCTTTTGTGCTCTTTTAAGAATCGCAAAACACGCTGAATGAGCCTTTTCACTGGGAAGAGAAATCTCCTTTGTTGCATTTCCTCTCCCCTCTTTTTCTTGAATGCTTCTTTGGGTGATCGCTATTTGCACCCACCCGGCTCCAAAGCAACAATCTAAATGAGTGAGCTGTACATACGGGGAGTGGCTCGGTGTGTAAATCACACTCGTTTTTCTACTTCTCAGAGGTGATTGGGGCTCCCAAGTGACATCCCATTTGTCAGTCAGCGACATAACGTTGGACGTGACAGACAGATAGGGAACTGCTGTTGTACATTATGGGTCATTTTGGATAAGTGAATACATTTAAATTGTATATCTTCTTGTTCATTTCAGATACATTTATATTGGGCCAGTGGGTCATCTTGAAGCCAGAATCTTCCAGTTGCTTCAATATAAAATAGCTGAAGAAGTGGTCTTTCCCTTAGTTGCTTATTGCATCCTAGTCCACCCTATTCATGGAAAGTTCCAAGTGGTTTAGCATAATATTATATGCATAATACATAATATGGCATGTTCTATAGAGCATCATAACATTGGTTAGGCTGTGACAACTGGATGGTAAACTGCTTGCCAGTGCAAAAAAAACAGCAAGTTTGAATGCAGGCAGTTGATGAATTAGTTGTAGGCTTTTTTGGACTGAAATAGAGATTGCTTACATGTTTACTGAATCCCTGAATATAAAGTAGGGAGGAATGTTTCTCGAGTTTCCATTGAAATCAGTATGTCAGTTTTTAGGTACAAATTCATAGAGATATTTAATCTAAGTTCACCAGGAGCAGGTCTCAGCCTATAGTGTACCATCAACCTCAGCAGAGAAGTGGCCGCACACAGACAAAGACCAAAGCTGGCTGATCATGCAAGGAAATGCTCTTACTAAACTGACACAGTAAAACCTTTAAATCATTTCATTTAGGTGAATTGTAGACTCTGTCTATATATCAGAGATAGTTCACCCAAATTCTCTCATCATTTCCTCACCCTCATGCCATCCCCTATGTACAGTCCTGGTCATAATTATTGGCACCCTTGGTAAATATGAACAAAGAAGCCTTTGAAAATAAATCGACATTGTTAATCCATTGTTAAACCTCCTTTTCCACAGATAACAACTCCGACTCTGACAAGAGATCAGAGACAATTCCTCTATACAAAATCTCTCCAGATCCTTCAAATTCCCAAGTCCAAGTCCTCTTCAGTTTCCAATATGGTTCAGGTAAAGGGACTAGGGTGGACATGGCAGAAGCTTCATTTTGTGGTCAGTGACCCATCTTTGTGTTGATTTTGATGTTTGTTTTGGATAATTATCCTGATTGAAGATCCAACCATGGCCCATTATTTTTCTGATGGTAGAATCTATGATGCCATGTATCTGAACAAGATGTCCAGCAGAAAAATAGACCCATCTGTATACTTGATCATGCACAGGGATGCTTTTTTCTCAGTATTTGAAACCCACCTTGAGTTTTTGCTGCCGAAAAGCTCTAATTTTAGTTTCATCTGTTCAATTTCAGTAGTGTCTGGCAACTGAATATGCTGAAGTTTGTTTTGAGGATGAGAGTAGATTACTTTTCTTCCCTCCCACACAACTTATCTTATCTTATCTTAAAATAGACTTATCTATTTTCTGCAATTCTCCAGATGTGATTCTTGGAGAGTCTTTGTCCACTCAAACTGTCCTACTTGCCATGCATGCAGACAATATAAACACACATCCTCTTCCAGGCAGATTTGTTACATCTTTAGTTGATCTTTAGTTAGGAACCTTTTAATTATTGCTCTGGAAAACGGGAATTTTCAATACTTCAGCTATTTTCTGCCAGTCACTTTTTATGAAGCTCAACAATCTTTTTCTAAATATATATATGTATTTATCATTGACCTGAATCCTATAGAAAACTGAAGAGGAGAGTGTATTAACTTGGACTTGGGAATTTGAAGGATCTGAAGAGGAATGTATGAAGGAATGATCTCTGATCTTTTGTCAGGTGTTCTCCAAACTCATCAGGTATTATTGGAGAAAGCTCAGAGCTGTTATCTAGGTAAAAGGATGTTGCAAAAAAAAAAGTATGGAAGGTTATCATTAATTGTGGCCAATGTGTATTGGAGAAAAACATTTATTTTATAAAGAGATTTCCACAACCCATTTACATTTTAATTCAATGAATTTTTTAAACAAAAAGTCAAATTATTAACATTGCAGATTTATTTTCACAGGGATCTTTGTTCACATTTACCAAGGGTGGCAAATAATTCTGACCACGACTGGATATCTTGTAATTCTGACCTGATTACAAGAATCAGATCTGTGGAATCTGGATCAGATCTTTTTTATATATTAAATCTTTTGGTTTAGCTGTATTCTTGCAGAATGAAGCCGACACCCCAGTGCCGATCTATGAATGCAAACAGCCATGTAGGTCACAGCGTAGAGGCTACAGCATAGGTATAAATCAGGATTTAGACATGGCTAAATCATGTGGAAAAATTTTGATCTCCAAAGTTCACCGCTTTCCCATGTGAATGTATAACTCAAAGCAAAATTGAAACGGCACAGAGTGTTCATGCTCTAAAAACGGGTGGTTTTCTGATAGGAAAGCCAACAAAGAGGGTTGCTATCCAACACAGAGCATTATCCTTCAACACAGAGCACAGCTGAGGTGTTTGAGTGTGTATGGAGAGCTGCAGACTCTGAGCATTGAAGGGCACTTTATGTCCACCTTAAAGACAACCGTGTTTGTGTGTGTGATGCTGCAAGTAGTGTGTCCATGACAGCACAGAGGAAAAATATAAGTCAAGTTCTGGTTAACTTTGTGTGTATTCGGTCACAGTTGTGTGATAGGATGCGTTTGGCATTGTTACCTAGATTAACCGTGAGTCGGACACGACTTGTCTCCAGCTCCAGACGCAGTGTGTCTGTGGAATCTCGAGAAGTGGTTGCCATGAGAACGCCATATGCCCGCTGGGATCGGAACCGTAGTGATACATCTTCAGCCTCTGTATGCATAGCTACAGATAACTGGACCTTCATGAACTTACTGCCATCGTAACTGAGAATGGTGGATTCTGTGGATGAGAGGCAAAGAGGTACTTTAATGTCATTGATCACAAATAGTTTTTTTCCTTTTCTATAAAATAAAAAATAATAGCTTTTTTTAGGTAAAAAATAGACAAATAATTTATCTTTCCAGAATAGAACTGGAACTGAAAATGCTGCATGCAGACAATTGACATATGGAGTGATATGAGGAAAAGGGTTGGACACCCCTGAAAAATGTGTTGTGTTCGTTCATGTTCATGAGAGTTCACAGTGCATTAAAAAGTGCAACTTGTGATCTTAAAAATGTATCAATGTAACAGTGATTAGATGGGTAATGTTTATGTGCTGAGATCCGATGATCAGATCATTTCAGTTTTCCTAGGGAATACAAACTTGGTGACACAGTATGGGATACGATTCGTCTCAAAATTTCTTGCAATTCCATTGAATTGATAAATGTTGCAAACAAATCTTACCACCCACAAACATATGCCATTCAACTTGAAGAAGCATAAGAAGAATGGATTCGCATGAGAAGAATCTGATTGACACGGGTCGTGCGAGACAAGTCTTGGGGGCGCAGGTGTCCGAGCTCACCCAGCAGGTCCAACTTCTTCGAGCTCGCACTGCGCCACCCACACCAGCCGTTCCTCCCGCACTACCGGAGACCTCTGCACCCTCTGAGCCACGCCTACCGGTCCTGGAACCCTACGCGGGTGAGTCAGCCTACTGCAGAGCCTTCTTGAGGCGGAGTTATGGGGGAGTTATGGTGGTGTGGGAGGATCAAGATACTTGCTGCACCTCGTTCCAGAATCTCTCTGCGGAAATGGGGAGGGTATTTGATAGAGCCGTCTAGGGGAGAGAGGCCGCTAGGGTGCTGGTCGACCTACATCAAGGTGAGAGGTCGGTCTTGGATTTTTACATCGAGTTCCGAACCCTGGCGGCCGAATGCCAATGGAACGAGGAGGCGCAGAGGGACATGTTCCGGCATGGGTTGGCAGAGGGAATTCTACGCCCTGGACCTTCCAGCATCCTTGAACAGACTTATTGAGTTGGCTCTACGAGTGGATGCTCGACTCACCAGAGCTGGAGGTAGAGTCTCGTCCACCCGACCTCCAGGAGGACTGGACGGTCAACAGTACAGCGGCAGGGATGTGGTCGGCCCAGTCTTCGATCACGAACCCATGCAGGTGGGTTGAGCTCGGCTTTCCCGGGAGGAGAGGGAGAGGCGGAGGTCCCAGGGCCTTTGCCTATATAATTGCCTGGTAAAATGTCAAGCCCGATAGTAAGTATGAGGCTACTATCGGGTGGGATCTCTGCTGAGAAGACCTCATTCACATCTACACTCCTTGTGGTAAGACTGAGATGGTCAGTTTACCAGCATGATTGTCAAGCACTTCTGGACTCCAGGGCTAAGGGTAATTTTATGGACAGCACTTTTGCACACAGATTTCAGATTCCCCTTAAACCACTCACACAGAAGATTGCAGTACAAGCATTAAACGGTCAAGGACTTCCCACCATTTCATTCACCACTGAAGACATCACCCTCATCACTTCAGGCAATCACTCAGAGACAAATTTTTTTACATACTGGATTCACCCCTGGCACCCATCATTCTTGGACATCCCTGGCTCATCCATCACAACCCTCAAGTGGACTGGCATCAAAAGGAGTGGAGCAAGGAATGTATAAGTCTTGTCTCGAGTCTGCTTGTCCGTCTGTTCCTGTTTGTGTGTTTCAGGAGGAAGTGGGGGATTTGTCTAACGTGCCTGAGGAGTACCACGATCTGAAGGAACTGTTCAGTAAGTCTCGTGCTGCTTCTTTTCCTCCACTTCGTCTCTATGACTGTGCCATAGATTTACTGCCAGGTAAGTCTCCGCCTAAAGGCAAGTTATACTTGCTTTTTGTCCCAGAAAGGGAGGCTATGGAGAAATATATTTCTGATTCTCTGGCAACCAAGTTCATCCGCCCGTCCTCTTCTCCAGCGGGGATGGGGTTCTTTTTTGTGGGGAAAAAGAACGGCTCTCTGCGACCTTGTGTTGATTACCGGGGGTTGAATAACATCACGGTAAAGAATACTTATCCTTTGCCGTTGATGTCTTCAGCTTTCGAGAGGTTGCAGGGAGTGTCCGTCTTCACGAAACTGGACTTGTGTAACGCTTATCATTTGGTTCGCATTAGGGAGGGGGATGAAAGGAAGACTGCTTTTAAAGGGTTAGTTCACCCAAAAATCTAAATGAAGTCATTAATTACTCACCCCCATGCTGTTCCAACCCCGTAAGACCTTCGTTCATCTTCGGAACACAAATAAAGATATTTTTGATTGAATCTGAGAGCTAGATCAGTCCTAGATAGAATGCCTAAGGGACTGGCTCTTGACGGCCCATAAGGTTTAAATATTCCATGTGCCTACAGCGGCTCAATTATAAGTTTATCAAGCGACGAGAATACTTTTTGTGCGAAAAAAACATAAATAACGACTTAATTCGACTATTCCATTACTTCCTTATGGGCGCATGCGTGAGAACTGAGACAAGGACGTAAAAAAAAAAAAAAAGAAAAAGTAACAAGAAATCTCCGTCTAATGAAATCATATTACAATACAAAGTTTCATCAATATATAATAAGAAATAATAAGTATTAGGCATTTAAAACAAGCACCAAGCCTCACCTCTCTCACAGGAGCGGCCAAGATAGCCCGTCCCAGAGCAGTCACACACATACCGGTTCCATCCTTCCCTGCAGACTCCATTGTTCTGGCAGGGGTTACTGAGACACTGCTTGGGTGCCTCTTTACCGCAGGAGGGCTTTACGCCTGCTGCTTTCTGAACCTCTGCTAAGCGGCGGATATCTTTGCTCTGACCATTGATGAATAGGTCACGAATGCAGCCTACGTAACCATAATTCAGCAGAGCGGTCCACACCTCAGTGGGAAACACCATATCAGCTGTATTTTCCGGTAGTCCTCCTAGATACAGGTTATCATCCAGGTCAAGAATCTCACTGTCTCCTGGTGCTTGGTATGGTGTGCGAATTGCGTTGATAGAGATAGTACCTGCAATTCAACAAAGCCAGAGAAAAAAAATGTGAGACTGTGTGAAGAAAATCCTGTTATGTAAAGAATGATTTAAAGCATCAGTAAGACAAGTCAAGTCAGCTTTATTTATAAAGCACTTTTTACAATACAGATTGTTTTAAAGCAGTATTAAAGGGGGAATCTGCCAGTATAAGCAGCTCTTCTCGCTATAGGATTCAGGTTAATTCAACTGAAGAGATGAACGCCATGTCATGTAACACCATAGCAAGGCCATGCCTCTGGTGGAGTGTGCTCTGATGCCGATGGAGCATTTGAGGCCTATCAAAACGTAAGCCGATGCGAAGGCATCCACTATCCAGCGGGATAATCTGTACTTCGTGACGGGAAGCCCCTTGGTTCGGCCACCGAAGCAAACAAAGAGCTGCTCTAAATGCCTAAACAGGACAGAGCGCTTTATTTATACTCTTAGGGACCGGACAGGGCGTAGAGTTAGTGTTATTGTCGCTCTTCTTCCGAAGCGTGCCTTGCCTTGAGGACCACCTTGGAGTTGTTAGGCCCAAACTCAAGGCCTCACTTGACCAATGCTAACGCTAGCAGGAGTGCGGTCTTAAGCGAAAGTGGCCATAGCTCGGCTGACTGTAGCGGCTCAAAGTGGAGCCCTTTGAGGGCCTAAGGACCATCGATAGGTCCCAATAAGGTAAGGTAGGAAGATGAGGCGGGTTGAGCCTCCTTGCCACTTTCAAGAACCGATCAACCAGGTTGTTTCTACCCAGCGATTGGTAGGCCACAGGAGCGTGATATGCAGCTATAGCCGCTACATAGACTTTGAGCATGGAGGGGGTGTTACTATCTATTAGCTCCTGTAGGAAGGACAGCACCAGCAGGACTTCACATGAAATAGGGTCTTGGTTCGAGACTGAACACCAGTCAGAGAAAACAGACGACTTTAGGCGTAGAGGCGTCTCATGGACAGGGCTCTATCTTCAGAGATAGTATTCAAGACTCTTGCTGGGAGGTCCGTAAGTTCCAATTAAAAATTAGGTCTTTCCTCAGGGGAATTGGCCATGGGGCTAACTGCTATAGCAGCTGAAAATCGCTGTGAGAGCATCCATTTATGATGATCGCAGCTTGCATGGGCGCAGCCCTAGCAAATGACATGCTCATTGTCGCTGAGTTGTGAAACAATCACAGGCGAAAGATGCTCTTTAGAAAATGGATAAGCTCAATGAGTTTCACCTGATAGCCACAGGGGAGAGACATCATTTTTAGTTGCAGAGCTGTCAGCGCTGTGCTTGCTCTAGCAAAGGAGGAATCCCCTTGCTGCAGGGAGAGTGCGATATGCAGGATATAGGCTGGCACTGGGCTCACTTTCCCTGGTTGTCTCAGCCCTGTGACTCCATTGTTTCTCCATATTAAGCTTCTGAGAAGGAGAGAATAGTGGGAGAGGTGCGCTTCCTCAGGGGAAGCGGTCCATGAATGCATTGAGCCGAGGCTCGTGCAATCCCAGCAAGGAATCCCCTCGCTGCAGATAGAGTGAGACGCGAGGGGAAATAGACCGGTGTGAGCTCACTTAGTCCCGTTCATTCAGACCGGAGGCTCCATTGTTTCCTCGTCTCATGATCGAGAGAGATGGACAACATTGGAGACCGAGGGGAGGAGTAGCATTCTTTAAAGAAAGCGGTCTGTGAACACCGCTTTCTCAGTGAGAGTATCAGTCTAAGGCGCAGTTCGCAGTTTAAGGCGCGGTTTAGACCGGTGTGAGCTCACTAAAGCCGGGGACACACTTACCGACTGTAAGATTATTTTATTTTCATTCAAATGATATTATGCATGTAATTTGATATTACGAATGATCATGCCTAAACGCTTAGAGTCGCGTTCAGTCAGTGTCCACAGTCGTGTTTAAAATCTGCTGCAGTCGATGGAAACGGTTTGTTCGGCTAGTCGTTAGGTGTGTCCCCAGCATTAGTCCTGTTTGATCAGCCCAATCGAATAGGACTAATGCCCGGGAGTATAAAAGGAGTTTTCCCCCATAACGTCTAGCAGACGCGACAGAATGAACGTTTCAAACGGGAACAGTCATGTCACCGTCCCGCTCAGTTCAGATCACATATAATGGTGTCAATGCAGGCAGATCAATAATATTGTTGAATATTATCTGGTAAGAGAAGCTGGGAAAAAGCAGAGAAGGAATCCAGATGCAAGCACACTTCCACAAAGAGAAGGCAGGAGAACAACAACAGAAATACACAAACAGCATTAGCAACCGACAAACAACAACTGATGCACAGAGGTTTAAATAGACAGGCTAACAAGTGGCTAATAAGGGACAGGTGTTGGTTACTGATGGCATGGGAACTAATAAGGGTAACGATGGTGACAAACAGGCAAAACAGGAACCAAACATAGGAAGTGAACACAGAAACAATGGGGAAATAAGAGTCCACTTTAACATAAAAGTCCTATAAAACTCAAGACAGTGCAGGGATCGTGACAATAGTATGTAGGACGCAGAGACTAAGGACAAACCATGCTTCTAATCCAATGGTTCTCAAACTTTTTCAGGAGGAGGCCCCCTTGTGTAGGGTGAATCCTTTTGTGGCCCCCCAAAAGAAAACTCATAACGAAAACATCCTCAAACGTACAATTTTACTTACAAATTTTAGATTGTACCAAAAACAAATGAATTTGTACAATGCTGGAACAACAGTTCTGTTTTTAGCTTTATGTCTTTGAATATACAAAATTAGTTAAATTGTACATTTCATTAAATATAAAAATTTTTTAGTAAAAAATTGTTTTTTTGACAGTTAACAGTAATATTGTCTGAAAAGTGCAACAAAAGTATTGAATACTGAACATTTGTGATGTTCATAGTAAAAGATAAACACTGAAAAATTAATTTGCTGATTGTAAAAAAGTGCATTAAACTTCTTACATTAAGGTAGTAAATGACAGTGGCTCAAGTTTGGTTTGCAAATTTGAACAGCAATCTGTTTTTTCAGCAAGAAACAAAAAAAAAATTCTACTCTACTTAAAGAAATACTTTTTCAATATAGAAGACATACAATTTTATACAAGTTTTACAATATAAAAGAAATCATGCAATGCAGATTTCACATAGGACAATCCAAACTTACATACAGGTAAAATAATTTTTTAAAATAATTTCATATTCTAGAATTTCTTCGCGGCCCCCCTAGCGTCATCTAGTGGCCCCCCAGGGGGCCACGGCCCCCAGTTTGAGAACCGCTGTTCTAATCACAGGTGAAGAACTGTTGATGCAACCACACAAGCTTGTGATGTTTGTGAATGGTTGTTGAAAAGGTATATTCAAGAAAGACCAAATTGCTCAACTACCATCGCAAACAATGGGACAAATGACCACAGTTGGCTAACAATGGGAAACACTCCTGTTAAGCAGTCATCTCATACACAAACTCTAGTAAAATCTTACCTGATTTTCCATCCCTCTGGAAATCCACATGATACCACTCCCCATCATTCACTTTTTTGTTCACAGCCAGTGTCTTGGTTGTGCCTGATCCCATATCCAAAAGCAGGTACAAAAGACCATCCAGTATCTCAATGGCAAAGAAGTCCACCTTCAGTGTGTGAGGGCTCTTGGTTTCTTTGGTCTGTTGCTTAGGTTTGCCATGGTTAAAGAGCAGAAGTCCATTGGGCTCAGTGGTGCGGAAGTCAAAGGAAATAGAGCCGGTCTTCTTAGTGGTCCATTGCAGAAGTGTGATGAAGGATTCTGGTGTCTCAAACGTGATGGGATCTAATGCCACAACAGTCTCACACTTGAAGGAAACAACTCCATGTATCTTTATGTTGGGGTCTCCTTTAAAGGCCAGTCTCGACAGCTCCAGCCGAACGTCATTGTTTTTATATACAACCTACAGATATACAACAATGTGAGTTCAACAGAAATAATCTGAGAAACTTCTGATCTAAACTGTTTGCAGAACCCTTTTATGAATAGGTGGAAAGATAAGTTGATTGATTGTACATAGTGGGCCCTATCATTTTACTATTTATATATTAATACATATGTGACCTGATCCAGCAAAATGAGTCACAGTGATTCAAATTTAAAAATTGAGATTTTGGTATTAATGGAAAGAGGACACCATAAGCTTTCAAATGATATCTTAGTCAAAGTCATACCTTGAATGGTTGTTGAAACCGTTAAAAGATATACACATTTAAATTCTGGTCGTCTGACCTTTTTTTCCAATTGAAAACCTGAGAAAAATCGCTTTTAAAGTTTTTTAGCCTGTTTTTTTTGTTGATATCTTTCAAAATCCATTGCATTTTAAAAGATAAACTATTTATTTTATAGCTTAATTTGACCAAATACATTAATATTGTAACCCTTCTTCATCCGGTGGGTATTACTTTTGGTTTGTGCAGTGTGGTTCACATAGGCCTATTTATTAAAAGATTTAATTATCTGGGAATTACTGTATCTCCTTCTCGGCGCTTTTTTCATTGTTTATTTGTTTTCTTTATTTATAAACAGATGAACATTTACAGTTAAAAGTTGATGCTGATATCTAACAATGCACATACTTCAGAAAATATAATGAATAAAGAAGGCATAACTACTTATTACAATAGTTCAAGTTTTTCACAGTCACAGGTTGTCCCTTTAAAATAACTGTTTTATATACAGTTTATGTATATTGATTGCTTTTGGATATTGATCTTAATGCCTTAATTAGAAAAATGAGGAAAACTCCAACCTTTAAGGACACCAATTTTCTTTGTGAATGAATAATGTATCATAAATAAATAAATGTTTTTCCTTAAAATACAGGGTGCATAAGTCAGGACACCCCTATGTTAAATTCCCATAGAGTCAGGCAGATTTTTATTTTTAAAAGCCAGTTATTTCATGGATTCAGGATAAAATGCATCCTGATAAAGTTCCCTTGGCCTTTGGGATTAAAATATCCCCACATCATCACACACCTTCCACCACACCTAGAGATTGGCACGGTTTTACTTCAGTTAGCCTAACAGCTGGTTTGATTTGCATTGAAAGATGATCTTATGGAAAGTACCCCATGCCAATCTCTAGGTGTGGTGGAAGGTGTGTGATGATGTGGGGATATTTTAATTCCAAAGGCCAAGGGAACTTTATCAGGATGCATATTATCCTGGATCCATGAAATAACTGGCTTTTAAAAATAAAAATCTGCCTGACTCTATGGGAATTTAACATAGGGGTGTCCTGACTTATGCACCCTGTATTTTAAGGAAAAACATTTATTTATTAATGATACATTATTCATTCACAAAGAAAATTGGTGTCCTTAAAGGTTGGAGTTTTCCTCATTTTTCTAATTAAGGCATTAAGATCAATATCCAAAAGATGATTTTTTATTCCTCTTTTTAGGCAACTTTAGCATGGGGGCCAAAACTTATTCACACCACTGTATCTGTAATTAATGATATTATAATTTAAATATGTAAATATTTCAGGGGCGTTCCTTATCTTTAAAACTACTTTAATTAAATGAAAAATAAGTCTAAATACATTTTAAAAATTTGAATAGAACTTGAATGTTCGTGGCGGACATGTTGTTGACATAGAAACCACGACAACTGCCAGTCTGTCAATTGACAAGCGAGGCAGTGTCGGTATATTATCCATGGTATAATCGCTGTATTTTTTTTTTTTTTTTTAACAAAGTCAATTGCTTACAAAACATGTCATGGTTAATTAAAGGCTCTTTGAACCCATTTTGTTCTGCAAACACAATTTAGGTCATAACAGAAACAGAAGCTTCTATAAAGCTCTCTATAAAGCTTCATCTGCACTGATATCTTGTAGTAGGTATTTTACCTCCCTCAGACAACCCATAAAGTTGTTGCTGACAGGTGATCCAGGCAGGTCGGCTGTACCAGGACTTCCTCCAACATAGAAAAAGTCATCAGAGCCAAGTATAGTGTAGTCCTCTTGAGTATATCCCGTGGTGGTCAGTATTCCGTCCACAGATATTGTTACCTAAAGAACAAAAAAATAAAATATTAAATACAGGTACGACTTTGCAACTGTCTAGATTTTGGTTTCTTCAGTCACTAAGATGCACTGAACACTTCATAATGACACAATGGAGAACATGCCAGTGGTCACATGATCAGAAGCTCTATAGAAACACCAGTTCATTGGCTGATGGTGCTGAAGTGCCACCCATAAGGAGCTGCATAACCTGGCACCATCACCTCTGATTTTCTTATCGTCAGTGCACTGTAGTTTCAGCCCCTTTTGTCAAGCCACTCGCCTTTAAGTTGATTATTCCCTTTTTGAGTGACAAGATGGCATTTCTGGAGTGTCTAACCTTAATGAACGCGCATCATCGTCTTGTTTGAAAATGAAAATGATGTCATTAATGACTCACCCTCATGTCTTCCAAGCAAAATGTATGCACGGTATACTTGTCAAGAAAGGTTAGAAAGACATCAAAGTAGTCCATGTGACATCAGTGGGTTAGTTAGAATGTTTTGAAGCATCGCAAATACATTTTGGTCCAAAAATAACAAAAACTACTACTTTATTCAGCATTGTATTGTGTTCCGGTTCTGTTGTGGATCCGCGTTCAGTGCCGCTGCTGACGTAAGATGCGGCTGACGTGTGTCTGAGCTTCGGTTACAGTCTGAGCTTAAAAATATTGTAACTAAGCCACTGATGTCACATGGACTACTTTGATGATGTCTTTATTTCCTTTCTGGACAAGGACAGTCCCAGTACATGCATGTTCAATGGAGGGACAGAAAACTCTCTAACTAAATCTAAAATATCTTAAACTGTGTTTCGAAGATGATCTTATGGGATAACGGGTTTGGGACGACATAAGGGAGAGTCATTAATAACATAATTTTCATTTTTGGATGAACTAACCCTTTAAACATACAATTTGGTGTTGATGTATTAAACAAACAACAGCATTAGTATTAAGGCCGAGCGATTTTATCGATTCTGCGATATAAATTGATATTTTTTCCCCAAAAAAGTATTGATTTTTAAGCCGCGAATATCGATACATAAGTCCCATTCAAATCCCTGAGTAATTTACCTCGTCAAGGGGCCGTTCACATGTCGTGTCTTTGCGCACTCAAGTTTGTTAGCTCAAATGAAGGTCCATAATTGAAGATCATGTTTTCCGGCGCTGCGAGATGAAAACACCTCAGCTTTTCAGAATGCCGCAAGCATACGTTCATGTGACAAGAACCAACCATCAACTTCACCCTTTCCGTGACAGCATTGAAAGCTCGGTCCACAAGGATGGAGGATGGAGGCGCACACAAACACCACGGGTGTTTTTCTCTTCTCTGTAAATAAATCTTGTAACTTAGCAGAGCTTTCAGTGGTGGAAATCTATTAGCTACTAAAAATTCTTTGTCGTTGTGGAAAGCGCGGTGCAGAGTTGCTTAGCAACGGCAGACGCCACGGGAAAATCGGATCTTCGGATTTGCAATACTGCACTTTATTTACTTTTCAAAGGCTTGTAAGCTACAGTTTGCACTGTTTCTATAAATGGAACCAATTTTCTCAGCACATCTTTGATTCAGTTTGTCCAGCATTTGCAAGCTGTAGAGACTCTGTTCAGTCAGAGACATATTGTGTAATTGATGCTTTTAGTTTTTAGTTAAATTAATTCAATCCAAGTAAATTGAACACTCAAAAGATGTCACCAAAATCACTCTGTCCCCTTTAAATCTTTCAGAAAATGATTTAAGTGTATTGAATTATATTGGCTGAATATCGTGATATATATCGTATCGTCAGCGGAATATCGTGTATCGTATCGTTTCGTGAGATTAGTGTATTGCTACAGCCCTAATCAGTATTGCCCCATTACAACTTAAAATTAATTGACAGACACAAAAATTGTGTTAGTAACTAAGATAGTCTTGTTAGGATATTTAATTCAAATAAAAATGGGGTATTTAAAAGAAAACCATGCAACAGGGTTAAAACTGAAAGCGTAATATTTCTAGCAGTGCCCAAATTTAGTCAAGAAATCAAAATCTCATGCAGTTTTCTTTTAGTGCATTCACATGAATTATGTGAATTTTATGTGTATACAGATACAGAGCATATATTAAAATATGACAACTAAACTAGGGATGCACGATATATCGGCCACCATATCGGTATCGGCCGATATATGTTCAATTTACTGTTATCGTTATCGGCCGGATAAGAAAATTTAGCCAATATATTAAAGCCGATAAATAATGTATTATTTCCTTCATCTGAGACACTTAAGATGCGCACTGTTCAACATGATGGATTTGAATTGCTTGAGTACAGTAAATTGCAACATGTAAGGCTGTCATATCCGCTACATAAAATTATAACGAGAACGTCATTGTAATTGTGTGTTTTGGACGTGGATTTTAATGGTGAGACTACTGTTTTTGTAATCAGGTTCTCAAAAATTATATAAAAATTTGGGTTTAGATTTATCGGCCAATATATCGGTTATCGGCTTTCAAATATAAAGAATTATCGGTTATCGTATCGGCCAAAATTTTCATATCGGTGCATCCCTAAACTAAACGTTTAAAAATTGTGACACACGGAGGGGCTAGAGTAAAAAAAAGTGAGCCAAAGACAAATATATTATGCGTGACTTTATCAGCACAGCATTTTCAATGCAGACCATGCAGAATGGAAGGGAATAGAGCTGACTATGGCAGTCAGGACATGTTTCAAACCACAGGGATTAACATTAACCAAGGGTGATCCTTCTGTAAAGGGAGTGGGGAGGGTGAACTAAAGGAATAAGATTGACCAGTAAAATCGAAAACAGCAAAGTGTACCAACCAGTTTAAAGGATGTTTACAACTAAAGAAAAAGGAAACACACAACACCCGTCCAAAAAAAATAAATAAATTGAATAATATCTAAAGAACAAGGTAGTTTCTTTACCATAGCATATCCAATGCCTGAGTGCTTTGTGGAATAAGAGGAGAAAGGAAATTTAAAAAAGGCAGTGAATAAAATAACAAATGATACTTAAAATAATAAACATATGATTACCAATGTTGGAAATTAGTTTGTGAAACATTAAAAGGAAAGTTTAGTAGAATGACACATTCCATGATTGACGTTAGTTTTTCAAAGCATATTAGTAGCTGCATATAATCAAACAAAATAAATTATATGCAGTGACACTTTAATTCGATGTCTTCTTTAAGCCCGGAACACACCAAGCCGGCGGTCGGCCGTCGGGCAATTTTTGTGCGTCGGCCGACTAAGTTTCCTCGGTGTGATACGCACGGTTCCGTGTCGTCGGCTGAAATGAGTCCTCGTCGGCTTTGTTTCGCCCGATTCGACATGTTGAATCAGCGTCGGGCCGTCGGGGAAAGAGAGAACTCTGATTGGCTGTTCAGCTTAGTGATATAAGCAAAAAGCAAAACAGCAAGCAAAAAAGTAAAAACGGTAAAGATAGAAGGCTGTTCTTATGTTCTTATGTTACGTCATCTAACTGAGTGTTCCTTGGCGAATATTTCAATATTAACATGAGCGGAGTGGAATAAAGAAAGCGCAAGCATGCGCTGCTTTGTTTACGGTATGTGTATAGCATCGGTTTTCCTTTTTGAATGACGAATATAGACTAATATATCTGCAGAAATGGACAGTTGGCTCATTACTAGGGTTGGGTATCGAGAATCGAGTATCGATTGGAACCGGGACTAACTTTTCGTTTTTCCCGGAATCGTTCAAAAGTTAAAATTTCGATTCCTAGTTTCGATATTCACAGTCCGCCGAGCAGAAGAAGAAACCGCTGAACAACACCAACGAAGAAGCGTCTACCGGAAAAGTTGGCATAACCACGCGAGTCGAACATGAGTACCTTACGTTGGCGATCCAAAGTGTGGCTTCACTTTTCTAAAAATAACGAAATTTTTGCAAAATTTGTGACAAAAGGAGTATTTCCTTCAGAAAGGATTATTTCCTTCAGAAAGGCCGTTGGTTAGCAAGGTTAGCTAAACTTTTTTGACCCCGCCTCTTAAAAGAATCGGAATCGAGAATCGTTAGGAACCGGAATCAAAACAAGGAATCGGAATCAGAATCGTTCAAATTCAAACGATACCCAACCCTACTCATTACACGCACATTATAGCTGACAGTCGCCTGTAGTTCTCTCGGTGTGTTCAAGTGCAGCTTTTACCCCGACGAGAGGCGACAACACAGTCGGCTTTCATCAGCGCTAGTTCGTCGGCGTTGGCTTGGTGTGTTCCGGGCTTTAGACATTCTACTAACAATAAGTAACTTTGCAACTACATATCAACTAACTAAGGAATTATTTCTATTGTAATGTCACTCTTAACTGAATCATTGGTCTGTTTGGCTCCTTCGAAGCTCCTGTAGCTCTATTACCTGACGCAAATTCCGTGTCACTTTCACATCATGCCATTCATTGTCATTAAATTTCCCATTGACCAACTCCACCAGAGCTTCAAACGCCCCGGAGCCCAAATTTATGACGAGCGACACCGCCCCGTTTATCAGCGCCAGGTTGACGTAGTCAGCGGATTTTCCTGTGTGCAGCAACAGTCCGTTTCTCTGAAGTGTTTTGAACGACAGTGTGATTTCTTCGCTGCTGCCTTGGATCGGGTTCAAAGAAAGGTCGTACCAGAGGTATTCTGAACCTTTGAATGTCGCCACATATTCTTCTTCTATTCCTGAAAACAAAGAAGAAATGATGGGTTAAAAACCTGACAAGGATGTTGTAGCGAGGGTGGCGTGGTTATGCGAAGTCTACAACGGGGGATCGAGTGCGGAGACGAGCGGTGATTAGGAGGCAAGTGAATGATGGCTAACAACACCTTGTACTGGAGCAGTTTGTCGCTCAGCTACCTTGAGGAGCATCCGAGTGGGTCCAGCGCCACCACCCGGCCTCGCTGGGTCAGGCCATCCAGCTGACTGAGGACCATCTGGTGGCGTGGGATGGATTATTCTTAAGTAACTGTCACTGGAGTAACTGGAGAAAAGCATAAGTTAAGGTGGCGGATAATCCCCACCTTGGGTGTCCACTAATTTGGGGTACAGATTGACCAGCATTTACACAATTATTGGGTTTTTTTATCCAGATGCCTCTTGGAGGACATGGCAAGGGACCTGTGGCTCAGACTTGGGAAGCTGTTCCAGGATATGAGAACAAGGGCAGACCTAAAGTCGAGATTGAGGTTAGATGACTTCTCTCAAGCAGTCTTGTGATGAAACGCTTAAAGGGTTAGTTCACCCAAAAATGAAAATTCTGTCAGTCTCACCCTCATGTTGTTCCAACCCCGTAAGACCTTCGTTCATCTTCGCAACACAAATTAAGATATTTAAGATATTAAGATCGCTCCTGCATACTAGTCCATAGGCTTCTTGAGGGAATGACTCTTGCTGGCCTCGAAAAGTCATTAAAGACATCGTTAAAATAGTCCAAGTGACTACAGTGGTTCAATTTTAACTTTATCAAACGACGAGAATACTTTTTGTGCGCAAAAACAAACAAAAATAACGACTTGACAATTATGGCTGTTACAAGCACAACAGAAAAAAACCCTCATTGCTTACACGTCAGGCTGTGAGTAGCACTACTCCCTACGGCCACAGCCCGAACTTTATATTAAGCGAGGAAGTGACACGAAGGACTTGACCCAGAACCAACTTAAGGGCATGGACACCACAACCCAACTTTAGAGGGGAGTTCCTATGGCCCAGAGCTTATGCTGCTGCTTCCGGGTGAAACCAACGTCAACCCCCATTCAAGGGAGGCTATCATTTTTGACACTGAAGCCAACAACCTGTTTGGGTTTACTTTATTCAACCACAGTCTCTAGCCAGAGACGATAGCTCCTTCACAGTGCTATGGGAAGTGGAGGCCTCGGCAGGATAACTCTGAGAGCAGAGGAGGCCTACCATACTTACACCAACGTGGTCTAGAGTTTTTTTTTTTTTATTCATAGAGTGAATCAAGTTCATAATGCAGAACTCAGAAAGTAAAGGGCCTAAAACAACTCTTCGTTAGTGAGAGGGCTCTTTTACTACTACCTGCACATCTGTTTGCATGGAGGCCTACACATGCTAGAGGACAGCTAGCTCATCTATCGCAGTGCTCAGGGAGCGAGGGGGCCTAACTGTTCTCCTTTTTGTGGAGAGAGACAACTGAGTCCCGCTAGCCCTGTCTGTGATCTTCAGAACAAGACAGGCCCCTGCGGTATGCATGATCTGTATGCCGCTGAGCGTGTCTTCGCTTCCCTGGACTTTCCGCCAACCGCCTTAACGGAGGTCCCAAAAAGCTCAGAGGGCGAAACTGGGGCATTGAGGGAAAAAAGCCTTCTTTTTCTCCCCGATGCCTGCCAAGTTCACCCACAGATGCCTCTCTGTGGCCACCATGGCCGCTAACGATAGTCCGATTGCGCCAGCCATCTGTTTGGTGGCCCGGAGAGCCAGGTCTGTGATGCAGCGCAACTCAGCCATCGCGCATTGGGCTAAACAGTTTGCCCACCCCTCTCCCTCAAGGACTGAGCATGTGTGCTCTTCACCCAAACAAAGCACACATACAGGCGTTGGACAATGAAACTGAAACACTGGCCAATGTTGGAGGTTTCACATCTATATGCCTGGCGGCCAATCTTCAGAGTGAAGCACGGGTGGATCAGTGATGGTTTGAGCTCCAATATCATGACAATCCTGATTGTATTTGATGGACACGACACTGCCGAGGACTACCAAACCCTTCTGGAGGATCATGAGCACCTGATGCTCAAACTGTGTATCAGCATGATCATGCACCAACACACACAGCAAGACTTGTGACAGAAGGGTTTGATGAAGATGAAAGTGACGTTGAACATGCACAGTCTAAATATTATTGAGGTGTTTGAGGAGCGAGTCCACCAGCATCATATAGTGACCTGGACACTGTTCTGGAAGAGGAACGGCTCATAATCCCTCTGGTCACTGTGAAGGACTTCTATCTGTCATTCCCAAGATGAATTGGTGCTGTATTTGGATGCAAAATTAGGCCCTCACCATACTAACAAATTATTGTGTTGTAAAACCAGGTGTTTCAGTTTCATTGTCCAACCCCTGTAGGTTATGAGTGTCACCAGGTGTGAGAAACCTCTCACACAGGTTGGCATACTTCCTAAAGCGCTTGCTACTTGCCATAATTGTCACTCACAGTGTCAGTGAAACAGTCCCTGAAGACAAAAAGAGGATGACATGTTCTCTAGGATCACCTTTTATACTTACGGGTATGAGGACACTGGCCAATTCGAATGTCGTGGTTATACAGTGTTTCAGTCATCAGTCACGCTGAGGCGTTCCCTACAGCACTTGACGCAGTGCGAGTTCCCTTTAACTCGATTTTCCTAAAAAATTTACTCTGCTGACTATCGACTTCAAACAGGCCATATTTCTGTCTGATTCCAACCAATCATACATCATTTTGAAGGTTTTTTAATAGAGAATGTGAAAATAACAACAATAATACATTTTAGAACATTTGCTCGATGCGACTCATTTGCCAGCGTGGGTCACTGTAAGAAATAAGAAGTATTAGGCCTCACCTCTCTCACAGGAGCGACCAAGATAGCCCGTCCCAGAGCAGTCACACACATAACGGTTCCATCCTTCCCTGCAGACTCCATTGTTTTGGCAGGGGTTACTGAGACACTGCTTGGGCGCCTCTTTACCGCAGGAGGGCTTTACGCCTGCTGCTTTCTGAACCTCTGCTAAGCGGCGGATATCTTTGCTCTGACCATTGATGAATAGGTCACGAATGCAGCCTACGTAACCATAATTCAGCAGAGCGGTCCACACCTCAGTGGGAAACACCATATCAGCTGTATTTTCCGGCAGTCCTCCTAGATACAGGTTATCATCCAGGTCAAGGATCTCACTGTCTCCTGGTGCTTGGTATGGTGTGCGAATTCCGTTGATAGAGATAGTACCTGCAATTCAACAAAGCCAGAGAAAAAAAATGTGCGAAGAAAATCCTGTTTTTTAGAGAATGATTTAAAGCATCAGTAAGACAAGTCAAGTCACTTTTAGTTACATAGACATTTTACAATACGGATTGTTTTTAAAAGCCGCTTTACAGCAATAACAGGAAAAGAATGCAACAAAGTTTGTTTCGGTTGTTCAGCAGATCTAGAAGAAAATAGTGTCACAGTCCAGATTAAGTAAGTTCAGTGATGGCTAATTTTTGATCAGATCAATAATATCGTTGAATAATATCTGTAAACATTTCCAGTAAATACATATGTATTCTTGCAAATATTTAAATACTCATGACAAACAACACTGTCACTCATATCTCGCTCACAGTGCAAGGCCTGGGTGTCTGTAATTACCAGCTCTCAGGAGGGATTGGAAAACACAGCTGGAGGCCAAATCTAATTTTCAGCTTGACATTTTGGCCAAAAACACATGCCAATAATAAGCAAATCAAAAACAAGCTTCCTTAAGCTGTTGTGTTGTGTCACTGTGTTGCAGATAGGTGAATCAGGTGACACAAATGGGGAGTTTTCTAAAGACGCTTTACTGTCTGCTTGCTGCAGACGGTAAACAAAATTTGACTGTGGTGGGGAGACGCTGCGGAGTATACAAGGCCTGAAAGATCTGAATTTCACTCTGCAAATCTGTGCATTCAGACAGTAGAGAAAGTTTGTCTTTGAAATGTTCTTAATAATAGCTTATTCAAACCATTTTTACATTTTACTGCCATGATTGTCTTTTAAGCAATATTTTTTCTTGTGCTTTTTATGGTCTGCATTCAAAAAAATATATCAAAGTTCAATGATGGATTTTCTTATTGACAAATATAAAGTAAAATGCTAACTAATGATAAACCATGCATGTAACACAGGTGAAGATCTGTTGTTCCAACCACACAAGCTTGTGATGCTGTTTGTGAACTACCATCACAACAATGGGACAAGTGACCACAGTTGGCTAACAATGGGAAACACTCCTGTTAAGCAGTCATCTCATACACAAACTCTAGTAAAATCTTACCTGATTTTCCATCCCTCTGGAAATCCACATGATACCACTCCCCATCATTCACTTTTTTGTTCACAGCCAGTGTCTTGGTTGTGCCTGATCCCATATCCAAAAGCAGGTACAAAAGACCATCCAGTATCTCAATGGCAAAGAAGTCCACCTTCAGTGTGTGAGGGCTCTTGGTTTCTTTGGTCTGTTGCTTAGGTTTGCCATGGTTAAAGAGCAGAAGTCCATTGGGCTCAGTGGTGCGGAAGTCAAAGGAAATAGAGCCGGTCTTCTTAGTGGTCCATTGCAGAAGTGTGATGAAGGACTCCGGTGTCTCAAACGTGATGGGATCTAATGCCACAACAGTCTCACACTTGAAGGAAACAACTCCATGTATCTTTATGTTGGGGTCTCCTTTAAAGGCCAGTCTCGACAGCTCCAGCCGAACGTCATTGTTTTTATATACAACCTACAGATATACAACAATGTGAGTTCAACAGAAATAATCTGAGAAACGTCTGATCTAAACTGTGTTTGCAGAACCCTTTTATGAATAGGTGGAAAGATAAGTTGATTGATTGTGCATAGT
Organism: Pimephales promelas; assembly: GCF_988280905.1. NCBI lineage: Eukaryota > Metazoa > Chordata > Actinopteri > Cypriniformes > Leuciscidae > Pimephales > Pimephales promelas. Next base: position 36,365,728 of record NC_142779.1, read on the forward strand.
GGGCCCTTTCATTTAACTATTTATATATTAATACATATCATATTACTAGCAAAAAAAAAAGCATTTTTTTTTGCTAGTTTCAGCCTGACGCAGTTATCATTTTCACTTGCTGCGCCTTGTTATTTAAATAGCAAATGGGTGGTTGACGTGACGCTCCATTTTTGTGTACAAATATAAATAAAAATGTGTAATATTTAATTAAAGGAACAATGTGTTCTTTTTATGTATTTTATTATTTAAAATCAATATTTTTATTCATAAATATGCCCTCAATGGTATACAAATACGTCTGCCAATTATCTGACTTATCCTCGTAAATGAAGAATTTATTATCTTTATATATATGGGATGGGTAGGTCCACGGAGGCTTCTATGTAGATCCGCCATCTTAAAAAAAAACTATAATATCAGAGAGGGACAAAAACTGCCAGGCCAACGCGTTTCCACAGCGTTTTCGTTCAGAGCCGTCGTGACGAGCAGTGAGAGGCGCTTTTTTCATTGTTTATTTGTTTTCTTTATTTATAAACAGATGAACATTTACAGTTAAAAGTTGATGCTGATATCTAACAATGCACATACTTCAGAAAATATGATGAATAAAGAAGGCATAACTACTTATTACAATAGTTCATGTTTTTCACAGTCACAGGTTGTCCCTTTAAAATAACTGTTTTATATACACTTTCACAACGATCTGTAATTAATGAGTATTATAATTTAAATAAGTAAATATTTCGTTTTAAACATGACATTTGTCCACTGGCGTGACTGTCCGGGGTAGCGTTCCTTATCTTTAAAACTACTTTAATTAAATGAAAAATAAGTCTAAATACATTTTAAAAACTTGAATGATGATGTAGATCGAATAACATCTATAATATCTAATGTTCGTGGCGGCCATGTTGTTGACATAGAAACCACGACAACTGCCAGTCTGTCAATTGACATGCGAGGCAGTGTCGGTATTATCCATGGTATAATTGCTGTATTTTATTTTTTTTAACAAAGTCAATTGCTTACAAAACATGTCATGGTTAATTAAAGGCTCTTTGAACCCATTTTGTTCTGCAAACACAATTAAGGTCATTACAGAAACTTCTATAAAGCTTTATTTATTATTTATTGTATTTTACCTCCCTCAGACAACCCATAAAGTTGTTGCTGACAGGTGATCCAGGCAGGTCAGCTGTACCAGGACTTCCTCCAACATAGAAAAAGTCATCAGATCCAAGTAAAGTGAAGTCCTCTTGAGTATATTCTTTGGTGGTCAGTATTTCGTCCACAGATATTGTTACCTAAAGAACAAACGAACAAAAAATAGATACGACTTTGCTACTGTCTAGATTTTGGTTTCTTCAGTCACTAAGATGCACTGAACACTTCATAATGACACAATGGAGAACACGCCAGTGGTCACATGATCAGAAGCCCTATAGAAACACCAATTCATTGGCTGATGGTGCTGAAGTGCCACCCATAAGGAGCTGCATAACCTGGCACCATCACCTCTGATTTTCTTATCTTCAGTGCACTGTAGTTTCAGCCCCTTTTGTCAAGCCACTCGACTTTAAGTTGATTATTCCCATTTTTGAGTGACAAGATGGCATTTCTGGAGTGTCTAACCTTAATGAACGTGCATCATCGTCTTGTTTGGGGGTTTGTCATGCGGAGTCATGTTGGAAGGATATGGATTTCCAAACTTCAAGATCTTGAGCAATCATGAGCTTAGGACAATGCTTTCACTGTGAGAGACTTTCAGGCCGCATTCTGAATGCTTTTTACGCATTAGAAAATGACTTTTACGTGCATCCAATAAACACTTTTTAGAGTACAGATATGACTCACAATTTGTGCATACAAAATGATACGAAATATACACAACCCAGCCAATTCTACACTTCTGGTAAATTTTGTGTACCAGATACAAGTAAAAGATTACTTTTACGTATAAAGAGCACGCTAAAAAAAAGTGCAGTGCCAGCCCGAACTCCGCCCACAACATTTTTTGGTTGGGAAATTCGGTCTGGACTCGATCCATTGAGGAGTAATTATGATCAAAAAATGAACGGGCCAATCAGATTGCCAGGGCGGGCTTTATACGATGATGGACAGATGATCTACAGGGACGTAATCATCACGTTATCAAAGAGCGCTTGTCAAAGATGACTGCAGCTGGAGAATTGAGATGTACAGATTCCACTGTCGCGTCTGTTTTTAAAATTAATCGACAGCGCACTAATTTTAATAGACAAACAGAAAACTGCAATCAAGGCATTTGTCGATCGGAAAGATATTGGGGAAAAGTGTAACTTATCAGCTGGCTCTGACGGTCGCTAAGATAAGAAGATGGGACGTAATGAAAAGCCCGTGATCGTTGTGGTTTCTCTTTTGGTCGCACTGATGAAGGACCAAGTGAAAGAAGCAACACTCGTTATTTTACTTCTAAAATACAGTAAGTAAGCTCTGTTGTTGACAGCCATGCTATGCAAATTATTTGACTTACTGCGTTGCTCTGATTGGTTGTAGGTCTGTCCTATCCAATTGAGTGCAGAGTTTTTTTTCCCCCTGGTTCGGTTAAGACACGCCTCAAAATCAAAGCCCGTACAGAGTGGTCTCAGACTCATTTTCTCAATAGAAAATGAGTATGACGAAGTCAGGCTAGGGACGATGGTGAGGCTGTCCATAACTTTGGTCTAGCGTGAGTTTAATCACTCATTAAACTCCCACTAAAATCATGGAAACTGACAACACTGCGAAAAGAATCTCTTACATCAAATCTGCACGTTGTTGTTTATGATTGGAGAATTCACGAGTTTCAGTCAGAGAGAGCGCCAACTGAACAAAACTCTTCGTTTCAGAAATAATCTGAAACGCCTCTGATTGGCTGATCTGATTTTAGGAAGAAATAATTTTAGGCAGGAATTCGGGAAGAATCGCATCCCTCGTAACTCCGTATGGGCGGATCTTCAGCGCCACCAGCCAATGAATTAGTGTGATTCTATAGGGCTTCTGAGTCTGACCTTGTGAACACTGACAGTGTTTTGTTCCCACTCTGGAAAACAGGGTTACGTCCAGGAAAAACTTTCCTCTATTGTATATTGCATTCCTCTATCTTTATATTGCATGACTTATATATGCACAAGATATATTTTGAAGACTTAATTTACTTGAATACAATTGGGTGTTGATGTACTAAACAAATAATAGCATCAGTAATTGCCCCATAGCAACTAGACTCAAAAATGGCGTTAGAAACTAAGATAGTCTTGTTAGGATATTTCATTGTAAGTAAGTTAAAAGAAAACCATGCAAAAAGGGTAAAAACTGAAAATGCACTATATATTTTTTTAGCAGCGTCACAACTTAGTCAAGAAATCAAAATCTCACGCAGTTTTCTTTTTTGTGCATTTACAATAATTATAATCAGATATTGTGCGGATTTTATGTGTATACAGAGCATATGACAACTAAACATTTAAAAATGTGGCACATGGGGGCTAGAGTAAAAAAAATAGATTATGGGTGACTTCATCAGCACAGTATTTTCAATGCAGACCATGTTGAATGGGAGAGAATAGAGCTGACTGTGGCAGTCAGGACATGTTTCAAACCACTGCCGTGTAAAGGGGTGATCCTTCTAATGGTAGTAAGTTGAAAGTGAACTAGAAATTCTATTACCTGACGCAAATTCCGTGTCACTTTCACATCATGCCATTCATTGTCATTAAATTTCCCGTTGACCTGCTCCACCAGAGCTTCAAACGCCCCGGAGCCCAAATTTATGACGAGCGACACCGCCCCGTTTATCAGCGCCAGGTTGACATAGTCAGCGGATTTTCCTGTGTGCAGCAACAGTCCGTTTCTCTGAAGTGTTTTGAACGACAGTGTGATTTCTTCGCTGCTGCCTTGGATCGGGTTCAAAGAAAGGTCGTACCAGAGGTATTCTGAACCTTTGAATGTCGCCACATATTCTTCTTCTATTCCTGAAAACAAAGAAGAAATGATGGGTTAAAAACCTGACAAGGATGTTGTAGCGAGGGTGGCGTGGTTATGCGAAGTCTACAACGGGGGATCGAGTGCGCAGACGAGCGGTGATTAGGAGGCAAGTGAATGATGGCTAACACCTGTCTCTATTCTTAGTGATTAGCAGAGAGACAGCTATAAGCAAACCAAGCATCTAGGGGGGGAGAAAGAGACTGCATTGTTAGACTTTTCATTTTTTATGGACAAGGCAGAGTGCCCGACTGCGTTTATTTTCTGCTTGATTTTGAGTTAATAAAAGACTAGGATAACTTGCCACCCCGGCTTCTTCGTCATTGCCATCTTTGAACCTTTAACACTGCAAAAACAAGGGACAAAATTGTCAGCATGCCCCGGATGCAGCCCCCACCATTGCCCCCAAAATGGGTCCACCAGACGACCCAGAGGCGTTTGTGTACCAGCGGAGGCGTGTGACTGGGTGCACCTGATCCCGCTGCTGTCCGGAGAAGCACAGGTGGAGAACCTCATGGCTTATGATAATCTGAAGCGGGCCATTCTTCAACGAGTTGGCAACTCACCGACCATTCGTGATGGCCAAACAGAACGAGACACTGCGTCGTTCAAAACGACTCTTTGGGGACGCTCCCTTAGCGTTCTGAAGTATGAATGAAACTAATCCAATCCTGATTGGTGTTGCGTCATAACGTGACGGCATAACCGGATGCATAAAAGTAACGCTGACACACACATACACAAAAGGCTGGGTTCACCAATCTCGGTCCTGGAGGACCACTGTCCCTGCAGAGTTTAGCTCCAACCCTGATCAAACACACCTGAGCAAGCTAATCAAGGTCTTCAGGATCAGTAGAAACTCACAGCTAGGCGTGTTTGATCAGGGTTGGAGCTAAACTCTGCAGGGACAGTGGTCCTCCAGGACCGAGATTGGTGAACCCTGCTCTAAGGCCTTGAGGGGCGTGGCAGGATGACGCAGTGTCTCGTTTCCTTCTCAGGGAGCAAGTGTTAGTCATAACCCGAGACGTTCCCTTTCGAGGGAACTCGCACTGCGTCGTTGAAAAAGACTCTTTGGGGAACGAATGCCTACTAGTCCACACACTGAAATAGGCCTGCCCTGGAGTGAAACTGATTCAGGCACTCAGCTAGGACGATAGCACATGTGCGCCAGGCGTACTAACAAAAGTACGAACCTAATAAAACTGTGCGGGGTAGCCCAACCGGGTGCCTCACAGATCTCCTGTAGGGGTACTCCTGAAAGGACGCCATGCCTCTAGTTGAATGAGCCCTTATAGCCAAAGGTGAAGGCAAATTGTGCACCTTGTAAGCCGAGGCAATAGCCTGAACAATCCAATTACAATTACTTTGCTTGGATGCCGGGAGCCCCTTCTTAGGTGACCCAAAACACACTAACAGTTGGTCCGACCTCCTCCAAGAACAGGACCTCTCGAGATAAATACTCAAAGCTCTGACGGGCAGAGCAAATGGAGCTTCTCTTCTTCTGCCGACACATGAGGTGGAGGATGAAATGCTTGCAGGACTGTAGACCGTGCCGTAACAGAAGGCACCTTAGGCACATAGCCCGGTCTCGGGTACAAAAAGGCCTTAACTAAGCAAGCTGGTGTCACTGCCAGGGCTTTGAGATCTCCCACCCTCTCAAGAGGTAATAGCTAAAAGAAAAAACAATTTAAACGTCAGATCATTGGGCAAAGCCGACTGAAGGGGTTCGAAGGGGGCCAGGGATAACCATTTGAGAACCACCGCCTGGTGGTTTTATGCATCTAGTTATGCCGTCACATTTTAAGTCACGACGCAACACCAATCAGGATTGGATTAGTTTCGTTCTTACTTCAGAAGCGCACGCTAAGGGAGCGTCCCCAAAGAGTTGTTTTCAACAACGCAGTGCGAGTTCCCTCGAAAGGGAACCAAACTTAAACACTGAACCTAAACAGAAATAAACACAAATGTTACAAATATGGGCTTGCCTCCCGTTGCACAGACAGAATTCGAGACGCTACTGTAAGTGTGAACGGGACATTGAGACTCACACCTGTCAGTAAATGTGGTTGTCTGTCAATCCTAAAAACTGACAGTGTGAACGTAGCTAATTGCTGGAATTTTTTTGCACAGCATCATGTTAAACACACTTTTGTCTATCTTGTCTACACAGTTAAGCCAATTACAACACACCACCCCAACCAACCAATCTGAGCCCATTGCCTGTATCTGAGGGAGTGGTTTCATAGAATCAGGATGTCAACCGGTCGTTCAAATGACAGGGGAGAAAGCGGCTTACAATAAAGGTGAAATTTAGAAAAAAATTAAATTAATTAATTAAGTAGCTGAAGGTAGACTTCAGGACAGGACTAAGATAGACAAAAGTGTAAAAGAAACAGAGACCCTACCTTGGTCGCCCATCATGAGGTGTGCCAGACCTGAAAGGAAAACAAGAGCACAGTCAGCAAAGCATTTGACCAGGAGTAAACAGAGACATCATGATGCTTGAGGATGTGATTGAGATAATGCATGAATTAAACACAAAACACAGTTTTATACTAAGAAATAAGCAGTAGCTTCTAACAGCAGTC